>NC_080065.1:175897890-176236394 GCF_949987535.1 Balaenoptera acutorostrata
CTTAACATTGGAGTGCACCTGGAAACTCTTCCTGCCCCCCACCCCCAGCTCTACTGAGGGATAACTGACTAATAAAACTGCATTTAAAGATGACAACATGATGATCTGATACACTTATACTGTATAGTATAATTGAAATTTAGGAAGAGAGTGAATCTTTTTATTTTTATTTTTTTGAGGGACTCCTAAATAAGCATTTTAATGGGGAATGGCAGAAATCACAATAGACTATTATCATTGCGGGAGTATCAATTGCGCACTTCAAAAGTATTCTTGTTCGATGTCTGTCTGTTTCTTTTTTCTTTGGTTTTCTCATTCCACAAGTGCATAGGTTATTTTTTCTGTAGATCTGGGGAAAATGGGCCAGGGGTGAAAGGTCCATCCAGGCTAGACAGTGAACAGCCCATGACAGTTCAGCACAGAAGGAAACTGGAAAAGTGTTTTAGCACCTTGAAGTCTGGCTGGACTTAGGGGAGCAACAGGGCTGAGAATACTCCAAAAGTAGATACTGGAGAGCAAGGGACTCCAAGACAGTAAGATGGGTGTCTGTGAAAATAGTGCTGGCATAAGAGAAGCTCTAGGGAGAGATGGGCTTAATATTATCGGTGGGCTTGGATCACTACCTGTGATCATGAGGGTTGGTGCCAGCTCTAACCCTTTGGGTTTCTCGGACCTTGATGAATTATTTTGTCCTTTTCTGGCAAAGCTGAATCCTGGTCTTTAGGCTCCAGTGACAAGTTCTCTGGAAGTTCCATTGGCTGAGAAGCCACTAATTCCATGTCTGCATCCATGTCTGGGTCCATGTCTGGGTTGGAACTCAGCAGCACTGAAGGTGTTCTAGGAGGTTCCTGAGAAGGGCAAATGGATGAAATAGGAGGTGTGGTGGTAAAAGCAGCAGTTGCACTGGATGCAGAAGTTGGTGTTTCTAGGGAAGGCAGTTGGGGGAAATATAAACTCTCCAATGCTTCGATAGTTTCCTTGGAAGATGGAGAAATACTTGGGTCAGTTGAATTGGCGGCAGCAAGAGTTTCAGCTGGTGGCTTTTTGGAAGGTGTTACAAATTTGATAACAGCGGGGATTTTTTTCTCTGCAAATTTCTCAGCTGGATTCTCAACCTTAGAGATTTGAAAAGCTTCCTATTGGAGGAGTTCAAAGATTTGAGGGTAAATGAAGAATATAAGCCAGAGTATCTGTAGTCACTGCAGCTAGGGGTCTTGGCACCAGGCTGCAGTGGCTTCTTTTTCCCTCCATTCTCCTCATCTGTGGATCTCTCGCTGCTGACTTCACTGATGTGTAAAGCTTCAGTCTCCCTCAAGCCTGCCCACTGGCATAGGAACTGTATTCAAAATCTCTGGGTGCGAGACAAACTTGTAGACAAACTTCTGACCCCTCACGTTTTCAATGATATTCTTCATACAATAGTATCTGAGGGAGCAGCTGTGTTTGTCATAATTCATGTTAGGCTTGTTCTTTTGAATCCCTCAGAGACGAGCCACCTCTTCTGCCTGCAAATGCTTGAACTCCCCGTCATTAGAGGTCCAGCAGATCATGTGATCGTTCTGAGACTCCTTTAGGAGCTGAAGGAGGAACTGCCACAGGGTGATGGCATTGTCAAGAGCAATGAACGAGGCCACTTGCGGGGCTGCCTCAGGGTCTCTGCCTCAAACATGATGCTTCTCTCCACCGGCCACCTCCTAACACTGAGAACTCAAGGACAGTGAGGCAGCCACTGACACCCCCGCGGTGGAGCCAGATATAAGATTTTAATTTATTTAAGAAAATGAATATCCTCTTAAATGACAGTAAACACACAAAAAAACAGCATCACAAATATTTGTAGGCCAAATCGGTTGGAAGTCTCAATCTCAGTTAACGATGTCAATACTCAAGCCCACATCATATATATATATATATATATATATGTATATATATATATATATATATACATATATATATATATATATATATATATAATTTGTAATGGTTACAAAACTGAAAATGAACCATATCCATTTTTTTTTAAGAGGAGGAAATGAGGAGTCTTTTTTTTTTTTTAATTGATTGATTGATTGATTGCTATGTTGGGTCTTCGTTTCTGTGCCAGGGCTTTCTCTAGTTGCGGCAAGCGGGGGCCACTCTTCATCGCGGTGCACGGGCCTCTCACTATCGTGGCCTCTCCCGTTGCGGAGCACAGGCTCCAGACGCGGAGGCTCAGTAGTTGTGGCTCACGGGCCTAGTTGCTCCGTGGCATGTGGGATCTTCCCAGACCAGGGCTCGAACCCGTGTCCCCTGCACTAGCAGGCAGTTTCTCAACCACTGCGCCACCAGGGAAGCCCCATATCCATATTTTATCTTTATGGTGAGTCTTTACTGTTAATCAAGGAAAGCAGGACTTTCTATATTGCTACCCTCTATTTACTTACACAAGACAGCAGATCCTGAAACAGTGTTTAAAGTGTATTATGTGGTGGAAATACAAGTGATCAACAGTGACATCTTCATTTACTGAGGCAGACTTTGATGTAAGAAGAGAGATGTGATAGGACCATAAAATGTAGAGTTGGAGATATCCTCCCTGAAGGTTAAATCAGGAACTAGATATTCCAGAATTCATCCCCTTTATGGTTCCATGGTAGAATTCACCAATAGCCTCTCTTGCATGAGATTTGGAAAGCTCATGTGAAGAAGGCATTAGTCAGATTTTTGAACCATCATACAGATAGAGACAGATACATAGGAGTCAAGGACATCATCTTCCAGCTCATTTTTCAGATTCTTTGCTTTCCTAATTAAGAGTATTCTCAAACCCACCAATGATTTATTTGACTGCCATTTTCATAGAGGTGTAGCTTTCCACTGATGTCTTTATAAGATCCATATGAACAATCCATTGGGGTTTAGATTTTTCTGTAAGGCCTTTTGTGTCCAATAGGAAACTATTCAGACTTTACTGCTTGGGAATATTCTCTGATTCTCTTCTACTTTATATTCACATAAGTCTTAATTGCATAGGAAACACCTTATTCTGTCAATAGTGCTAATGAGCATGTTTTTTTTAATTTATTTATTTAATTTATTTATTTTTGGCTGTATTGGGTCTTTGTTGATGTGCGTGGGCTTTCTCTAGTTGCAGCGAGCACGGACTACCCTTGGTTGCGGGCTTCTTGTTGTTGTGGCTTCTCTTGTTGCTAGGCGCGCAGGCTTCAGTAGTTGTGGCACGCGGGCTCTAGAGCACAGGCTCAGTAGTTGTGGCACATGGGATTGGTTGCTTCATGGCATGTGGGATCTTCCTGGACCAGGGCTTGAACCCATGTGACCTGCACTGGCAGGCGGATTCTTAACCATTGTGCCACCAGGGAAGCCAGAGCATGTTTTCTTGATTCGCCATGACATCTCGAAGGGTGCATTCAAAAACGACAACATGGAAGTTTCTCTACTGCGTTGAACACTGGCTCATTTACCTGGTCCTTCCATATGAGAATAAGCACCTTTTTTAAGTCAAAAAAGACTGTGGGTGTGTCCTGTTCCTTGTAGCTGAATGTAATCCCTCAATCTGTTTTCAATTATCATTGACTGTGTGTGATTAAAAGCATGAGCATTTTTTTGTTAAATGAACACTTCTGTAGTTGTTTCATAGAAAAATTTTATTAACTTTTCTAAGCCATTGTATTCTAACAGATACTGTGTTCTTATCACCAGAGAGGATAAATGAAAATGCCCCATTATAATTATGAATTTTTAGATAAATTTTGCAGTTTTCTTCATTTAATTATTCTACATTATGAGACAATATTGTCATGTCCTACAAGTTGAGCCTTTTTTTCCTCAGGAAATTTTCCTTTTTATTCTTTATTGTTATCATTTTAGTCATGAAACTAATTTCTAATTTATCCTTAATAACGAAAACGTAATTCATGTTTTTCTTCAGTGCCTTCTTGCCAGTGACCCTCAGGATCATGCCAGTGGTCTAGAAGAGGAGTGTAATGAATTCTAATAAGCATGATTACAAATCGTAAAGGGACTAGGAGGTAGAACAGTAACAGGGTGCTGAAATGGACTTCTTCCACGATTTTGGCTTGTGACAGAGGATTTGATTGCTATTCAAGGAGGCAAGACATTTTTCTTTATTGAATGCTGTGAAGAGGTAAACTTTATTCCCCCTTCATAAGAAGCTCCAGTCAGTCATATTATTAAGAAAAGGAAAATATGAGTCATTTTTATGATTTGGAACGTTTTTACCATTTTCAGAGATAGCACTACAAAATATCCTTATGAATGCCTTGGCCCATTATGGTCACTGAGTACCTTTGATGAAGGACGTGTGTGACATTTTTCTCTTCAGCAGGAAAAGACTTGGCCTTGCAATGAATGCAGGCCAACTCTTGGGCCTCTGGGAAAGCTTTGGTGTTTCCTACTTGTTATCCAAACACCGATGCATTTCCTATGGTATATTAGACACCCTTTACCATGAAGTACCTCAGTGAAAATATATAAATTTAATTCTTAGCATACTATGTAATATTTGTAATAGCTCCTTCATGATGAGACTATACTCTTGATGCTAAGGTTTCACAACTCTCATTGGCACGCACTTTAGGGTCAACATATCCCATTCAGCACTGATAATCAAGGCACAAATCAAGGATTTGTGTATTTGGGCAGGAGACAGGTCTTGCACTCCTGGTGCTTATATTTAGTAGGAAACGTGAGATGGTTAACAAATGGTAAAGCTCTGGTTTATGAAATGCAAATAAGGGCATTGAACAAAAGTAAAAAATGTCATGTGATGTAATACAGAGGCCGGGGTATGTATATGTCTTTTATTTGAGGGTGTGTGCCTCAGTAAGTGAAGATATCATTATTGATCACTTGTATTTCCACCACATAATACACTTTAAACACTGTTTCAGGATCTGCTGTCTTGTGTAAGTAAATAGAGGGCAGCAATATAGAAAGTCCTGCTTTATTTGATTAACAGTAAAGATTCACCATAAAGATAAAATATGGATATGGTTCATGTGCAATTTTATAATTATTACAAACCATATATATATATATGATATGTGGTCTTGAGTTTGGACATTGTTATCTGAGACTTGAGACGTCCAAATTATTTGGCCAACAAATACTTGTGTTGTTTTTCTGTGTTTAACATCATTTGAGAGGATATTCATTTTCTTTAAAAATTTAAAATATTATATTATTGAGCATTTTCATTTTGCTACTGTTCACATTGAGTGACACAATGTATACCCAATTAAGCCATGAATTCCTCCCAATTGGAAAGAGTTGGGTTTATCTGCACTGTTCTAACTCATCCCGAATTCATGAGTAGGATGATATCTATGCAAGACTACTTTGATTTCCCATTGGAAAGTCCAAAAAGATGTATGGATATTTAAAGGTAATAATCCAAAGAATAATTGAGATGACCTGTAGAAAGAGGATATCATTTTGAGTAATACCATTATTGAGTATAAAAGGAGAGATGGGAAATTTTTAATGTTTTTTTTTTAGCAGGAGCTGGAAGCCTTTTGTTTCCATGATCCACAAAGCCCACAGTGCATTTTGCTCTTCACAGGTTTCATTTCCATATGCTTATACTTCCAGCACATTTTCTGCAAGACTGGAAAATAAAAGTAACAACTTCAATTTTTAGTAAAGAGCAGAGGAAATAAAATCTTTTCCATGTTTTTTAGTGTTAGGTAAAAACCAGGGGAGAAATATACAAGGACAGTTGTATGCAGCATAAGGAGTAGTAAAAGGGAAGTTTATAGTGATATACACTTATGATATACACCGTGATTAAAACACTCAGAGTAACAGGAATAGTTAGCAATTTCTTAGCCTCATAGTGAACATCTATGGGAAACCTAAAGCTAATATTTTTTATAAATTTATTTATTTATTTATTTTTGGCTGCGTTGGGTCTTCGTTTCTGCTTGCGGGCTTTCTCTAGTTGCTGCAAGCGGGGGCTACTCTTCGTTGCGGTGCGCGAGCTTCTCATTGCGGTGGCTTCTCTTGTTGCAGAGCATGGGCTCTAGGCGCACGGGCTTCAGTAGCTGTGGCACGCGGGCTCAGTAGTTGTGGCTGGCAGGCTCTAGAGCGCAGTCTCAGTAGCTGTAGCACATGGGCTTAGTTGCTCCGTGGCATGTGGGATCTTCCGGGACCAGGGCTTGAACCCGTGCCCCTGCATTGGCAGGTGGATTCTTAACCACTGCACCACCAGGGAAATCCAACATCTTTCTTTTGATGCACTTGAGAACATCAATGTTGACATCTGATCCCATTTTGGGTAAGGTGTTAATCCTGCCCCCAAAAGGGCAATGATAAAACAGAAGGTAACACATGGAAAATGTCTTTAGGGTGACAAACATGTATTCAGGGTAAGATATTTTAGAACATAAGGAAAGAAATTCAAATACAGAGATCCACATATGATCACAGAAGAAAAACTTTGAAACCACCTACATGGTCACTAGCAGAGGAATGAATAAGTGAAAATGATAAACAGTCTTATAAAGGAAAAATACAGAGCAGCACAACTGAATGGATGGTTTCTGCTCGGATGTGTAAAGAGCTCTGAGAGATCATTGTTATCTTCACAACAAGAAAGAAAAACTAAACAACCTGAAAGGCAACCCCTGTTCTTAGATTCATGAAAGATTTGAGTACTTGGCAATCAATGCTCCCCAAATCAGAGACAGACAAATAGAACTGTCAGTTACCTGGAGGTGAAGCAACTGGAGCCAGTAACCTCTAGGAACATTTAAACTGGTAACTTGAATTTGCTGGAGACACAGATTGGACTAGCTTGAGATCTAAAACATTTAGGGAGTCCAGTCTCAGGGAACCCCCCAAATTTATGAATTTTTCCTTCAAGAGCCCAACAAGGTTCTCCTCATGAATGATGGAAAAACACTGCCTCATGCTTCATGCAGGAATCAGGAAAACCATTTTGATAAGCACACAAAGCCTTCTGTTCCCTGTAACTCAGGCTCTCAAAGAAAATTAACTTGCCAAAACCTTATCTGAAATGGGGCAGAGCAGTCAGACAACTCCCTGGCCCTTCAGGTTTTCTCTGTGTCAAAAGGGAAGGAATGAATACTAAGAACCTGTTCTGAGGTTCATAGTCCAGGGATTCTGTCCTGCCAAAACATTACAGGTTTAATCATAAGAGAACATTTTTCCACACCAGTACCTTCCTACCGTACCAGCAGGGCTCAGTATAAAAAGAGTGGATTAAAACAGAGTTTTAAGACACAGACTATTTAACATTGAGTTTCTAGGGATACCCAAACACAGCAGGGGAGATAAATACAAGGAGACTTGTATACAGCGTAAGTATAGTAAAAGGGAAACTTATAAACACCTATATTAAGAAAGAAAGATATCAATTAACAACCTAAATTTACACCTCAAAGAATGAGAAAAAGAACAAGCTAAACCTAAAGTATAAAGTGAGTACTTTTCAAACTACAGAACATGGTGAAAAGAAATTAAGACAAGTGTAAATAGAAAACATCCCAATTTCATGGTTCAGAAGAGTTAACATTGCTGGACTGGCACTACTTCACAAAATGATCTGAAGATTCAATGTAATACTTATTATAATGCCAGCTGTAATCTTTGTAAGAAATTGGCAAGTTGTTGCATAATTTTATATGAGTGGGGAAGAGGCAGGGATGGATGGAAGGCTCAATCCTGTCAAAGTACAAATATTAAAATGGAGCCAGACTCTTTATTACAGATGGCGGGGTCACCTTAAGTGTCTTTGTTTCTAAACAAGGGTCACTGTTTAGAATGGTCTGACAGACTTAAGCCAAGACCCTGACCCATATAGGACGTAAGACCCTATTGTTTCAGTGTCGCCTAATCTGGGCCATCTTCGAGTGCTGTACTTACTTTATTCATTTGGGAATTCAATCAGCATTTCCCTGTACCTCCGCGTTCATAAAGAACTGGGCGAAAACAACACAGGCCGCCCCAAGCCGGAAAGAAGTTCCGCTTAAATGCAAACATCCTTTGCTGGGTCAGGTCGCCGCCCACCCGCAGAATCTGGTTACGCAGACATGCATCCTCCTGCCCCGCTGTCAGTCAAGCGTGGGGGGCGAGGCCTCTCAAACTGTCCAATCAAGAACCCCGCTGGGGAAAGTGGGTGGGGAGACGCACTGCATTGGCGCAAACATCCCTACTCGTCCCTAATCTTCTCTGTGGCTTTGCCGCAGTGTCCCTTGCGCTGTGGTTTGCAGCGGTCGTGGGAGTCATAGGAGGGACTCAGGGAAACCTAGAAATGGTAAGTGCGCTGCCCAGCGATGTGGAGACGCGGTGGAGTGTCTGGTCGGAACCGGCCCTGGCAGGACCCGGGTCTGACCGCGGTCAACTCTGGGGTATGCGGACCCGAGCCGCGTGTGTCTCCGCTCGGACCTCAGTCCCCTCGGTCTGGCAGCGTGGGGGCGGGGCCGGCAGCCGGAACCCCGGGCGTCCTGTCCCGTCACTGCGCGCGGCGACTTGGGCCCTCACCCCGGAGCCTCTCTGGGCACCTCTGCGCCCACAGCCTGTCGTCTCCCCCAGACTGTGCGGTGACCATAGGGGGGGTCATCAGGGAACAGTCGTGACTGGGTCTCCGGGGATCCTGCGTTGGAGGAACTGTGCTCTGTGGAGTCCACAGTCTCTCCTTTCACGTCAGCGGGACTCGTTTTCTTCTGAGTGTTACGAGTGTTCTGGTTTTTAGAGCAGGGTTTCAAATTCACAGCTCTGTTTCCCCAGCCTAGCTCTGGCAATAAATACCTAAATTTCCAGATCCCTCCTCTCATTCCCAAAGCCATCTTCGCCTTTCCGAATCACAGCATCACTATCAACTGTTTGTCCTCTGTGGTGCATTTCAAAGGGACCCAATATTTTAACTGTTTATCCATTTCCCACAGAGCCATGGATGGCTCTTAAAGATTTATTTTTTTTTATTTGTGGATGTTTTACATGAGAAGAAAGCCGAATAACCACACGGAACCATGTACATTGTATGAAAACCTTGTGCCTCTCCCCCAGAATCTTTACAGGACACATACATCCTATGGGGAATCCTTTGGATGGAGTTTATTTTTGTGGAAACTGTCAGCACTGCCTATCCCTGGGTTTGTAACTTTAAAGAGATTTACTGACTTAGTCTGCATTTTTCAATAAAGGAAAAACGTATTTAATCAATAGAGCTATAAGGACAGTATAAAATAGTTCCAAACAGGCAAGAAAGAGGTGACTCTGAGAGAAGATAAAATATTCTTGTATTACATTACATTTGTTAAGAATTTTGGTCCCACTCTTTCTTTCCCTGAACGTGTGTAGTAAGTTTCTGAGGTCTGTGCTTACTTTTGGATATTTACAAATGAAATTGCAGGACTTAGACCAAAAGTGTTCAAGTATAGTTAATTATTTACAAATGAATTTCTTGCCATGGAAATAATAATTAACTGACATCTTTTATTCTGGGTGGAATAGATATTTGGGGTTTTCTGCTTGAACTACTAAAGTGCCTTACCATTTTCTTTCCTCCTTCCCACGTAAACACTGGATTTAAGTTATTCTGCTGTATTGTTCAAAAACTGGCTTTGTGTCATTTAAAATTTCAGGGATCCAAAGCAAGTCCAGGGAGAGTAGAGGCCTGTGGTCAGTGAGCCTCACTAAGACCCCCTTGAGGCTGGAAAGGGAAGTACTCCGAAACCTAGTTCGTTCTTCCTGGGAAGCCTTACCCTTGCAGGTGTCCTACCTGTTCGCATCCACCACAGAAGAAAACTTTATAGTAAGAGAAGATGCAGAGCTTTGGAAAGCTGGCGGTGCACCTGCACGTGGGGGTGGGGATGATGCCTTTTTTAGGTTGTAGTTGTAGTTCCATAGGCCTAGACACTTTCAGACAGAGTGTTTGAGTTTTGCATCCACAGTGTACGTGCAGTTAGTGTAATTTGTACACACTGAGAGTCTGTGAAGATCAGGTGTTCTGTCTCATGGACAGAAGGTTTATGAATTGGGGAGTTCCTTTGGGTCAGAGCCCTAAACTGAATCAGGCTGACAGTTTCCTGACTTGTGACAAGAGAAGCCTGGGGAAGGGAGTGCTTCCATGCTTACAGGAGAGGGGAGGGCGTGTAGAGCTCCCAGAGATCATTCGTGTGGCTGCTAACCTGTCCCTACCCTCCTTCACCAGGGACTGACCCACTCTAGGGGTTCCATCTCAACCTGGAGTGTTAGACACCAAGTCTGGAATATGTTCAACTTTCTGAAAATGGGGTTTTCTTCTGAATTTGAGGGAAGCAGCCTGCTTATCTGTTTTGATTTCAGTATTTGGATTCTTTTATCCTAAATATTGCAGCCCTTTAACTCTAGTTTGCACTAGCACTTGGGATTTTAAAATGTAAGTTGATCGAGAGATACGATGTAAGGCAAGAAAACTGGAATCAAATAGAATTTTTATTCCATTTAGGCAAGAGAATCTCAAGATGTGAGATGGGTGTATTTAAGTTCTCAGGTGCTTTTTCCATTTTTAGGTCAGTGTATGTGCCTGTCCCTAGAGAAATTTGACATTTAAAAGGCTATTATACTATTCCTAAGGTAAATGAGTTCCTATTTTAATGGATGTGAGGGAAAAAAAATTCAATTTCTATTTTCATCTGTAAGAGGAAAATCCTCAAAGCCTCTGTAAATATTTGAAATTCTTAGTTTACTTCAGCTCTTACTTTGCAAGTCCTAGTGTATTAGAGTATGCCATTCGTTCCTGAAAACATCACCAGTGTGAAATATAGTGGAAGGACAAACTGTAATGCCCCTAGTCCTTTTCGTTAGAAAGGGATTTGTAAATTATTTACAGTCTGCAGTCTTATACACCTTACTGTTTAAAGGATTAAGTCTTGGTGTGGTTTCCTATGTAGAAAAGTTAAAATTAAATTAATATTTAAATGTAAAAGTTAATTTAAAATAATTATTAAGCATAGCAAAATATGGCATATAAAATTTTTTCTCCTTCTTTTAAATAAATAATTCATGGGAAGGTTAAAAAAATTCCTAAGATAGGAAACTGACTTAAGACAACTCCCTGCCCACATATCCCACTCCCCTTCTGTGCTCTTACTGCAGCCGTCTTCAAAGAACCAGTTTTGATTACTTCCATCATCCTGCTAGTGTTTCTTTATATAAAACCAAGTCATTGTGAATGCACATTTTTCTTCTGTTTGTTCTTGGGTGGGTTGGTGGGGATCCACATATTTGATGTTTAACTACTGAAAACTTAAGCCTCACCCCTCCCTTTTCCCCTAGCGCTTCTTACCTGGACAGGCTGATAAGAAAACCTGGAAGCTCCTGCTCCGTGAGCTGCTGTTTGTTGGGGTCTCCTCCTGTGTGCTCTCCTGCCCTGTGTGGCATTGTTGATCCCAACAACCCTGGGTTCTATATACAGAGGATTCTGAATTCGCAGTTTCTGTAATTCTTTGTCCTTTGGGAGCAGGAGTATGGGAATGGGGCCCTCCTTACAGTGTTTCTAGGTGGATGTCTTGGGTGTAACCCATCTATGTGTTTGGAGTGAAGATGTGTCTGAGGCTGGTGTCTCCCAACTTTAGGAGAGGTCTTAGTGTTACCAAGTTCAAGCTCATACTGCTCACTGTGGTACCCAAAAACTGGGTTCACCTTTTGGTGGGTGTTGAGCCAATAGACACAACCAAGCCAAAGATCGGGAGAAGGAAGGATTTATTGTTACTTGCAGCAAGTAAGGAGAACACTGGGGATCTTTCCCAAAGCATTGTCACCCTGAACAACAAAATTGGGGAAGTTTTAAGCTAAGGGTACATGCATATTCATGAAGGGGATTGAGCAGAGGAGAATTCAGCATAAAATTGGGGCAAAGGTCGACAGAGTCCAAGCTTTGGTTTATGAAGTCAGGAGGGTCAACATCATCATTCCGTCCTCCACCTGGGTGGGGGCCTTAGTTCCTGCAGAACTCAAAGATATATTATTTTGTATATATATCTATATCCCTTGAGGAGGAACTAGGACTCTGCTGTATCACTGCACTATCGTTTGACTACTTTTTCTCTGTTCTTTCATTCCTTTTTTCCTTAAGGTCATTGATTACTGAGACCTGTTCAAGGGCAAGCATTCTGGCCAGGCTTAGATCACAAAATGGCTTAGGCCAGAAATGGCTTCTCTTATGTCAAGAAAGCCAGGGTTCTCTTTCACTGGGGTTCCCCTAACTTATCTGCTTACAGCTGCATGACAGGCCAATAAAATGAGAGGTGAGGTGTTGGGGCAAGAAGTAGCGACTTTATTCTGAAAGTCAGCAAACCGAGAAGGTGGACTAACTAGGTTCCTAAAGAACCATCTTAATTCAGAAAAGAATTTAGGTTTCTTTTATGCTAGGAGGAGAAGTGAGAGGGCAGTTTTTCATCTTCTTGTGGCATTTTCCCAGAAGGCAGGAGGTCCCAGCTCCTAAGTCACCCTTATCTGTAGATACCATCTAGCCTTGGAAAACAGCTAGTCGAAAGTGCTGTTATTCTTAGGAATTAGGGTTTGGTTAATGATTATCATGCTGGGGGGGATGAAGTTTAGGAGGACAAAGTAAAATACTTTAATGCATTCTGTGAAGTTAGTACAGCTTAATCAGGTCAGTTAATAAAATATAGAAGGCCTGGGAATTCTCTGGTGGTCCAGTGGTTAGGACTCGGTGCTTTCACCGCTGTGGCCCAGGTTCAGTCCCTGGTTGGGAAGCTAAGATACCGCAAGCTGAGTGGCTTGGCAAAGGGGGGGGGGAATCTAAATATATATACACACACACACACATATATATATATACACACACACACACATACACACACACACACATATATGTGTGTGTAAAAGGACTTTTGTAACAAGGCAAGAGAGCAAATAGCCCCGTTACATTAGGGTGTTATGAATACGATTATACCCCGTGAATGAGGTGAGCCTAGGGGTTACTTCTTAAAGAGCAGTTATTTCAAAGAGAAAGAAAAAAAAGAGAGGGAAGGGAGCCAGTAGATGGTGGACTGAGTATACTCTCCAAATACCAGAGGGCTCATCAGCAGCACCTCTGCTGCAGCTGCTTCTCCCTCTACTGCAACAAAGATCCTGACCCTCTGAGTTATTAGGGACGACACAATAACCTCACTGTGACACAGCAAAGGAATTAGTTTTAACTGATTTAAGCTTGGGTTACTTAAATTATATGTCATGGAGGAAGAGACATGATACATCTTTACCTGGTTATCCTCAGGGAACCTCAGCAGCCTTGCCATTTCACAGTCTTTGCAGGTAGGATCTGCACTGCATGCACTTTGCTCCAGGAGCACAGGTATGACATCACACTAACGACGTCCTCCTCTGAGGATATTCATTTCACACTCATTCAGAACTAGTATTGGAATGGGAGCTCATACGAGGTGGATGGGCCATTGACACACGCATAAGATAAGACCCTCATGCCTTGGTCAAGTTCCTGAAAATTCTTTTATAATCAGATGGCTGCTCCCTCTCTGACACTGTGAAGAAATAGTTACATAGTCTTTTTCAGTACCCACAAGATCTGCTGGGTCCTTTTGGTGTTGGGAGACAACGTTTTCCTTGTTTACTAATTTTACTTGAGCCCATATTTGCTATTGCTTGGAAATTTGCCCACCTTGAGGTCACCCCTACCACAGAAGGCTCTAGACTGTGTTTAAATTGCCGTACAACAGCCATACATAACACTAACTCGTGTTAGAATCCTCTTAGCCTCCTTCACTGTAGAGTTTTCAGTGACCTTTCATACCTCCTGGAGTTACCTTAAATTGTGGCCTTAAATTGTCCATAGACTTCTGATGCAAGAAACTGCCCTGTGCCTCACACTGTTTGCCATTAGAGCTGCAGTGACTGTCACACACTGAGCTTTCTTGAAAATAAAGGGTCTCGGGGCTTCCCTGGTGGTGCAGTGGTTAAGAATCCGCCTGCCAATGCAAGGGACACAGGTTCGAGCCCTGGCCTGGGAAGATTCCACATGCCGCGGAGTAACTAAGCCCATGTGCCACAACTACTGAGCCTGCGCTCTAGAGCCCGCGAGCCACAACTACTGAAGCCCGCGTGCCTAGAGCCCGTGCTCCGCAACAAGAGAAGCCACCGCAATGAGAAGCCCGTGCACCACAACGAAGAGTAGCCCCCGCTCACCGTAACCAGAGAAAGCCCGCGCACAGCAACGAAGACCCAACGCAGCCAAAAAGAAAAAAAAAAGAAAAGAAAAGAAAGGGTCTCATAAGCACTGAGCTTGTGACCCTCTGCTAAGCTGCCCATTGTGCCTTTGACCCTAGAACTAGCACCCCATCGGGTTGGCATGCCTACCAGCACCACCGCGTGACATTATGGAGCAAAACCTGTCCTGGTTTATGCCTCCAGCAGGAGGGTGGCCTGTTCTCTCTTCAGTCCATTAAAGGATGCTGTGGTCTTGGAAGAGGTCACCACTCCCCCAGATGGAGACTTGCCTTGGGAGTTTCTTGGGATTAACTGAATGCATAGCTCTGGGGTGTGCATAGACTTTAAGGATGACAATATGCATTCGTGCATGATGAGCTCAGTGGAGAGTTGCTGCTCTTCATCCCTTGTGATATCCCTGATAAATGACCAAACCACACAGCTAACCAAACATCAGAGAGTCATCTTGATACTGGCCAAAAATTGGCCCCCTCTACATGTATTCACAGCCTTTTGGACGATGTCTAAGAATTGCCCCTTTATATTAAAAGAAATGTTGGGATCTCTTGATTTAGAGATATCCAAAATAGAAATCAAGGTTTTTCTCATCTGTACATATACTAGGTCCACAATATAGGGACTCACCAGGACACTCTTATCCATGTTGGAGTCCCAGACATGACTGGTAGTAACCGTGGCACTTCTCAGAATATACAGTGCTGCTCTCCAACATGACATTCAGTTGAAGTTTCACTTCCGTAACAGGTCTCAGGCTCATGGAGCACCATACTGGCTTATTGAAATAGGTTCAAATCAGTTGTATGAAAGGTGTCCCGTTTTGGTCATCAGTCATCAGGGGTGAATTGCAATGAGTCTGTCTGCAACCTTTTTTTTTTTTTTTCTAATTTACTTCAGTGTTTTTTTTAGAGCAATTTTAGGTTTACAGAAAAAGAAAAATAGAGAGTACAGGGAGTTCCCACATAACCACTGTGCATCCACACGGTTTACACTAATTTTAAATCTTGTGTGTGGAACATTTGTTAAAATTGTTCAGTGAATGTTGATACATTACAGTATACAGTTTACAGTAGCATTGACTCCTTGTGTTAAAAGAGCTATAGATCCTGGCAAATGTATAATGACATAAATCCTTCATTTCATTTCTGTATCCTATAGCATAGTTTCATTTCCCTAAAAATCCTATATGCCCAACCTATTCATTCATTCTTCCCTTGAACCCTCAAATCCTTCACAATCAGAGATTTTTTTCTTGGCTCATAGTTTTGTTTTTTCCAGATTGTCACATACTTGGAATCATACAGTGTGTAGCTTTGTGAGATTGGCTTCTTTCACTTAGCAGTATACTTTTTTTTTTTTAATTTGGCCACATGGCATGGGGAATCATAGTTCCCCGACCAGGGATCAAACCCATGTCCCCTGCATTGGGAGCACGGTGTCTTAACCACTGGACCACCAGGGAAGTCCCTTTTGGGTTCCTCCATGTGTTTTCATGGCTTGATACCTTATTTCCTTTGGTATCCTTCAACCTTACTCTGCTCTTATTAATTCCAAGAGTAATCTCTGTTGTAGATTCTTTCAGATATTTTACATAGACAATCATGTCATATAGAACAAAGACAGTTTTATTTCTTGCTTCCCAATCTGTATATCTTTTATTTCCTTTTCTTACTGCATTGACTAGGGCTTCTAGTACAATGTGTTTTGTTTTTATTTTTTTCTTTGTGTGTGTGTGTTTGTCGTATAGTGTTGAATAGGAGTGGTGAGAGGAATCTTCTTGCTCTGTTCCATTCCTGTCTTACCAGTAAAGCATCTAGTTTCCCACCACTAAGTATGATGTTAGCTACAGGTGTCACGTAAATGTTCTTTCTCAAAAAGAGAGAGTTCCCCTCTATTATTAGTTTGTCATCATAAATGGATATTGGATGGTATCAAGTCCTTTTTCATGTTCATTTCCCCCTTCTTTCATTTCTGATATGAGTAATTTCTGTCTTCCCTCTTTTCTCTGTTATGTTGACTAGATACTTATCACTTTTACTAAATTGATCTCATCAAAGGACAGCTTTTGGTGTTGAAAACAGAAGAGTGTTTTTTCCCAATATATTTTAAGTAATTTCAGATTTTTTGCTGCTTTAAATATTTCCACATTCTTTGATCTTCCAATCAAGCTTATCCTCAAAAGCACCACCAACTGTTTAATTTCTATTTTCTGAGAGATTTAGTTTTCCACTGATGGCTTCACAGATCCACATCAAAAATCCACCAGCTTTCCATTTTCCATTACCACCAGCTCTTCATCTTTGCCGTTATTTGGTGTTCTGAAGGTTTGTAATTTTAGCCATTGTAGGAAGTGTTGGGTGATATCTCATTCTTTTATTTTCAGTTTCCTGGTAATAAGAATTTTTTCACGTGCTTATTTACCATCTGTATATCGTCAATAAAATGTGTGTTCAGATCTTTTGCTCATTTTTAATTAAGTTGTCTTCTTTTTGTTCAGTTTTAAGAGTCCTTTGGATGTTTTGGATACCAGTGCTTTATCATTTAAATGATTTCCAAGGATTTTCTGCCGGTCTGTGGCTTGTGTTTTCATTCTCTTAGCACTGTGTTTCACTGAGCAGGAGTTTTTCGTTTTAATGAAGTCAAAGTTATTTTTATCTTTTTTTTTTTTAATTTTTTGATACCTATCTCTTTAATTTTTTTTAATTAATTAATTTATTCATGGTTGTGCTGGGTCCCCGCCTCCGTGCGAGGGCCCCCTCCAGCCGCCGCCAGCGGGGGCCACCCCCCATCGCGGCGCGCGGGCCCCCCACCACCGCGGCCCCTCCCACCGCGGAGCACAGGCTCCAGACCCGCAGGCCCAGCAACCGTGGCTCACGGGCCCAGCCGCTCCGCGGCACGCGGGATCCCTCCAGACCAGGGCCCGAACCCGCGCCCCCCGCATCGGCAGGCAGACCCCCAACCCCTGCGCCACCAGGGAAGCCCTATTTTTATCTTTTGGATCTTGTATTTGCTTTTTTTTTTTTTTAATTAATTTATTTATTTATATTTATTTTATTTTTTTTTTTTTTTTTTTTTTTTTTTTCAAACATCTTTATTGAAGTATAATCGCCTTACAATAGTGTGTTAGCATCTGCTTTATAACAAAGTGAATCAGTTATACATATACAATATGTTCCCATTTCTCTTCCCTCTTGCATCTCCCTCCCTCCCACCCTCCCCATCCCACCCCTCTAGGTGGTCACAAAGCACCGAGCTGATCTCCCTGTGCTATGCGGCTGCTTCCCACTAGCTATCTATTTTACATTTGGTATTGTATATATGTCCATGACACTCTCTTACCCTGTCACATCTCACCCCACCCCCTCCCCATATCCTCAAGTCCATTCTCTAGTAGGTCTGTGTCTTTATTCCCGTCTTGCCACTAGGTTCTTCATGGCCTTTTTTTTTCTTTTTTTTCCCTTAGATTCCATATATATGTGTTAGCATACTGTATTTGTTTTTCTCTTTCTGACTTACTTCACTCTGTATGACAGACTCTAACTCCATCCACCTCATTACAAATACCTCCATTTCATTTCTTTTTATAGCTGAGTAATATTCCATTGTATATATGTGCCACATCTTCTTTATCCATTCATCTGTCGATGGACATTTAGGTTGCTTCCATGTCCTGGCTATTGTAAATAGAGCTGCAATGAACATTTTGGTACATGACTCTTTTTGACCTATGGTTTTCTCAGGGTATATGCCCAGTAGTGGGATTGCTGGGTCGTATGGTAGTTCTATTTGTAGTTTTTTAAGGAACCTCCATACTGTTCTCCATAGTGGCTGTATCAATTTACATTCCCACCAACAGTGCAAGAGTGTTCCCTTTCCTCCACACCCTCTCCAGCATTTATTGTTTCTAGATTTTTTGATGATGGCCATTCTGACCGGTGTGAGATGATATCTCATTGTAGTTTTGATTTGCATTTCTCTAATGATTAATGATGTTGAGCATTCTTTCATGTGTCTGTAGGCCATCTGTATATCTTCTTTGGAGAAATGTCTATTTAGATCTTCTGCCCATTTTTGGATTGGGTTGTTCGTTTTTTTGTTATTGAGCTGCATGAGCTGCTTGTAAATCTTGGAGATTAATCCTTTGTCAGTTGCTTCATTTGCAAATATTTTCTCCCATTCTGAGGGTTGTCTTTTGGTCTTGTTTATGGTTTCCTTTGCTGTGCAAAAGCTTTTCAGTTTCATTAGGTCCCATTTGTTTATTTGTGTTCTTATTTCCATTTCTCTGGGAGCTGGGTCAAAAAGAATCTTGCTGTGATGTATGTCATAGAGTGTTCTGCCTATGTTTTCCTCTAAGAGTTTGATAGTGTCTGCCCTTACACTTAGGTCTTTAATCCATTTTGAGTTTATTTTTGTGCATGGTGTCAGGGAGTGTTCTAATTTCATACTTTTACATGTTCCTGTCCAATTTTCCCAGCACCACTTATTGAAGAGGCTGTCTTTTCTCCACTGTATATGCTTGCCTCCTTTATCAAAGATAAGTTGACCATATGTGTGTGGGTTTATCTCTGGGCTTTCTATCCTGTTCCATTGATCTATATTTCTGTTTTTGTGCCAATACCAAACTGTCTTGATTACTGAAGCTTTGTAATATAGTCTGAAGTCAGGGAGCCTGATTCCCCCAGCTCCATTTTTCGTTCTCAAGATTGCTTTGGCTATTCGGGGTCTTTTGTGTTTCCATACAAATTGTGAAATTTTTTGTTCTAGTTCTGTGAAAAATGCCAGTGGTAGTTTGATAGGTATTGCATTGAATCTGTAGATTGCTTTGGGTAGTAGAGACATTTTCACGATGTTGATTCTTCCAATCCAGGAACATGGTATATCTCTCCATCTATTTGTATCATCTTTAATTTCTTTCATCAGTGTCTTATAATTTTCTGCATACAGGTCTTTTGTCTCCTTAGGTAGGTTTATTCCTAGATATTTTATTCTTTTTGTTGCAATGGTAAATGGGAGTGTTTTCTTAATTTCACTTTCAGATTTTTCGTCATTAGTGTATAGAAATGCAAGAGATTTCTGTGCATTAATTTTGTATCCTGCTACTTTACCAAATTCATTGATTAGCTCTAGGAGTTTTCTGGTAGCATCTTTAGGATTCTCTATGTATAGTATCATGTCATCTGCAAATAGTGACAGCTTTACTTCTTCTTTTCCGATTTGGATTCCTTTTATTTCTTTGTCTTCTCTGATTGCTGTGGCTAACACTTCCAAAACTATGTTGAATAATAGTGGTGAGAGTGGGCAACCTTGTCTTGTTCCTGATCTTAGTGGAAATGGTTTCAGTTTTTCACCATTGAGGACAATGTTGGCTGTGGGTTTGTCATATATGGCCTTTATTATGTTGAGGAAAGTTCCCTCTATGCCTACTTTCTGCAGGGCTTTTATCATAAATGGGTGTTGAATTTTGTCGAAAGCTTTCTCTGCATCTATTGAGATGATCATATGGTTTTTCTCCTTCAATTTGTTAATATGGTGTATCACATTGATTGATTTGCGTATATTGAAGAATCCTTGCATTCCTGGGATAAACCCCACTTGATCATGGTGTATGATCCTTTTAATGTGCTGTTGGATTCTGTTTGCTAGTATTTTGTTGAGGATTTTTGCATCTATGTTCATCAGTGATATTGGCCTGTAGTTTTCTTTCTTTGTGACATCTTTGTCTGGTTTTGGTATCAGGGTGATGGTGGCCTCGTAGAATGAGTTTGGGAGTGTTCCTCCCTCTGCAATATTTTGGAAGAGTTTGAGAAGGATAGGTGTTAGCTCTTCTCTAAATGTTTGATAGAATTCGCCTGTGAAGCCATCTGGTCCTGGGCTTTTGTTTGTTGGAAGGTTTTTAATCACAGTTTCAATTTCAGTGCTTGTGATTGGTCTGTTCATATTTTCTATTTCTTCCTGGTTCAGTCTCGGCAGTTTGTGCATTTCTAAGAATCTGTCCATTTCTTCCAGGTTGTCCATTTTATTGGCATATAGTTGCTTGTAGTAATCTCTCATGATCTTTTGTATTTCTGCAGTGTCAGTGGTTACTTCCCCTTTTTCATTTCTAATTCTATTGATCTGAGTCTTCTCCCTTTTTCTCTTGATGAGTCTGGCTAATGGTTTATCAATTTTGTTTATCTTCTCAAAGAACCAGCTTTTAGTTTCATTGATTTTTGCTATTGTTTCCTTCATTTCTTTTTCATTTATTTCTGACCTGATCTTTATAATTTCTTTCCTTCTGCTGGCTTTGGGGTTTTTTTGTTCTTCTTTCTCTAATTGCTTTAGGTGCAAGGTTAGGTTGTTTATTCGAGATGTTTCCTGTTTCTTGAGGTAGGCTTGTATTGCTATAAACTTCCCTCTTAGCACTGCTTTTGCTGTGTCCCATAGGTTTTGGGTCGTCGTGTCTCCATTGTCATTTGTTTCTAGGTATTTTTTGATTTCCCCTTTGATTTCTTCAGTAATCACTTCGTTATTAAGTAATGTATTGTGTAGCCTCCATGTGTTTGTATTTTTTACAGATCTTTTCCTGTAATTGATATCTAGTCTCATAGCGTTGTGGTCTGAAAAGATACTTGATACGATTTCAATTTTCTTAAATTTACCAAGGCTTGATTTGTGACCCAAGATATGATCTATCCTGGAGAATGTTCCATGAGCACTTGAGAAAAATGTGTATTCTGTTGTTTTTGGGTGGAATGTCCTATAAATATCAATTAAGTCCATATTGTTTAATGTATCATTTAAAGCTTGTGTTTCCTTATTTATTTTCATTTTGGATGATCTGTCCATTGGTGAAAGTGGGGTGTTAAAGTCCCCTACTATGATTGTGTTGCTGTCAATTTCCCCTTTCATGGCTGTTAGTATTTGCCTTATGTATTGAGGTGCTCCTATGTTGGGTGCATAAATATTTACAATTGTTATACCTTCCTCTTGGATCGATCCCTTGATCATTATATAGTGTCCTTCTTTGTCTCTTGTAATAGTCTTTATTTTAAAGTCTATTTTGTCTGATATGAGAATTGCTACTCCAGCTTTCTTTTGATTTCCATTTGCATGGAATATCTTTTTCCATCCCCTCACTTTCAGTCTGTATGTGTCCCTAGGTCTGAAGTGGGTCTCTTGTAGACAGCATATGTATGGGTCTTGTTTTTGTATCCATTCAGCCAGCCTGTGTCTTTTGGTGGGAGCATTTAATCCATTTACATTCAAGGTAATTATCGATATGTATGTTCCTATTCCCATTTTCTTAAATGTATTGGGTTTGTTATTGTAGGTGTTTTCCTTCTCTTGTGTTTCTTGCCTAGAGAATTTCCTTTAGCATTTGTTGTAAAGCTGGTTTGGTGGTGCTGAACTCTCTCAGCTTTTGCTTGTCTGTAAAGGTTTTAATTTCTCCATCGAATCTGAATGAGATCCTTGCTGGGTAGAGTAATCTTGGTTGTAGGTTTTTGTCCTTCATGACTTTAAGTATATCCTGCCACTCCCTTCTGGCTTGCAGAGTTTCTGCTGAGAGATCAGATGTTAACCTTATGGGGATTCCCTTGTGTGTTATTTGTTTTTTTTCCCTTGCTGCCTTTAATATGTTTTCCTTATATTTAATTTTTGACAGTTTGATTAATATGTGTCTTGGCGTGTTCCTCCTTGGGTTTATCCTGTATGGGACTCTCTGTGCTTCCAGGACTTGATTAACTATTTCCTTTCCCATATTAGGGAAGTTTTCAACTATAATCTCTTCAAAAATTTTCTCAGTCCCTTTCTTTTTCTCTTCTTCTTCTGGTACCCCTATAATTCGAATGTTGGCACGTTTAATGTTGTCCCAGAGGTCTCTGAGACTGTCCTCAGTTCTTTTCATTCTTTTTTCTTTATCCTGCTCTGTAGTAGTTATTTCCACCATTTTATCTTCCAGGTCACTTATCCTTTCTTCTGCCTCAGTTATTCTACTATTGATCCCATCTAGAGTATTTTTAATTTCATTTATTGTGTTTTTCATCATTGCTTGGTTCCTCTTTAGTTCTTCTACATCCTTGTTAAATGTTTCTTGCATTTTGTCTATTCTATTTCCAAGATTTTGGATCATCCTTACTATCATTATTCTGAATTCTTTTTCAGGTAGACTACCTATTTCCTCTTCATTTGTTAAGTCCAGTGTGTTTTGAGCCTGCTCCTTCATCTGCTGTGTGTTTTTCTGTCGTCTCATTTTGCCTATCTTACTGTGTTTGGGGTCTCCTTTTCACAGGCTGCAGGTTTGTAGTTCCCGTTGTTTTTGGTATCTGTCCCCAGTGGCTAAGGTTGGTTCAGTGGGTTGTGTAGGCTTCCTGGTGGAGGGAACTAGTGCCTGAGTTCTGGTGGGTGAGGCTAGATCTTGTCTTTCTGGTGGGCACTTCCACGTCTGGTGGTGTATTTTGGGGTGCCTGTGGCCTTATTTTGATTTTAGGGAGCCTCTCTGCTAATGGATGGGGTTGTGTTCCTGTCTAGCTAGTTGTTTGGCATAGGATGTCCAGCACTGTAGCTTGCTGGTCGTTGAGTGAAGCTGGGTCTTGATGTTGAGATGGAGATCTCTGGGAGATTTTTGCCGTTTGGTATTACGTGGAGCTGGGAGGTCTCTTGTGGACCAGTGTCCTGAAGTTGGCTCTCCCACCTCAGAGGCACGGCCCTGATGCCTGGCTGGAGCACCAAGAGCCTTTCATCCACACAGCTCAGAATAAAAGGGAGAAAAAAATAGAAAGAAAGAGGATAAAATAAAATAAAATAAAGCTATTATAATAAAAAATAAGAAAAAAAATTATTAAGAATAAATGTATTCAGAAAAAAAAATTGTTTTTAATTTTTAAAAATAGATTTATTAATTTTTTATAGTAAAAAGTAAGAAAAAAATTATTAAGAAAAAAAAATTTTTTTTAATTTTTTAAAATAAAAAATATGAAAAAACTTATTAAAAAATTTTTTAATTTCTAAAAATAGAAAATAAGGAAAAAATTATTAAGAAAACATTTATTAGGAAAAAAAATTTTGTAAGTTAAAAAAAAAAACAAAAACAAAAACAAAAAAAAAAACAAAAACACGGACGGACCTAACCCTAAGACTAATGGTGGAAGCAAAGCTATACAGACAAAATCTCACCCAGAAGCATACACCTATACACTCAAAAAAAAGGAAAAGGGGAAAAATTAGTATCTCCTGCTCCCAGAGTCCACCTCCTGAATCTGGGAGGATTCGTTGTCTATTCAGGTATTCAACAGATGCAGGTACATCAAGTTGTTTGTGGAGTTTTAATCCGCTGCTTCTGAGGCTGCTGGGAGAGATTTCCCCTTCTCTTCCCTGTTCGCACAGCTCCCGGGGTTCAGCTTTGGATTTGGACCCTCCTCTGCGTGTAGGTCGCCTAAGGGCGTCTGTTCCCCGCCCAGACAGGACGGGGTTAAAGGAGCAGCTGCTTCGGGGGCTCTGGCTCACCCAGGCCGCGGGGAGGGAGGGGTACAGAGGAGGCGGGGCGAGCCTGCGGCGGCCGAGGCCGGCGTGACGTTGCACCAGCTCGAGGCGCGCAGTGCGTTCTCCCGGGGATGTTGTCCCCGGATCCCGGGACCCTGGCAGTGGCGGGCTGCACAGGCTCCCGGGAGGGGAGGTGTGGAGAGTGACCTGTGCTCACACACAGGCTTTTTGGAGGCGGCAGCAGCAGCCCCAGCGTCTCACGCCCGTCTCTGGGGTCCGCGCTGATCGCCGTGGCTTGCGCCCTTCTCTGGAGATCGTTTAGGCGGCGCTCTGAATCCCCTCTCCTTGCGCGCAGCGAAACAAAGAGGCAAGAAAAAGTCTCTTGCCTCTTCGGCAGCTGCAGACCTTTTCCTGGTCTCCCTTCCGGCTAGCTGTGGTGCGCCAACCCCTTCAGGCTGTGTTCACGCCGCCAGCCCCAGTCCTCTCCCTGCGATCCGACCGCAGCCCGAGCCTCAGCTCCCAGCCCTGCCCGCCCCGGCGGGGGAGCAGACAAGCCTCTCGGGCTGGTGAGCGCCGCTCGGCGCCGAGCCTCTGTGCGGGAGTCTCTCCGATTTTCCCTCTGCGCCCCTGTTGCTGTGGGATCCGCACTGATAGCTGCAGCTCGCGCCCTTCTCTGGAGTTCGTTTAGGCGGCGCTCTGAATCCCCTCTCCTTGCCCGCCGCGAAACAAAGAGGCAAGAAAAAGTCTCTTGCCTCTTCGGCAGCTGCAGACTTTTTCCCGGACTCCCTCCGGGCTAGCTGTGGTGCGCTAACCCCTTCAGGCTGTGTTCACGCCGCCAGCCCCAGTCCTCTCCCTGCGATCCGACCGAAGCCCGAGCCTCAGCTCCCAGCCCCGCCCGCCCCGGCGGGTGAGCAGACAAGCCTCTCGGGCTGGTGAGTGCTGCTCGGCGCCGAGCCTCTGTGCGGGAACCTCTCCGCTTTGCCCTCCGCACCTCTGTGGCTGTGCTCTCCTCCGTGGCTCCGAAGCTTCCCCCCTCCGCCCCCCGCAGTCTCCGCCCGCGAAGGGGCTCCTAGTGCGTGGAAACCTTTCCTCCTTCACAGCTCCCTCCCACTGGTGCAGGTGCCGTCCCTATTCTTTTGTCTCTGTTATTTCTTTTTTCTTTTGCCCTACCCAAGTACGGGGGGAGTTTCTTGCCTTTTTGGAGGTCGGACGTTTTCTGCCAGCGTTCAGTGGGTGTTCTGTAGGAGCAGTTCCACGTGTAGATGTATTTCTACTGTATCTGTGGGAAGGAATGTGATCTCCGCGTCTTACTCTTCCGCCATCTTCCTTCTGTCTATATTTATTTTTGACTGTATTGGGTCTTCGTTTCTGTGCGAGGGCTTTCTCTAGTTGCGGCAAGTGGGGGCCACTCTTCATCGCGGTGCATGGGCCTCTCACTATCGTGGCCTCTCTTGTTGCGGAGCACAGGCTCCAGACGCGCAGGCTCAGTAGCTGTGGCTCAAGGGCCTAGTTGCTCCGCGGCATGTGGGATCTTCCCAGACCAGGGCTGGAACCCATGTCCCCTGCATTAGCAGGCAGATTCTCAACCACTGCGCCGCCAGGGAAGCCCATTGCATTTGCTTTTGTATCTAAAAATTAATCACCAAAACCAAGGTCACCTAGATTTTCTCATATGTTATCTTTTTGGAGTGTTGTAGTTTTACATTTTACACTAAGTACTCTGATCCATTTTGGGTTAATTTTTATGAAAGGTTTTAAATCTCTGTCTAGATTCATTTCTTCGTTCTGCATTTGGATATCCAATTTTTCCAGCATTATTTTTTGAAAAGACTAAATTCTTTCTATTTAATTGCCTTTGGTCCTTCGTCAAAGTTGAGTTCACTATTATGTGTGGATCTATAGGAAAGCAGTTGACTTTTGCATGTTAACATTTTAATCTTCAACCTTCCTCTACTTTCTTAGTAGTTCAAGGTCCTTTTTTTTTTAAACTTTATTTACCTTACTCTATTTTTTTTTTTTTTTTTTTTTTTTTACAAATACATTTATTTTATAGCTACTTTATTTATTTATTTTTGGCTGTGTTGGGTCTTCGGTTCGTGCGAGGGCTTTCTCTAGTTGCGGCAAGCGGGGGCCACTCTTCATCGCGGTGCGGGGACCGCTCTTCATCGCGGTGCGCGGGCCTTTCACTATCGCGGCCCCTCCCGTTGCGGGGCACAGGCTCCAGACGCGCAGGCTCAGTAGTTGTGGCTCACGGGCCCAGCTGCTCCGTGGCATGTGGGATCTTCCCAGACCAGGGCTCGAACCCGTGTCCCCTGCATTAGCAGGCAGATTCTCAACCACTGCGCCACCAGGGAAGCCCTTTTTTTTTTTTTTTTTGTTTTTTGCTATTGGAATTCTTTGAGCTTTTCTCCAAAGATAGTCTTGTCATATGCCAGCCAAGGCAGTTTTATTTCTTCTCATTTTTTGTCCTTTTTATTTACTTTTCCTGTCTGATTGCATTAGCTAAAAATTCCAGTATAAGATTGATAAAGGAATGGTGAGAGGGGACATCCTTGTCTTCTTCTTGATGTTACCGGAAAGCATCTAGGTTTTTCTGTATAGTCAATTTATATTAAACAAGAGGCCAGTTGATGTAGAAGTAGATGTGGGCAGAGGGGAAGCATTCTCTAGAACACTGATTTGATCTCAGTCTTTTAGTGATCCTGTATCTCTGGGTTTGACTTTCTGTGATATAATGAGAAAGATGTTTGGTCTTTGTCCTGCGTTCCTAGCAAAAACCTTTTGAAGTCCTTGGAATGACTTGAGTAATAAGGGTGATAGAGTGTCTTTTGTTTTAAGTAAATTACGAAACCTGATGGTGTGTCAAGGAAATCTGTGATCTGTAGACAGCTGAGTAGAAATGTTGGTAACCAAGGCACGCCATTTGTGTCTGGCATCTGAAGTAGAGACATTGTCTAGGACTGAGCGCTTAAATCTATAGAGTGTAACATATGTGAGTTAGTGTTTGAATTGAATTGAACCGTTGGACATCTATTTGGTGACAGAGAGTTGGAGAAGTGGCATTGGGACACCGCATATTTGTTGTTAGGAGGGGAAAAAATCACTATTATCCTCAGAGGTGCCCCCACCTTTGAGAGCAGAAAATGCTAAAAGAGACTCATGTTGGCTATTTCCCTACACCCCCAGGTCAGTTAGGCTCTAGCAAAATCCCAGTTAGTTGTGCGCTTGTGAAATAGATTGTTTTCAGGACAGGCCTTGTTAGAAAGAAGAGACTATTCTGGGTATATATTTATTTATTTTTATTTGTTTATTTTTACAGTTGATTTACAGTATTATATTAGTTTCAGGTGTACAGCATTCAGTATTTTTATAAAAATATGGAATGCTTCATGAATTTGCATGTCATCCTGCTGATCTTCTCTGTATTGTTCCAATTTTATTTTAAAATTTTTATTGGAGTACAGTTGATTTACAATGTTGTTTTAGTTTCAGGTGTCTGGGTATACTTTTTTGTTTCTGTTTCTAATTTGGAGACAGCAATTTACCCTGTGACCTCAGTTCTCTGATGGAAGAGTTGTTGCTTTTAAGTTTCTTGGCTTTTTTTCTTCTGAGGACTAGAAGGTACCAGAAGCTGACTTCCAAGCTCCTTAGATACCAGACCATAGATAAGAAGTCTCTCACTCCTTTTTTTGATGTTTGACTGCTAACAACTTTAAACCTTACTTCCTCTTTCTTTCATCTACTTGTGCCCACATCTGTACATGGTGATAAGAAAGCCTCAGTGTCCCTTCCTTTGGTTCTGGCAAGTGATTGAATCCACAGAAGGCCTTGCTCGTGTACTTGAATTCTCACCCTAGCCCATCCCCTAAGCTCAATAAAAAACCCAGGCCAGGCTCCTTTCCTTCTTTCCTTGATGTCTCAAGGCATTTTTCACCTTCTTGAGAGGCTTCCTTTCCTTTTCCCAAACACTTCCATTATAGAAGTTAAGAAACCCCTTTCATGCTCTTTAGGTGTGTATATGTTATCATCAGTGCAGACATCTGAACTAAATCTCGGGCGAGGCTTCATCTGTCTGTGCAGGAGACCATAACAGTTATAGAATAGGTAACATGCTGCACTTTTTGCAGTACTCTTTGCTTTACTGTTTTATTGATAAAACCTTCAGATCTGTTGATATTAGTGTATGTCACCCTTGTATATCTCTCCAAGTGCAACTACGCAATAAATTCTGTGGATGTTGTTGGAAATTGCTGGGCTGTAAATAGCGATCAAGTTCATATTCACAGGAAAGAGCAATGGAGTATATCACTTGACCATTCCTCCATTTGTGCATAATTTAATGATTTTTTTCCCCCAATGGTCTTCAACACTTGGGGTTTTTTTTTTTTTTTCTTCTTCTTTTTTTTTTTTTTTGGCTGCGTTGGGTCTTCGTTGCTGTGCGCGGGCTTTCTCTAGTTGTGGCAAGCGGGGGCTACTCTTCATTGCAGTGTGCAGGCTTCTCATTGTGGTGGCTTCTCTTGTTGCGGAGCATGGGCTCTAGGGTGTGCAGGCTTCAGTAGTTGTGGCATGCAGGCTCAGTAGTTGTGGCGCACAGGCTTAGTTGCTCCGTGGCATGTGGGATCTTCCCAGACCAGGGATTGAACCCGTTCCCCTGCACTGGCAGGCAGATTCTTAACCACTGCACCACCAGGGAAGTCCCAACGCTTGGGATTATTAAATTGACTAGGTTTTGTTCTAATCACTGTGAAATGGGATTTACTGGACATCTTAGTGTCCTATTACCCAATTGCCAAGGTGATGGACATTTTTTTATATATTATCCTTTTCATATCTGTTAAATATGTTTTGCTTCTTTTTCCATTTTAAAATTATGTCTCTGTTCATTTTAACTCTACAAAGTAGCCCTTTTCTATTTTTATATCTGTGCACGTTACAGATATTTTCCTTTTTATGTATCTTTTAACTACCTTAATTTTAATATATTTGAATTTGTCTCTGGCTTTATAGATCATTCTTTTGCTTATATGAGATACTCTTTCTATTCTTCTATCAATAAAACATTTACCTGTGACTTCTAAAAGTGGCCTAGTTTTATCTTTCACATTTAAATCTACAATGAGTAGGCTATTGTCTATGGAATGGAGGGAAATACGCTGCATTTTTCCAACTGGATAGTAGTTTGTCCCTTATGTAGTCAAGAGTTCATGATATTTGCCACTACTCTCCTGTTCTGTCCTTGAACAACTTTCCATATTAAATGCTGGTCTGTGGAAGACACTTTTCCTTTCCTTTGTTCTGTTTGTTTTCCTTTCTGCTAATACTTGTATTGTCTGAATTACCATAGAGGTGTGTTAGGTAGACTGTCATGTTTTTCCATAGAAGACTTTGTCCATTTTTGGACATTCCTTCTTAGTATTAGGTTTGGAGGAGTAGTTTTTATCGAGTCCTAAAAACTGTTTTAGGTATTTGTGAAATTTAATAAATATATCATTTGGGAGAGATGACATCTGGGCGACGCTGAATTCTTTCCAAGAACACATGCCATCGTTTTACTTACTTCAGTCTACTTTGACATTACCCAATAATTTAAAAAAATTTTTTTACATGAGGATCATTAAATATTTTGTATTAGTCTTGTTTAGTATTGAATTAAATTTGGTGTGGAGGAAACCAGAAGCAAGCTCTCAAATGTTGTCTCTTGGTGTTACCACGTAGGATGGGCTGAGTTCTCCAAGTAACAAATTAGAGACTCAGTGCCCATAGTTGTTTAGGGAAGTGGGTGCTGATCAGGTAGGCACCTTCTGCTGAACATGAAACAAAATTACAGACTCTCCAAAGGAAAACAGGAGTTTACCATATACACTTTAGGAGCACTGAGGCACTTTTATCTGTAAGGTTGGTCGGCTTACTCCCAAAATTACAGATTCTAGATACTAGTGAAAGATGAAATTTGTGAGCAAGCATTTCTAAGGCTAAGCAGTCTTGGGCCTGCTAATGTTCACTGTCTTTTGCACACTAGGTAGTTGCACTTTGTTATGAGCAAGTGCTGTTGTTCCAGTGAAGAAAGAGTAATTAGGGCTGCCCTAGGCGGCTCCTCTTACTCCTTGGACCCACAACAAGAGAGGTGTTCCTTCGTTGATGTTGCTCTACCAAACAAGCTAATTCTAGCATCAGAATTGATGGATGGGAGCCTTTTTTCTGTTCCCTCCACATGGACATCAATGGGTAATTGGTCTCTTTCAGGGACCAGCATTTAGGAAATTATGCCACTGGGGAATTCCTATACCTAGGATGGGCTGTCATGCTGCTGTGCCCCACCTGGTAGCTCAGAAATGAGAGAAGGTGGGAGGACAGCCTCTAGAGTGGCTGGTCAGGTATCACTTGCTGATATTAGAGAAAAGGGTTTTGTTTTTCTGTTTTGTTTTGTTTTGTTTTGTTTTTTGAGGAAAACATTGTTGAACTCTTTATGTATTTTTATAATTTGTGCAAATTCACCATGAAACCATTGAAGATTTTAAGGAAGCCCTTGCAAACTTTAAGTCTTAACCTGTTCCTCAAGGTCATCAAGGCCCAGATTATAGTTGTATGATTCTGCCAAAAAGAGGTCTTCTGTGATCTTATCATCTCAGTATGGGTGTTCTAAAAATTGTTCAGAAGCCATCCTGAGGCACATGAATATAGGGATTTTGTGGAGGTGTGAGTTGTCCTGTTTTCCTCCTCATGCCTCGGCTCTAACTGAATAACTTCCTAGCCCCATGAAATGAGATAGAGAAAGGAAAGCAAAACTGAGTATGTGATAAATATTATATAAATTTTAATTTATACTCCTCCACAAGAATATTTTCATTCAGCCACCTGGATCTGACTACTTCTATTAGCCTGGAGTACTTCAGGACAATATGACTAGCTGGCTCTTGTTACAGGTTGGATTTCCACAGGACTTTTGGCCTCGTGTTTGATGATGGGAATAGAAAGAAAACCTTCCAGTTCTTCACTGTGTTGGTATTTGTTAAAACCTCATGCAGATGTGAACCTGTGCTCGTATAGTGCTGCACGATATTGTGGGTACTAAAGAGGGAGTGAGAACGTTTTTATCAGAATGAACCGGTGTGCTTAAAATGGATTATTTCTTTCATCTGTATAGCAAGTTTCTCTTATTTCTCCAAGGTGCTCTATGTCTTGACAAAGAGAGGAATAAAGACTTGAAGTGATCACAATACAAATGTAGCAGTAAATTCCTTGTGTTCATGATGCTCTTGAATTCATGAGGGAGTGTCACCATAGAGTGAGAGTTCTAATGACAAAGTTATAGAACAAATGTTAGGAGACCTCAGAGTCATATGTGAACTTCCTATGAATTGAGTATAGATTGCTGGTGCTCTTCATTCTATCCTTTCTCTCACATACGTATTTGGGATGTTTTAGGATTCAGTGACCTTTGAGGATGTGAGTGTGAAGTTCACCACAGAGGAGTGGGCTCTGCTGGATCTATCCCAGAAGAAACTCTACAGAGATGTGATGGAGGAAACCTTTAAGAACTTGACCTCAATAGGTAGGGATGATGACATTCTTACTTAATTACTTAGTCAATTAGAGAACCAGTGTTGCTTGCTCATCAGCACTTTCAAGAGGTGAAATGTGGAAAGGGACTACATTAGTAAATAAACCAGGCATGGTCATAGTTCATCATGGACCTGTCATGTAACAACTTTTCTCTGATATTTTACAACTTACAATGATTTTTTTTGTTGTTGGTCTGCATTTTAGGAGAAAAATGGGAAGACCCTGTTACTGAAGATCAGTATGAAAATCATGGGACAAATCTAAAGTGAGTTATACTCACATGAGAAAGTAATGTCTCGTGACAGAATGTTAGTATGCCATGACATTTTTTTTTTTTTATTCAAGTACAGTTGATTTACAATGTTGTGTTAGTTTCAGGTGTACCGCAAAGTGATTCAGTTATACGTATATATATATCCATTCTTTTTCCAATTCTTTTCCATTATAGGGTATTCCAAGGTATTGAATATAGTTCCCTGTGCTATACAGCAGGTCTTTGTTGTTTACCTGTTTTATATAGAGTAGTGTGTATCTGTTAATCCCAAATTCCCAATTTATCCCTCCCCCACCCTTTCCCCTTTGGTAACCATAAATTTGTTTTCTATGTCTGTGAGTCTGTTTCTGTTTTATAAATAAGTTCATTTGTATCATTTTTTGGATTCCACGTGTAAGTGATACCACATTTTCTTTATCCATTCATCTGTCAATGGACATTTAGGTTACTTCCATGTTTTGGGTGTTGTAAACAGTGCTTCTATGAATATTGGGGTGCATGTTTCTTTTCGAATTAGAGTTTTTGTCTTTTCCAGATATATGCCCAGGAGTGGGATTGCTGGATCATATGGTAATTCTATTTTTACTTTTTTATGGAACCTCCATACTGTTCTCCAGAGTGGCTGTACCAATTAACATTCCTACCAACAGTGTAGGAGGGTTCCCTTTTCTCCACACCCCCTCCAGCATTTATTGTTTGTAGACTTTTTGATGATGGCCATTCTAGCCGGTGTGAGGTGATACCTCGTAGTTTTGATTTGCATTTCTCTGATAATTAGTGGTGTGGAGCATCTTTTTACGTGCCTGTTGGCCATCTGTGTGTCTTCTTTGGAGAAATGTCTGTTTCAGTCTTCTGCCCATTTTCTGATTGGGTCCTTTGGTTTTTTGATATTGAGCTGTATGAGCTATTTGTATATTTTGGAAATTAATCCTTTGTCAGTTGCATCATTTGCAGATACTCTCTCCTATTCAGTAGGTTGTCTTTTCATTTTGTTTATGGTTTCCTTTGCTGTGCAAAAGCTTTTAAGTTTCATTAGGTTCCATTTGTTTATTTTTGCTTTTGTTTCCATTACTCTAGGAGACAGATCCAAAAAAAATATTACTGCAATTTATGTCAAAGAGTGTTCTGCCTATGTTTTCCTCTAGGAGTTTTATAGTATCCAGTCTTACATTTAGGTCTTTAATCCATTTTGAGTTTATTTTTGTATATGGTGTTAGAGAATGTTCTAATTTCATTCTTTTACATGTGGCTGTCCAGTTTTCCCAGCACCACTTGTTGAAGAGACTGTCTTTTCTCTATTGTATATTCTTGCCTTTTTTGTCATAGATTAATCGACCATAAGTGCATGAGTTTATTTCTGGGCTTTCTGTCCTTTTCCATTGATCTATGGTCTGTTTTTGTGCCAGTACCATACTGTTTTGATTACGGTGGCTTTGTAGTATAGTCTGAAGTCAGGGAGCCTGATTCCTCTAGCTTCTTTCTTCGTTCTCAGGATTGTTTATGCCATGACATTGTAAAACAAAGAAATAAAACAAATCAGCCCGGCCTTAAAATTAATGAACCTTAGAATTTTTGCATCAAACCTTTTTTCTCAAATGTGTCCTAAATGTTGAGCGTTTGAAAAATAGTACACTTGGAATCAGTATTCAGAATCACCATTTATGAATATTACTGTTTTGATAATTGTTATGATTATCTTGCAGAGCTTTAGTAAATTCACTTTCAATCAGAATGTGCAGAAAATATGCACTTTCCTTTAAAATGGTAACATTTTCATTGTCGTAACTATTACTAAATATAATTAATAAACAATTCATTAATAATATGCTTCTTATTTTTTACAGCAGTCATATGGTAGAGAGACTCTGTAAAAATAAAGAAGGTAGTCAGTATGGGGAAACACTTAGCCAAATTTCAAATCATAATCAGAAAAAGAAAACTGTGAATTCAGTGTATGTGGACGAGTCTTCATGCGTCATTCATCCTTTAATAGGCACATGACATCTCGCACTATACCCAAACCACGTGAGTATCAGGAATATGAGGAGAAGCCATATAAATGCAAGGAATGTGGGAAAGCCTTCAAGCATCGTCAATCCAGACATACCCATGAGAAGATTCACAATGGGGAGAAACCCTATGATTGTAAGAAATGTGGGAAGGCCTTCAAGCTTCGCCAGTCTATTCGAAGGCATGAAAGGATTCACACTGGAGAGAAACCCTATGAGTGTAAAAGATGTGGAAAAGCCTTCAGATATCACCACAACTTTCAAAAACATGAACGAACTCATACTGGAGAGAAACCCTACAGATGTAAGCACTGTGGTAAAGCCCTCAGTTCTCTCAGATACTGTCGAATTCATGAAATAATGCACACTGGAGAGAAACCTTATAAATGTAAGCAATGTGGTAAAGCTTTCAATTGTCCCAGTTACTTTATAAAACATGAGAGAACTCATAGTGGATTGAAACCATATGAATGCAAGCAGTGTGGTAAAGCCTTCAGTTGTGCCAGTTACATTCGAAGACATGAAAGGACACATACTGGAGAAAAGCCCTATGAATGTAAAAAATGTGGTAAAACCTTTAGTTGTTCAAGTTCCTTTCGAAAACATGAGAGAACTCATACTGGAGAGAAACCCTATGAATGTAAGCAATGTGGTAAAGCCTTCAGTTATTCCAGATCCTTTCGAAGTCATGAAAGGAGACACAGTGGAGAAAAGCCCTATAAGTGTAAAAATTGTGGTAAAGCTTTCAGTTGTCCAAATTCCTGTCGAAAACATGAGAGGACTCATTCTGGACAGAAACCCTATGTATGTAAAGAATGTGGGAAAGCCTTCAGTTCTCTTACCAAATTTCAAAGACACAGGATGAAGCATACTGGAGATGGCCCTTATAAATGTAAAGACTGTGGGAAAGTCTTTGATTGTCCCAATTACTTTCATTGTCATGAAAGGACTCACAGCAGAGAAAAGCCATATAAGTGTAAGGAATGTGGTAAGGCCTTCAGTTTTCTATGTTGTTGTCAAATACATGAAAAAAGTCATACTGGGGAGAGGCCCTATGAATGTAAGCAATGTGGTAAAGCCTTCACTTATCTCAGTTCCATTCGAAAACATGAAAGAACTCATACTGGAGAGAAACTCTATGAATGTGAGGAATGTGGAAAGGCCTTTATTTATCCCTCAAATGTTCAAAGACACATGATGATGCATACTGGTGATGGACCTTGCAAATGTAAGGATTGTGGGAAAGCCTTTGATTGTCCCAGTTCTTTACAAGCACATAAAAACACTCACACTGGAGAGAAACCCTATCAATGTAGAACTTGTAGGAAAGCCTTCAGTTGCCCCAGTTCTTTTCAAAACCATGAAAAAACTCATAATGGAGAATAGCGCTATGAATGTAAGGAATGTGTGAAAGCCTTTATTTGTCCCAGTTCATTACACATACATAAAAGAGCTCACACTGGAGAGAAACCCTATTTTTGCAAACAGTATGGCAAAGCTTTCAGCACTCTGTTATATTCAGATACATGAAAGAACTCATACTAGACAGAAACTGAATGTAAGGAAGGTGGGAAAGCCTTCATATATCACACAACGTTTCCAAGGACACATGAGAGTACACACTGGAGAGAAACAGTAATATATGTAGGGAATGTGGGAAAGCCTTCAGTCCCATTTCCTTGGAAAGCCACGGAAGAACTTGCAGTTGAGAGAATTGTGTTGAATGTAAACTATGTAGGAAAACCTTCACTTGCCCCACATCCTTACAAAACCATGTGAAAATGTGCATGAGATAGAAACCTTATAACTGAAAAATAAGGGAAACTTTTCAATTTTAGCAAATATTTTCAAAGTCATATGAAAACTTCACTGGAAAGAAATTATCTCCATGTAAGTACTATGTGTATACTGTCTGAAAATTCACAACATGAAAGAAATGTTATAAATTTTCTTTGTAATTGATTCATTCTTAAAGTGATTCTCTATAGTATGGATTTCTAATTAATTTTCAAAGTACACATTGAAGTGAGAAAATTTTGTAGGTACTCATTAAACAAGAGTTCCTAAAAAATTAATAGGTAGTTTTTTCTTTTAGTCATTTAGTAATTTTTTGTGTGTCTATGTTGAAGTCTATTGGAACCATGAATTGAAGCTTATTTCTAGTATGCAAGTAGGTTTAATTTTTACCTAATTTTGTAAGTTACGTGTAAGGAAAGGGACATTGAAAAATGCCAGTTTGGTTTTTTTTTCCCACTGGCTTCCTATGGCAAGTACTGGATATGCCTTATTCATTTTATATATATATATATTCCACCTTATTTAGCAGAAAACTATCTTTTTATTGCTTAAATATCCTTATTCTATTTTCCGTGGAATATATAATTGCTATATACTTGTAAGTATGCAAAGTTTATCATGGTGCAGTCTCTTGTGAATTATCTTCATCTTTTGTCCTTTATACTTTGTCATTTCTTTTGGCTGGGATTTGGACTATGGAATTTACATTAAGAAGAGAGATGTGTGAAAGGACAATAAAATTTAGATTTGGCAATGTCCCTTCTTGATCCTGTTTTATTAATGTGAGTAATGTGAACTACATTTTCTAGAATGTGTTGCCTTATGATCCCATGTGAGAAGTCACCAAAGCCTAACTTACATGAAACTTGGAATGCAGAAATGAAGTATGATTTAGTCAGGTTTTGAAGTCACCTGTATAGAAGGAGACAGAAGCATAGGGCCTTTGTAGACACTTGCTTCCAGCCCATTTTCCACATTATTTTCCCTATCAGTCAAGTATATCCTCAAAACCACCATAGACTGCTTGACTTCCACTTGATCTGAGCTGTAGGCTTCTACAGTTGTCCCCAAATTCAACATTAAAGATCCAGTACAGTTTGGATTTTCCTGCAAGCTCTCATGTGTCCACCTTGTAAGAAATTTAGACTGTCATGGTTAAGAATATTCTCTGAAGCACTGAGCGCCCTGTTCTCTAGATCTTATTTGTATAAGGTCTAATTTGTAAACACCTTGGTCTGTTTATACTGCTCCTGACTATGTGCTCCCCATTCCACTATGACAGTTACAGTGGTACAGTCCAAAATAACTACATGAGAGTTTGTTCCTCTACTGCACTGTGCAGTGACTGCTCTGATGCAGTCCTTCCGTGTAGCATCAGCACCTTCCTCACATCAGGCAGGTTCTGTGTGTTTCCTGTTATTCATAGCTGAGTGTAATCCCTAATATGTCTTCAGTCATGTTTCATTGTATTTAATTTAAAGTGTGTACATTTTCATGTCAGGACTCAGCCCACCCACCAGCAGTGTTGCCAGTCATCTCCACAAATTAAAATCTCATGGGTACAAATTAGATACTGATGTCAAGGAGAAAGGGTTCAGTTAAGAAGGTGGAGCCACCATGGGAGGAATCAATGAGGTCTAGGGGAGTATGATTCCACAACTGGAGAGATTATAAAAATATCTAGCAAAATAGACTTTATTTTTTATTTGTTTATTTAATTTATTTACTTTTGGCTGTGTTGGATCTTGGTTGCTGCACACGGGCTTTCCCTAGTGGCGGCAAGCAGGGCTACTCTTGCTTGAGGTGCACAGGCTTCTCATTGCGGTGGCTTCTCTTGTTGTGGAGCACGGCTCTAGGCACGTGGGCTTCAGTAGTTGTGGCACGTGGGTTCAGTAGTTGTGGCTCACGGGCTCTAGAGCGTAGGCTCAGTAGTTGTGGCGCATGGGCTTAGTTGCTCCACAGCATGTGGGATCTTCTCAGACCAGGGCTTGAACCCCTGTCCCCTGCATTGGCAGGCGGATTCTTAACCACTGCACCACCAGGGAAGCCCCCAAAATAGACTTTAAAACAAAAAACTATAATTAGAGATAATGAGGAACATTATATCATGCCTAAGGAGTCAAAGTTTATAGTTTGCATCTAAAATAGTACATAGAAATGTTTCTATTAGCAATTAATGCCTATGTTAACAAGAGATCGCAAATCAATAACCTAACCTTTTACCTTCTTGACCTGAAACAAATAGACTACAAGATACTTCTCTAGCAAAGGTGAGTTTATTCAGGATCAGCGGAGAACTGCAACTCGTGGTCTGTGACATGGCAAGTCACATTGCAAGTCCCCGCACAGCAAGGGAAGGTGAACACTTTTATAGAGCAGAAAAGGAAGTTGGAAGGGCTGTAGTAAACAGAGCGTCAGTGACTTTTCATTGGCTGAGTCCTTGCCAGGAAAGAAGAGGTATCTTTCTTCTTTCCTGTTGGGCTCTACTATCATTGCAGGATGTGAGAGCTTCCCCTTCTGGTCTGCCCACTCTATTTGAGGTTTCTGTTTATTCGTTTTTTACATTTTCCCCTTTTGATGAAGATCTTTCTCTGAAAGCATCGCTGATCAAGAGTCAGGTTTTCTATATAGTTTCAGCAGCTTTTTTCCCTCGATGTCAGGGTTTCCTGGGTTTAGTATCTCATGTCAAAGGGAAAGTGCCCAGATAAGAAACCTACTAAGGTCACATTTGAGTAACAAGAAGGGGTAAGAGAGAGAACCTTCAGACACTTTTTATCTAGTCCGTATGTTATTAAGATAATAAGCATTGGCTATCATCTGAAGAGTTATGTCATCATCAAGGGTTTGGCAACAAACTTCCAGCAGACCTGGTCCTGATATCTTGGGAAAGCTGTCTCATCAAATCTTGTCTGCTTCAATTCTGAGAAATCTTTACTTTCAGGTCACCAGATGATGTACAGGTCCAGTCAGGGTTTGATGTTTTCTTTAGGTGTGTCACGTGAATCCAAGAGTCCATTCCTTGGAATTTGATGGCACAAGGGTTGGTACTTGATAGGGGTGTTTCCAATGAGGTTGAAGAGAGTTCTTCTGGAGGTGTATTTTTGAATAAATGAAATCTCCAGGTTGCAAGATGTGATACTTAAAGGTCTTTGTTTCCCAAGGGTACACTGTGAAAAGACTCTTCTACCAAAACATAATTATTTTTCATAGAAACGATTAAGCCTTTGCAATATTGGAGCATCTCCCCTTTTATCAGTTGTGGGTCAAAAGAAGCAGTAGGTCAAGTGCGTTGGGTGTCCTGTGACTGTCTCAAAGGGTGAGAGTTCATGAGTTCCAAAAGGGGTGGGTCTGAGATTTAAAAGAACTAACGGCAGTGAGTTTGGTCAAGGTATTTGTAGGGCCTCAACAAATGCTGCCAATTGAGTCTTAATACCATTAGTGTGTTTGACTAAACCAGAGGATTGAGGGTGGTAAGCACAGTGATAGTGTTGCCCGTCAAACAGCAGAGACTTGTCAAAGCACCTAACCAGTAAAGTGGGTTCTTCAATCACTATGAAATTTGAGAGGAGTTCCCCTGGTAGGGATAATCTTTTCCAAAAGGATTTTAGCCACAGTAGAGGCAGTAGCATGTCTGTAAGGGAAGGCTTCAGTCTAGTGTGAAAACATAACAGACCATGTCTTAAACTTATTTATATCCATTAGACAGAGGAAGTTGCATGAAATCCATTTGCTGGCCTCAAATGGTTCATTAGGCAGTTTGATTTATTTATTTATTTATTTTTGGCTGCATTGGGTCTTCATTGCTGCACGTGGGCTTTCTCTAGTTGCAGCGAGCAGGGGCTACTCTTTGTTGCAGTGCGTGGGCTTCTCATTGCAGTGGCTTCTCTTGTTGCAGAGCACAGGCTCTAGGCACGTGGGCTTCAGTAGTTGTGGCACTCGGGCTCAGTACTTGTGGCTCGTGGGCTCTAGAGTGCCGGCTCAGTAGTTGCGGCGCATAGGCTTAGTTGCTCCGCAGCATGTGGGATCTTCTCAGACCAGGGCTTGAACCCATGTCCCCTGCATTGGCAGGCGGATTCTTAACCACTGCGCCACCAGGGAAATCCCCATTACGCAGTTTTAAATGTTTAGGAGCAAAACAGATAGGCTTCACTGGGCTATGCTTTGGACAAGTGGGACAAGTGAGGTAGGCACTTTTTGTGGACTTGTTAATGTTTCTCCACCAATACTGAGTGATGAAGGATATAATTTTGTCAGGTGACCAATGGTTTAATGCATGGATAGTGGTAAAGAGTGGGAATTTTAGAATCTCTGGTAGGACTGGGTTGGTATTTGGTCCAAACAAGAGCTTTCTCTTTTTATCAAACGAAAAATTGTTGAATTTCCAATTTTTTTTTCCCTTTTCTGAGGCCAGTTGTTGGGCCTCTCTAGCCAGTTTTTCTAAATTATTTGGGCAAATATCCCTGTGGCCTATGACAGACATGTGGCTGCTCTAGATCCCTTTAAGGGCAGCATTCCTTGCAGAAATATCAGCAAGGTGATTTTCCCTAGCTTCAGAGAGTCAAATTTAAAATGCCTTTGGGGAATTCCCTGGGGTGGTTAGGACTCCACGCTTCCACTGCTGGGGGGCATGGGTTCGATCCCTGGTCGGGGAACTAAGATCCCACAAGCCGTGTAGCGCAGCCAAAAAAAAAAAAAAAAAAAGCCTCAGAATCTTAATAGCTAATGCGGAAGGGGGATTATTGCATTCAGTAATTCCTGAACATAGAGGCCATTTTTAGCTTTATTTCCATCAGAAGTAAGGAAGCCACGTTGCTTCCACAACATTGCAAAATCACGAGCTACTGTGAAAGCGTTATCTATTATCAGTACAAACACTGGCAGTTTTGTCCTTGGCTAATGTACAGGCCTGTGTAAGAGCATGTAATTCAGCCTGTTGGGTCAAAGCCATAGGTAAAGATGCTGCCTCAACAACATCAAAAGGAGTTGTAATAGCATACCCAGCACAATATTTGTCATTGTCACCTTTTAAATAAGAACCATCAATGAACCATGAGAAGTCAACATTACCCAATGGAATTTCCTGCACATCATTACAAGTCAGGAGGTGGTCCGTCAGCGTTAAAACAGTTGTGAGTACTTCATCAGTGATAGAAGGGAGAAGAGTAGCAGAGTTAAAGTTATTACAGTGTAAAAGAGTTAGGTGAGGGGCAGTTAACAAGGGACTTCATAGGAGGTGAGGCGGCTGCCTGAGAAATGTTGAGTGTGATGAAAATTCAGGAGAGCTTCTAATGCATGAGGTACAAAAATGGCTAAAGGGGATCCCACAATGATTTTATCCATGGCCATAACCAAAAGGGCAGTGGCCATGATGGCTCTAAGCTGAGGCAGGGGCGTGTCCCCATACCACAGGGTCCAGTTGGCTGGCTATAAAACCCTATGCTATGGGTGGATGGTGGTACATTTTTTTGGGTGAGTTCCCCAAGGGCATTCCATTCCTTTTCATATACCAAAAGGATGAAGGGAATCTGATAATTGGAATGCCAAGGGTAGGTGGGTTCATTAAACACTTCTTTTCTTTGCAATTCCTTTCTTTTTTGTTCTTTTTAGCTGCACCGCATGGCATGTGGGATCTTAGTTTCCCAACCAGGGATTGAACCTCTGCCCCTGCATTGGAAGCGCAGAGTCTTAACCACTGGACCGCCAGGGAAGTCCCCATCAAACCCTTCTTTAAGGCCTTGAAGGCTTTGTTGTCCGGTTCTTTCCATAAAATTGGGTCAGGGTTGTTACTCTTGAGTAAAACATACAGAGATTTAGCCATAAGAGAGAAATTTGGAATCCATTTTTGGCAGTGACCCACTAGCCTGAGAAAACCTCACCATTGGTGCTTACTTTGGATACCATGAAACTTAGGAAACTATGAAGTCTATCTGGATCTATGTGTCACCCATGTTCTGATATCAGATGCCCTAAATATTGAACCTGGGTTCGGGCAAACTGCAATTTTTCTTTGGCGACCTTATGTTCCTTCAAGGCTAAAAGCTTTAGGAGGTGGCTGCTATCTTCCTTTGAGGAGGCTTGAGAAGGAGAGCAAAGAGGCAAATCATCCACATACTGCCTCTAGTGAAGGATTCTCTAAGGGCACTAACTGGAGTGCCACTTGTAATTGAAGAGAGTCTTTAGCCTTTTGTGGTAGGGTACCCATACAAGGTGGCAAATTTGCAAATAACAACAAAAATGGGCTCAAGTAAAATTTGTAAACACGGAATATGTTGCCTCCAGAACAACAGAAGAACCATGTAGATGTTGTAGGTGCTATGGGAAACAATAGCCGTTTCTTCATGGTGTCAGGGAGGGAGCTGGCCTCAGCTTATCAAATAATTTCCAGAAATTTAACAGAGTTATCAGGGACTCACATTATATGCATGGCCTTGTCCCATCTACTTTTTGTGAGCTGCTCTTTTCAATATTTGTCCTTAATGTCCTTAGAGGAGATGTCATTAATATAATGTTCTGCCTGTGTTCTTGGAGAAACCAGCATGCTGTTCAGATCTTGCCTGCAATGACTGTGTGGGAAGGCAAAGCTGTTAATGATCCGGGAGGATAACCCAGTAAAGGTGTATCACATCCCTTCAGCGGTGAAGGCCAAGTGCAGCTGAGAGGCTGTTGAACTAGGCACTGAACACAACAGACTTAGCCAAATCTGTGATATCAGAATATTTATCAATTGCTTATTAGATGGAGTCGGTAATTTCTATAATGTTGGGGACTAGGAATAGGGTTCTGTTTGGTACGACCACAGCCTTGAGGTTGCCTTAATTCACTGTAAGGTGTCATTCTTTCCTGGTTTAATAGGATAAACTGGGCTGTTAGAAGGAGGATGGAGAATAATTAACCCTTCACTAACTAGGTTTTGTATACAGTTTTCAGTCCATCAAGGCCCTGTGTAATTTATGTTGGGCCATATTAACTAACTTATTTGGGGAGTAAGGTCTGTGAGGTCCAGTTTTTCTTCTTTTTTTTTTTTTTTTTTTTGGCCGTGCCACGCGGCATGCAGAACTTCCCCACCAAGGGATCCAACCCATGCACTGGAAGCGCAGAGTCTTAACCACTGGAGCACCACAGAAATCCAAGGCAATTTTTTTTTAAATTTTATTTATTTATTGATTGATTTTTAAGGCTGTGTTGGGTCTTCGTTTCTGTGCGAGGGCCCTCCCCAGTTGCGGCAAGCGGGGGCCACTCCTCATCACGGTGCGTGGGCCTCACGCCATCGCGGCCCCTCCCGCTGCGGAGCACAGGCTCCAGACGCGCAGGCTCAGCAATTGTGGCTCACGGGCCCAGCTGCTCCGGGGCACGCGGAATCCTCCCAGACCAGGGCCCGAACCCGTGCCCCCCGCATTGGCAGGCAGACTCCCAACCACTGCGCCACCAGGGAAGCCCCCCAAGGCAGTTTTTAAGTGGCAAAAACTTTAATCTATGAATCATTGGTTCAGAGCTTCCCAGCTCGTTATGGGATATTTTAGGACAATGGGTGTTGTGACCATGGAGAATTTAGGCACAACCATGGTTCTGATGGTTAAGAAGAAACATTGTCCTATTTGTCCTCTATATTCATTAGTGCTCCTAAGATTATCAGAGGTATCTTGCTTAAATTTAGTGGGATCTCAGGTAGATCTGTACTTTGAGACCTAGTATTTATTAACTGCTTGAAGGTATCTGAATTAGTACTTTATATCAGATAGCAAAATTAATTCTGAACCTATGTTGTATAGGCCCAAAAGCCAAGCAGTGTACTTTCATGTGTTTTGTTGTGTAAATTATTTTAGTATACTTTGGATTTCCAATTGGGTCAAATTATGGACCTTTGTTTTAGTATTGTATCTATTATTTCCTTCCTCCTGATCTACTCTGTTTTGTTTTCTTCTTCACTGGATATACTTCGGGGAAGGGGTGTCTCTCTACCCTGGTATTTATAATTTTTTTTCCTCTCGAGAGCCTCAAAACAGTGCCATCAAGGTTAGGAGTCTTCCCCATGACAATTGGTTGCATTATAGGGTTTAAGGAACCCAGGCTTAAGTCAGGTTTGAACCAATCCCTTGGCTGTGCCACAAGGATGCCATGGGTGTGCAGCAGCAGAAGTCTTTAAGGGTCCGGTGAGCCTTCTGGTATTAGGAATGTGGGCTCAGCCTGCAACCTAGTGGCTGCCTTTCCCCCTCTCCTCTTTTCTTTTCTTCTTTTTTTTTTTTTTTTTTTTGTGGCTGCATTGGGTCTTCATTGCTGTGCGTGGGCTTTCTCCAGTTGTGGTGAGAGGAGGGGCTACTCTTCCTTGCAGTGCACGGGCTTCTCGTTGCAGTGGCTTCTCTTGTTGCGGAGCACGGGCTCTAGGTGCGTGGGCTTCAGTACTTGTGGCACACAGGCTCAGCAGTTGTGGCTCGCAGGCTCTAGGAAGTAGGCTCAATAGTTCTGTCACACGGGCTTAGTTGCTCCGTCGCACGTGGGATCTTCCCGGACCAAGGCTCGAACCCATGTCCCCTGCGTTGTCAGGCGGATTCTTAACCACTGCGCCACCAGGGAAGCCCTTTTCTTCTTAAATGACTGCTTTTTCAGGACTACCCCCTCACTCAATGAGGCTACCTCTTTCACAGGGTGTAGTCCCTTTCTCCCAACCCCATCCCCATGGCATTTTGGGGTCAACCCAGCCTCTGTCACAGTTTCTCTGTAACACACTGATAATTCCTGGCACAGACATCAACCCAGGACTACTTTAAGCAGAGCCCCAATCCCACACCCCTGCTCTGAAAGGCTTAGAAATTCTTGAAACTTTCAATTCTGGTCAGCCAACCATAGAACTGAGGCCTGGTGGGGTCAACAGTGCAAGGGCAGCACAGCTCACGGCACAAGCTCTCCAGCGCCCAGCAGCCCACAGCGCTGGCAACCATCAGGCAGCAGAGCAGGTGAGCAAGAGAAGACAGACCCACAGGTGGCGGTCATGTATGGATATGCTGCTCATGGGGACAGTTATTATTGTCACCTGCAGAGGTGTGGTTTCCTTGTTGAGGCTGATGCCAAAGTGCCCCCCCCAACACACACACACCAAGAAGGTAGGAAAAAGCTTATGACTCAGGTCTTGGGGGAGGAGGGAGGGCTGGCCTCTCAAGCAGCTCTGAAATGGCTTCAGAAAGCAAGGCGAGGAGCCTGGCCTGGGTGTTCATTGTGGTTGGGCATGGGGCCCGGGCAAGAGTCCCTGCACACTGGCAGGGCTTATGGTTGGAATCTCTTGCCTGCTCTAGAGGAGAGACCACCCAGGCTTCCTCTTTAGCTTGTCCAAGTAGGGGCACAAGGGGAAGAGGGTGGGGTGAGGCTTAAGGGGTGAGCAGTCAAACATCTAAAAATGTGGAGTCTGACTGCTCAACTGCAAAGACAAACCTGGGTAAGATAAATATGCATTCACAATAGCTTGGTTTAAAAGAAACACAGAATGCTCAAGAAATTTTCAAAACTGTATTTCGGGGTGGCAGGAGGAACAGCACTGGAGGGGACCAGGATATGTGGGTAGTGAGTCTTCTTAAGTTAGACCTTCCTATCTTACAGATTTATTTAAACTCTCTGTGTAGAACAGAGAAATTTATATAGACTATATTTTACTATTTACTAATTTTTTTAAGGTTTTTGTTTGTTTTGTTTTTAATTTGGCTGCGTTGGGTCTTCGTGGCTGCGCACAGGCTTTCTCTAGTTGCGGCGAGCGGGGGCTACTCTCTGTTGTGGTGTGCAGGCTTCTCATTGCGGTGGCTTTTCTTGTTGCGGAGCACGGGCTCTAGGTGCATGGGCTTCAGTAGTTGTGGCACACGGGCTTCAGTAGTTGTGGCATGCGGGCTCTAGAGCACAGGCTCAGTAGTTGTGGCGCACAGGCTTAGTTGCTCCGTGGTATGTGGGATCTTCCTGGACCAGGGCTTGAACCCGTGTCCCCTGCATTGGCAGGTGGACTCTCAACCACTGTGCCACCAGGGAAGCCCTCGTGACTTTCTTAACGTATACAAGTTACACTCTGAGTGCAGCTACACTGGATGCAAAACTCCATCCTTTTTCTACAAGAAGGCCCAAGGGAACTACAGCTAAAACCTCAGAAAGGGCATCACCTCCCTATCCACTCCTCTCTCGCCCCCTAGCCCCCATCCCCACAAGTGCATGTGCATCCCCAGTTTCCAGGGCTCTGTAGCTTCTTCAGCCTAAAGGCTCCTTCCAGGGTGGGTGTGAGCAGGTAGGACACCTGCAGGGAGAGGCTCCCTGGGAAGAACCAACTAGGCCTTCAAGCAGTTCCCTTCGCAGGCTCAAGGGGGCCTTAGCTTAGAGTCACTGGTCTCAGGCCCTCTACTCCCACTGGAGTTTCTAGGACCACCACTGATATTTTAAATACACAAACCAAGTGAACAATCCAGCAAATTCACTCAAACCCAGTGTTTATGTGTAAAAGAGAAAAGAAAATTATAGGAATTTTGTTGGCTCAACAAGAAAACCCACAAGTATCTGTTGAATATTACATTCCATAAAAAGAAAAAAGTTGTTAATTATTATTTCCATGGCAAAAGAATTGTTTTGAAGATAATCATACTTGAACACTTCAGGAGTGCAAGTCTAAGCTCTGGAAATCGATTTGAACTCACCTAAAGTAAAAGAACACACCTCATGACTATTACTGCACACGATCTGGAAATGAAAAAAGGGAAACAATTTTTAATACATGCTGTATTATATTGGAATATTTTTATTTCTTTCTGATATTTATCTCTATTGTCTCTTAGATATAATTTCATACTGTGTTTCAAGTTTTATTGATTAAACAAAATGTATTAATTGAACACAGACTAACATCAAATGAATAAATCTTTTAAAGGTATTCCTTTGGATTTGAGTAAAGGTCATCTGCACAACTGTAGCTCATCATGCATTTTCCTATGAGTAGAGTGGTATCCGTGCAAGTCCAATATGATTTCCTGGTTGAAACACCAAAAATAACTATGGATGTTTAGAGGGCAATTATCCAAGGAACAACTGAGGTGAGCTGCAGACAGAGGGTATCATTTTGAGTAATATCTGAATGTGGTGGCAAAGGAGGTATATTTCCTCAGAGCAGGAAATATTCTATGCCTTCTTTTTTTTTTTTTAACTTTATTCTATATATTTATTTATTTATTTATTTATTTACTTATTTACTTATTTATTTATGGCTGTGTTGGGTCTTCGTTGCTGTGCGCAGGCTTTCTCTAGTTGTGGCGAGCGGGGGTTACTCTTTGTTGTGGTGCGCGGGCTTCTCAGTGCAGTGGCGTCTGTTGTTGCGGAGCACAGGCTCTAGGCACGAGGGCTTCAGTAGCTGTGGCTCGTGGGCTCTAGAGCGCAGGCTCGGTAGTTGTGGCACACGGGCTTAGTTGCTCCGCGGCATGTAGGATCTTCCTGGACCAGAGCTCGAACCCATGTCCCCTGCATTGGCAGGCGGATTCTTAACCACTGCGCCATCAGGGAAGTCCCTATGCCTTCTTACAAGAGGAGCAGCTGGGAGGTTTATGCACAAAGCCCTCAAAGCTCATTTTTTCTGTTTTCAGGGATCATTTCCACGTTTACACTTTCAGCAGATGTTAGGGAAGATGGGGTAAAAGGTGACAGTTTTGGTTTCATTAAACAGCAAAGTAAGTCCAAACTTGCTCCCCCCTTTTTTTTCAGTACTAATTTATGCTTTCTTAGCAGTGTTGACATGTGACTTTACAATTATTAGTATCTCATTTGATCTCCTTTCCCCATCATTCCTCCCACATACAAATGAAGAAAGTTAAGCATTGGGTCTTACCTCAATTCCCATAGCTGATAACAGTGGAATCTCTCAGTTTTGAAGGCATAATGTGTGCCACTCTTCTGGGCAATGTCAAAAATTGCAAACTCAGAGGAACACTATAAGGTTTGTATAATTACACACTTTTACAAATGCAGAATCAGAGTTTCCAGCAGGGATCATAAGACAACATGGTGTTCCATGTATATGACATTGTGGAAGAGGCAAAGGTATAAGAAACTAAAACAGATCAGTGATTAAGGGGAGGGAGGGTTCACTACAACCAGGCACCACTACAGTGTTCCTTTGAGGTGATGAAGTGTCCTCTATCTTAATGGTAGTATAACTATACATTTGTAATATTTCACAACTACACTCCAAATAGTATGTGTATATACTAAAAAGTAATACAAAGCAACAAAGATGCTTTCACATGCTAGGAGAATGTTAAACTTTCCCAAACCTTGATTTTTACACGTGTAACACTTCTTTCCACCTTCTGTGATCCTTCATAAGAAGAAATGGAAGGACTAGAATGGAGGAAGGTCATGGGTCACAACAGGACTTTCTTGGTACCAAGTCTGACTTAGGAAAGAAACACCTTCTAGGGCTACACCTGCTCTCGTTGCCATTCACATAACTGGTGAGAAAGTGATAGGGCTCTTGGAGTCCACTTTTGTGTTGACTACAGTTTTTTGGGTCATATCTTGGCAATGCTGTGATCTGACACAAAGGTGCATGTCACAGACCTCCCCAATGGGATACAGCTGCGTGTGTCCTAATCTAATCCTTGTGCATCAACATCACGTGTTCCCAGAGAAGGTCTTGAGACCATTTCCAGCTTATAAATTTCCTATCTCTAGTGTACTCTGTGACCGCTTGTTAGGAAACGTTTAAATCAAACACTATCCCACTCTGGAAATTTTCTGTTGTGACCTCAGGTGACTGTGAGGTGAAGCAGTGATGGAACCCAGAACCCATGTCATGAGTGCGAGGCTCAGGCCCCTCAGACACAGTATTACCCACTGTCTCATAAAGATCAGCTGTGTACCAACAAGCACAGTTTCACAATACTTACAAAACCACCAGTAATGTCGAAAAGAGACACCCTGCCTTGTCCTAGCTATAGAGTCCCTCTGACAGAACCCACTGTTACCAAATCATCCTCCCTTTGTTCTAAAACCCTGCACGCTATGATTTCGGTGGCACATGTGCCGACTACCGGGGGGGGGGGCCTCACCTCGGCATCCTTTTCCAGAGTTTGGCTCCCATACCGAGGCTGGTGATAACTCTTTCCTGGTGCAGGAAAATCTCTGCAGATCTCCTGCCCTGTGGCCTGTGGGAAATGGTGATCTCAGCCAGACCCTCCGCCGCTGAGGCCCCTTTGCTTCCCAAAACTCTAGAATGCAACGCGACACCGTCTCCAAATAAGACGCGCGAAACGCCCGGGACCCCTGAAGTGCGCAGGCTCAGGAGGTGGTGCCTCCTCCTTAATCGGAGGACAAGCTCCAGGTTTCTCGAGAGGCAGAAATGGGCCGAGCCATGTCCCCACCTGCTCTTGCAACAGCTTTCAGTGCTTTCCAGTGTCCCAGAAAGTGATCTCTCTGTGGCTGGGAAACCTGGGGTCCGAGGTCTGGAGGCCGCTTCTCTCCCCATCAGTGGAAGTTCAAATAGGGGACAGCGATCAAGGGCTCGGTGGGGACGGCCTGTGAGACGGACCGGGGCGACCTCAGTGCGCAGGTGAGACCTGTGGGGTGATGGATACCGTACGAAGGAGACCTCCCAGAGGACATGGAGGCCGAGTGAGGACACAGAAACCTTTGTCGCCCTCACTGAGCTTCCAATGGGAAAATAAAGTGAGGAAGGGTCACATCGTGAGGGGTGCTTTTCTGAAAGTGATTATAGCAGCGTGAGTGGTTGGAACAGGGTAACTCCTGGCATTGCAGACCCTGAGCCTCACCTCTTCAGGCTCCTGAGAAGTTTTTCTTATATAAAATGGCGTAGGACTTCCCTGGTGGCACAGTGGTTAAGAATCCACCTGCCAACGCAGGGGACACGGGTTCAAGCCCTGGTCTGGGACATGCCACAGAGCAAGTAAGCCCCTGCGCCACAACTACTGATCCCATGCACCTAGAGCCCGTGATCCGCAACAAGAGAAGCCACTGCAGTGAGAAGCCCGCGCACTACAACGAAGAGTAGCCCCCGCTCGCCACAACTAGAGAAAGCCTGCGCGCAGCAGCAAAGACCCAGCACAGCCAAAAACTAATTAATTAATTTTTTTTAATGGCTTAATATATTGGTCCGGCCCAGGACATGTGATGTCCCTTCGCCATTAGGAAGGCCAGATGGACCCTCCTTGGAGAATTGGGGGGCCTTGTGACTCTCATCTGTCACACGGGGTAGGACTCAAAACAGTTCACTCTGTTAATATCAAGTGGATGTGGGCCTGTGATGAGGTTTGTGTAAAGCCGTGGTGTTTGTGTTTATGTGTGTGTGTGTCATTTCTGGCAGTGACTCTGCCATCCATAGTCTCCCATTTTGTGTTATTTTTGTAGAGGTGTGCTTTTTGTACTATAAGGTGTCAGGAAGGGTGAAATCCCTTCCCCATTAGGAGCTCTAACACCTTCTTCGGGGATTAGGTTGGGAGCCAGGAGACACCCCTCTACCACATGGCATAGGAGTAAGAACAATTCACTCTGTGAGGATCTGGGCCTATGATGAAATTTCTGTAAAACCTCTGTGTGAGTGTGTGTGTCTGTTTGTCTCTCTGTGAGCCCTGATATTCAATTAGTATCAAGCTCCTTTGGTGTGACAGGATTTCTAGTAGGTGCTGTGGTGAACAAAGCCAAAGAAATATCCCTGTGTGCTTAAAAGCTGACATTCTAGTAGAGAAGAAAGAAGATATCTAAGTAAAATTATAACATATCTGATTGTGATTAGTCCTAAACAGAGAAAGAAAACTGGGGAGGAGTGCAGAGGGCTTGGGATCCATGTGTCTATGGGAGCATCTGTGTGTCTGAGCCATTAACTCTGAGGTTTATGTGTCTGTATCTGCGTGTGTCCTTCTATATGTGCCATGACAACATCTGTGTGATTTTGTGTGTCTGCCTGAGGAGTTGTATGTATATATCCTGGAATGCTTTTATTTCACGTGTCTGCCTAATTTCCCTGGTAGCACCTCCTTTACAATGTTAAATAGAACTGGTTAGAGCAGATATCTTTGTCTTGTTTCTGATCTTAGAGAGAAAGCCTTCAGACTCCATCAAGTATATTGTTTGCTCTGGGCTTTTTACTGATGCCTTATTTCAGGTTGAGGAAATTCCCTTCTAGTTGCTGTTTATTGAGAGTTTTCCTTGTCAAGGGGTGTTGCACTTTGTCAATAGTTTTTTTGTATCTATTGAGATGATCTTTTAGACTTTGATGTTTATTCTACTAATGGTTCATTATGCTGAATCATTTTCAGATGTAAAACCAACATGTTGTCCTGAGTTAAATCCCACTTGGTCATGGTGTCTATAGGTCATTTTGTGTATTGCTGAATTCAGTTTGCTGGTGTTTTGTTGAGGCTTTTTTGCTTGTATATAAAAATAGGTTTTCATGTACTCTATTACATAGTATATAGTATCAAATTGACTAATATTGCATAGAGTGTGTGTCTGCATATATATAGAGAGAGAATATACTATATATATAAAGTGTATGTTGGAGCTTCCCTGGTGGCGCAGTGGTTAAGAATCCACCTGCCAATGCAGGGGACACGGGTTCAAGCCCTGGTCTGGGAAGATCCCACATGCCGCAGAGCAGCTAAGCCTGTGCACCACAACTACTGAGCCTGCGCTCTAGAGCCCGCGAGCCACAACTACTGAAGCCCGCGTGCCTAGAGTTCGTGCTCTGCAGCAAGAGAAGCCACTGCAATGAGAAGCCCACGCACCGCAACAAAGAGTAACGCCTGCTCTCCGCAACTAGAGAAAGCCCGCGCTCAGCAATGAAGACCCAACACAGCCAAAATTAAATAAATAAAAATTAAAAATTTTTTTAAAAAGCTAAAAAAAGTAAAGCGTAGGGCTTCCCTGGTGGCGCAGTGGTTGAGAATCTGCCTGCTAATGCAGGAGACACGGGTTCGAGCCCTGGTCTGGGAAGATCCCACATGCCACGGAGCAGCTGGGCCCGTGAGCCACAGCTGCTGAGCCTGCGCGTCTGGAGCCTGTGCCCCGCAACGGGAGGGGCCGCGATAGTGAAAGGCCCGCGCACCGCGATGAAGAGCGGTCCCCGCACCGCGATGAAGAGTGGCCCCCACTTGCCGCAACTAGAGAAAGCCCTCGCACGAACCGAAGACCCAGCACAGCCAAAAATAAATAAATAAAAAAAAGAAAAAAAAAAAAAAAAAAAAAAAAAGAGTAAATTCTATTAAAAAAAAAAAAAGTAAAGCGTATGTAGTATATTACCTGTACATAGCATAGGTAGTATGTAGTATAGCATTATATGTAATTAGCTTATACTATATGTAAGTAGATTATATTATATATAATTAGCATATATATAATTACTTTATAGTGTATAGTATTGTACTTTTACAGAATAGTACAGTTGACCCTCACAAAACATGAGTTTGAACTGCGAGGGTCCACTTACATGCGGATTTTTTCAACATATATACAGTCGGTCCTCTCTAGTCCCGTGTTTAGCATTGGAGCATTCAGCCAAACTTAGACTGAAATTTCCATTGGACATTGGATGAATCTGTGGATGCAGAACCTAAGGATATAGAGGGCCTACTATGGGACATGAGCAACAGTGGATTGTGGTATAGTCAGTGTCTCCTGGAACCAATCCCCCCTGGTTACCTAGGGATGACTGTATTACAGTCTTATCAGTTTGTAGTATAGTATCATTTCCATGTCTGTTCACAAAATCAAATAAGTCACTCACATCCTCCCGTGGGAACACAGGGCACCTCACCCTCTTGACACTGCAGTCTGCCTCCCTCACCCAGGTTGTTCTCTGGGTTCCTGAGTGCAACTGAGGTGTCAGTATGTGTTTTCAGAAATTTGAACTAATTTACCAGCCTGAGGATTGCAATGAAGCACTGAAGTTTGATTTTTAGTAAGTGCAGAGATACGTGACCTTTGTGTTTGTGTGATTATGAGGCAAGATCATCCCAGAGTGCTTTATCCCGAAGAGATGCCCTTGGATAAGGAGTTGTTGTTGATGACAAATTGAAATTATAATGGAGTAATCACAATTCAGGCATACAAAAACAGAGTCAGACGGCCATTGAGGATTTAATCTCAGACGTCTCTTTACCACTGAGAACTTGATCTTTCTTTGAACTGAACCAGACCCAGGGACCACCAGCCATATTCAGAACAACACCTGCCAGCTACAACCTTATTGTCTCAAGGTCTCCCCTGGTAACTGTGCAACCATTTGACATCCCAAACCAATCCTTGCATAACAAACACCCTCACTTTCTGTCAGCTCCAATTATAATTCTTGACAAACAATTTATGTAACTGACCGTGGCCTTGCAGCTTTTTGCCTTTATAAACCGCCCCTATTCTGTAGTCTAGCAGAACACAATTCAAGCACTTCTTGAATCCGTGTCTCCCGGGCTGCAGTCCTAACAAACCCAAAAAAAACAGTTTTTAATTTCAATCAGATCTCCACTTCAAAATTTTGGTTAACATTGTTCTTGGTACCAAGTACCTACACCGTGATAATGGCCTAAAAGTCTGTAAAAATGTGCAGATGAGGTCAACTGTTGCCCAGGGCATCCTCTAGCATGATTGCCTGGAGATTAACTAATCCTGCTGCCCAATGGGTGCCGTTGCAGACTAGGAGTGGCCTGGTTAGGGATAGTAGCAGCAGCTCTCCAGTGTTCTTGCTCACGTGTGCTGGTAGCACACCACCATTGATAGGAAAACAGGTACAGAATTTATTTTATTTATCTATTTATTTATCTATCTATCTATCCATTTATTTATTTATTTCTTGCTTGCTTGCTTGCCAAGCTGCTTGGCTTGAGGGATCTTAGTTCCCTGACCAGGGATTGAACCCGGGCCCTTGACAGTGAAAGCACAGAGTCCTAACCACTGGACCACCAGGGAATTCCCAGGATTTATTTTAAATGAACAAGAAAGCAAAGCATATTTCAAAATGTAAACCACATTACCTTTGCATTTCAAGAGGAAGAAACAAAAATATATATAATTTAAATAATTTAAAAGAAGCAATTTAAGCTTCTTTTTACATAAGTGCTGAAAAGACTTATAAGCAACAAATCACATCATTATCTACAGGAGCATGGGGAATTTAGTCGCCAATGGTAGAAGACATGCCAGGAGTGAGTCTTCAGGCACACCTCTATGTCTCAGGCTGAGGTTTTGAAAGTTGATATACAAAATAAACAACTCATGCTAAACGAAAAAAAGTACCCATATTTTATTTTTGATAGTTTATAATCAAATGACTAATTTATTATTTTATTTTTATTTTTGGTAGTCATGAATTACCTGCTTAATTAAACATTTAAAAACTAAGTGTAGGGACTTCCCTGGTGGCACAGTGGTTAAGAATCCGCCTGCCAATGCAGGGGACACAGATTTGATCCCTGGTCCGGGAAGACCCCACATGCCTCCGAGCAACTAAGCCCATGCGCCGCAACTACTGAAGCCCGCGCGCCATGACTACTGAAGCCCGTGCACCTAGAGCCCATGCTCCACAACAAGAGAAGCCACCACAATGAGAAACCCATGCACCACAACGAAGAGTAGCCCCCGCTCACCGCAACTAGAAAGAAAGCCCATGTGCAGCAACGAAGACCAAATGCAGCCAAAAGATAAATAAATTTAAAAATTAAAATTAAAAAAATAATAAAAATTACGTGTAAAAAGTCATACATAATAAACATTTCAAAGTGTGGAGAAATTTAACCATTCTTTACCACGCTCAGTCCTACTCAGTAGAGGTAACCATGATGGAAATATATATATATATATATATATATATATATATATATATATATATATATATATATATATATAACTGCAAATTGGAAATTTTCTTTTCCCTGACCAGTGATGGAACGCAGGACCTTGGCAGTGAAAGCGTGGAGTTCTAAACACTGGACCACCAGGAACTCCCAGCAAATTGGAAATTTTTAACTTAGCTACATCATTCTGCAGCACATATAGATCAGTGCTTATAGATTCACCCCATGCTTTTATTTTACTTTTTCAGATTCTTTTCCATTCTGGCTTATTACAAGATATTGAACATAGTTCCCTGTGCTATACAGTGGGACCTTCTTGTTTATCAATTTTATATATAGTAGTTTATATCTGCTAATCCCAAACTCCTAATTTATCCCTTCCCCCCCTTCCCCTTTGGTAGCCATAGGTTTGTTTTCTATGACAAATTACTAATTTATTTTCTTAATTTTTTAACTTTATTTATTTATTTTGCAGATTAAAATATATATGTATATTTTTAATTTATTTATTTTGTCTGTGTGGGGTCTTAGTTGCAGCACAAGGACTCTGTTGCAGCATGCGGACTTAGTTGTGACATGTGGACTTAGTTGCGGCATGCAGACTTCGTTGGGGCATGCGGACTTAGTTGTGGCATGCATGCAGGATATAGTTCCCCGACCAGGGATCAAACCCCAGCCCCCTGCACTGGGAGTGCGGAGTCTTACCCATTGGCCCACCAGGGAAGTCCTGACTAATTTATTTTTAATGAGAAGCTGCATCTCTATGTGTTAATCCTCTAAACAATATTATTTTCAAGTGTGCAATACAATCTTACAAACCATACAAAATTAATGTTCTCAAATTTGTTTTTCTGTAAAATGACAAGTGCCATCACAGCCTGTAGTTCCATTGTATATCAATCTGGAGATCATTTTCTAATATGGGCAGCATATTAAATGCATATGATGGTATGATAATATGAGGAGCTCCACTGACCCACACCCCAGTGAAACTGGTGAAAATTATTTTTAAACCAATCATTTAAAGCCTCTGGAAATTGTCCTAAAGGCAAACAGCAAAGGAAGATATCCATTCAATTAAATCACTGGAAATTCTGTGAGAATATTTGAACCATGACCCCTCCCTTGCTACCCTATCTCAGCTCAGTGAGTGAATACTACTCCATTTTATAGTATGGCACCCAGAACCAGAATACAAGGTTCTCTCTCCCCGTCTAGTCTGAGGGCTTTATTTTAGGAAGAGCAGGTGCATCTGTAAATAGGACAAGTGTAAAAGCTGGAGAGATTATATAAATATCTGGCAAGTAGACTTTTTTTTTCTTTTTTTTAATATAAATTTATTTATTTACTTATTTATTTTGGCTGTGTTGGGTCTTTGTTTCTGTGCGAGGGCTTTCTCCAGTTGCGGCGAGTGGGGGCCACTCCTCATCGCGGTGCGCGGGCCTCTCACTGTCACGGCCTCTCCCGTTGGGGAGCACAGGCTCCAGACGCGCAGACTCAGTAGTTGTGGCTCACGGGCTTAGTTGCTCTGCGGCATGTGGGATCTTCCCAGACCAGGGCTCGAAGCCATGTCCCCTGCATTGGCAGGCAGATTCTTAACCACTGCGCCACCAGGGAAGCCCCTGGCAAGTAGACTTTAAAACAAAAAAAAATATTGCTATAAATCTTGGGGGACATTATATCATGATAAAAGGGTCAAAGCTTATGGCTTGAATCTAAAACAATACAAAGAAATAAATTTATAGCCATCAATGTCTATACTAACAAAGAAGAAAGAAATCAATAACCTAACCTTTCATGTTAACACACTTGAAAAGATGAGGTATCAAACCCAAAGCAAGGAGAAAACGAAATAATAAAAATTAGAGCAGAAATTAATGAAACAAGGAATAGAAAAACCATAAAGAAAATCAATGAAACCAGAAGTGGGTTCTATGGAAAAATTAACAAAATTGACAAATCTTTACATAGATTGATTTAGAGAAAAAGAAGATTCACATTCATAGAGTCAGGAAGAAAGAGGGATATTACTACTGACATTACAGAATTAAAAAGTATTATAAAAGCATTCAATGAACAATTCAATTCAATTGAACAAAGTAGATAACTCGGATGAAATGGACAAATTCCTCAAAAGACACAAACTACTGAAACTAAATCAAGAATAAGTGGAAAATGTTAAAGAACTATAACAAGTGAAGGGGTTGAATTAGTAAACAAAAAACTACCCACAACGTAAGCTTGAGCCCAGAGTAATTCCCTTGTGGTCCAGCAGTTAGGACTCGCTTTCACTGCCAGGACCAGGGTTCGATCCCTGGTGGGAGAAGTAAGATCCTGCAAACCGTGTGGTGCGGCCAAAAAAAAAAAAAAAAAAACCCTGAGCCCAGATGGCTTCAACACAGAATTCTCCAGAACATTCAAAGAAAATTTAATATCAATTATTGACAAACTTTTCTTAAAATAGGGCACTTCACACTCATTTTATGAGGCCCATACAACAAATACTATTCTATTTTAGTATTTAAATACTGCAATTTATAAAAGACTTATATACCATGACCAGTGAGATTTATCTCAGGGATGAAATGTTGGGTTAATCTCAAAACCCATTAATGTAATAAAGGATATCAATAGAGTAAAAAGTATAAGTAGCAAGATCATCTCAATAGCCTCAGGGAAATAACTAACAAAATCCAATATGCTTTCATGATAAAAGCACTCAGATTACCGGGATTAGAAGGAAATTTCTAATCTCTTCCTAACCTCATAATGAGCATCTATGGAAACCCATAGCTAATATTATCTTTAATGATGAAAGACTGGATGCTTTCCCCTGAAGATAAGGAACAAGACAAGGATGTCTGCTCTTGCCCCTTCTATTCAACAATGTACTGGAGATTTTAGCTAGAACTATTATGCAAGAAAAGGAAATAAAATGCTTGAAGACTGGTTAGGAAAATGTAAAACTATCTCTACTTTCAGATGAGGTATCTTGTTTTTAGAAAACTCTAAGGAATCCACTAAAAAAAACTGTATGAACTTACAGTTGAGCTCAGCAAAGTGGTAAGATAGAAGATCAAAATAGAAAAATCAATTGTATTTCTATATACTTGCAATTAACAATATGATAAGGAAATTAAGAAATGCAAGAAGAAAAATTAATAATCAAAGGAATAAAATAAAATACTTTAGAATGAATACTGAAATAATACTTAAGAATGAATTTAGTAAAAGATTTACAAAATTAATACTCAGAAAACTACAAAATATGGTCGGAATAAAATAATGTACAAGTAAATGGGAAAACATCCCAATTCATGGATCAAAAGGCTTAACATTGTTAAAATGGCACTATTCCCCAAATGATCCAAAGACTCAGCACAATACCTATCACTATCTCAGCTTATTCCTTTATGCAAACTGGCAAGCTGTTTCATAAAATTGTATGGAATTGCAAGGAAGCCAGAATAGCCAGTGCAATCTTGAAAAAGAAAAACAAAGTGGTAGGACAAACATTTCTCAATTTCAAAACTTTGTAATATGCAATGGTAATCAAGATACTGTGGTACTGACACCAGGATAAACATACAGATCTATGGAATAGACGACATTTTAGAAATAAACCCCTACATCTGTGGTCTGTTGACCACAGACCCCTACATCTGTGGTCAACTGATTTTTGAAAAAGGATCCAAGAATAGGGATAGAATAATCTTTTCATAAAATGGTGCTGAGCCAACTGGATAGCCTTATGCAAAAGAAAGAGGCTTTATCCTTCTATCACGCCACATACAACAATTTACCAAAAAAGATAAAGACCTAAACATAAGAGTAAATCTATCACAGTTAGTTAAACATAGGAAAAAGTTCTTGATCTTAGATTTGACAACAAATTGTTAGATATGACACCAAGAACAAAAAGGGGAAAAAGGTAATTTGGACTTCCACAGATTAATTACTTTCGTGCTTCAAAGGGTACCACCAAGGAAGTGAAAACACCCTTTGGAACCCTTGCACAGTATTGCTGGGAATATAAAATTGTGCTGATGGAATGAAAAACAATATGATAGTTCCTCAAAAAATTACAAACTTAGTTGCTATCTCTGGGTAAATACCTAAAAGAATTGAAAGCAGGGACTCAAATAGGTATATGTACACTTGTGTTCATTATTAGCATTATTCACAATAGCCAGAAGGCGGAAGTAACCCCAAGTGTCCGTCAATAGATGAACGGATGAAAAAAGTAGGTACGTACATACAACAGAGTATTATTCAGCTATAGAAGAAAGCAAATTTGACACATGCTACAACATGAATGAACCTTAAGGACATATTTGAAGTGAAATCAGCCTGTCAAAAAAGGTCAAACAATGTATGATTCCACTTGTGTGAGGTATCTAGAGTAGTCAAATGCATAAAGATGAAAAGTGGAATGGTTGTGGCCAGGGACTGGGGTAGTGGGAGAAAGAGGAGGTTTTTGTCTAATGGGTTAGAGTTTCAGTTTTGCAAGATGAAAATAGTTCTGGAAATTGGCTACACAATGTCAATGTACTTCACACTACTGAACTGTACACTTTAAAGTGGTAAAAAAAAAAAAGTGAATTTTATAATATGTGTATATTACCACAATTAAATGTAAAGTTTTTAAGGCAAGAGAGTGAAAGCACAACCCACAGTATGGAAGAAAACTTTGCATATCATATATCTGATAGGGGACTTATATAGAAAAATATAAAGAACTATTATTACTTAATAATAAAATTCAAATAACTCAGTTTAAAAATGGCAAAGGATCTGCATACATATTTGTCCAAAAAAGATATACAAATGACCAGGAGCCGTGAAAAAATGCTGCATATCATTAGTCATCAAGGAATTGCAAATCAAAACACTAATGAGGGACTTCCCTGGCGGTCCAGCAGTTAAGACTCTGCACTTCTACTATAGGGAGCATGTTTAATCCCTGGATGGGGAACTAAGATCCCGCATGCTGTGTGGTATGGCCAAAAAAAAGGAAAAAAAAAAAAGACACTAATGCAATATCACTTCATAGCCACTAGGATGGCTAGAATCAAAAAGCTGGAATCATAACAAATGTTGTTGAGGATATATGGAGAAACTGGAACCCTCATAACTGGGTGGTGCAAATAAAAAATGGTGCAGTCACTTTGGAAAACAGTCTGGCAGTTCCTCAAATATTAAACCTAGAATTGCCATATAATCCATCAATTTCTCTCTACCTATATGCCCAAGTGAAATAACAACACATGTTCAAACAAAAACTTGTACATGAAATTTTTTTTAACATCTTTATTGGAGTATAATTGCTTTACAATGTTGTGTTACTTTCTGCTGTATAACAAAGTGAATCAGCTATACGTATACATATATCCCCATATCCCCTCCCTCTTGCGTCTCCCATTAATTTTATTTATTTTTATTTTTTAAATAAATTTATTTATTTATTTATTTTTGGCTGTGTTGGGTCTTCATTGTTGTGCACGGGCTTTCTCTAGTTGTGGCGAGTGGGAGGCTACTCTTCTTTGCGGTGCACAGGCTTCTCATTGCAGTGGCTTCTCTTGTTGCATAGCATGGGCTGTAGGCACACGGGCTTCAGTAGTTGTGGCTCGTGGGCTCTAGAGTGCAGGCTCAGTAGTTGTGGCGCACGGGCTTAGTTGCTCTGTGGCATGTGGGATCTTCCTGGACCAGGGCTGGAACCCGTGTCCCCTGCATTGGCAGGTGGATTCTTAACCACTGCACCACCAGGGAAGTCCCTGTACATGAATTGTATAGCAGCATTATTCATAGTAGCCAAAGATAGAAAAATTCCAAATGTACATTAATGGATGAATAGATAAATGCAAGGGGTTTTATTCATCCAGTGGAATATTATTTGGCCATAAACACAAATGAAGTGTTGATACATGCTACGACATGGGAGTACCTTGAAAAAATCATGCTAAGTGAGTGAAGTCAATCGCAAAGACCATATATTATATAATTCCATTCATTTGAAAGCCTTGAGTAGGGAAATCTATATAGATACAAAGATTAGTGGTTGTCTAGGCATAGGAACTGGAGGAAGAAATTGGCAACATTGGGAGTGATAGCTAAAGAGCATAGGAGTTTTTTTATTTTAATCTTTTTATTATCTTGTTTTTAATAACAAGGTGTTGGAGCTACAAGATTATATTTTGTCAACATAGGAATATTTTGTGCATCATTGAGAGTAAAGCATTCAGCTCTCTGTGTAAAGTCTGTGGGTACCACAGATGTTAGCAGGTGAATTTTTAATGGTTTTTTTGTTTTGTTTTGTTTGTTTGTTTGTTTGCTGAACAACTCCACAAAAAAAATGAGTGCCTCATTAACATTTATTGTTTCTGCAAGGTCAAAAGGAGAACAGTCAACTCTAATTATAGCTATTGTGGACTAGAAGTAATGTGTTACCAAGGAACTAGTGTTCTCAATTATATTTTCATAGTTTTATTGGAAATTTTAAAAATACACATATCTCCAAAAGTATCAGATTTATAAAAATTTGAATGCAACCTTTAAAGAAAGATTCATTCATTTTAAAGAAAAGGTTTCATTCATTTTAAAGAAAAATAAGAATACTTTTGTTTGTCATCAAAATGATTTTACTGTGATTATTGTTCATGTAACTATTGAATTAGATTAAAATATTTTGTAGTAGGTTTCAGGGAACTCATTCTTTCTCATGAGAGTTTTTTGTGTGTCAGGAACTGGAAATCCACTTTTTAAATGTTTGGGAAATATGTGGTTTAGTGTAGTTACGTATAGGGGTCTCTTAGAGAATTCCTTAGAGATCCAAGAAGATAAACAACCAATGATTATAAGGACAAGAACTAAAAGATCTCTAGAGATGAGTTAATCCTATACTCTTCTTTACTCTTTCCTCTCCTTTTCCTCATTCCCATCAATTCCTTTTTCCTTTTCTTTCATATTCTCTTATCTCTTTTCTTGTCTTCCTCCCGCCTCCTTCTTCATAGAGGTTTGGGGTTATTTATTTATTTATTTATTTTATTTATTTATTTTTGGCTGTGTTGGGTCTTCATTGCTGTGCACGGGCTTTCTCTAGTTGTGGTGAGTGGGGGCTACTCTTCGTTGCGGTGCGCAGGCTTCTCATTGCGGTGGCTTCTCTTGTTGGGAAGCACAGGCTGTAGGCATGCGGGCTTCAGTAGTTGTGACTCGCGGGCTCTAGAGCACAGGCTCAGTAGTTGTGGCGCACGGGCTTAGTTGCTCCGCAGCATGTGGGATCTTCCCGGACCAGGGCTCGAACCCGTGTCCCCTGCATTGGCAGATGGATTCTTAACCACTGCACCACCAGGGAAGGCCTCTCTCTCCTTCTTAACTTCTATAATTCATACAAACGCAATCTCTTAACCCCAATCTGAATTCCCATAGCTTCATTTTGCACATGATCCATAGTAGCACCAGTCTGCATTCAGTTAACACTTTTTTGCACACTTGTCACTATTGAAGGGTTTAGTATAAATCAATGAAGCAAGAATAGATTCCTTTATTCATGCATCTTATATTCCAATGAAGAGAGACAGGCAATAAACAATAAACAATGAAGAATAAATTACATACTACATAAGGAAATCGTAAGCATTATGAAAAATACTAGAGAAGACTAGGGTGAATCAGAAATGGGTTTGGCAGTGAGTTGCAATTTTAAGTCACGTGATCAGGGAAATTATATCTCATTGTCAACTTTTTGTGTGTGTTCCTTGAGCCCAGTTTCCAGAGTGAAAATGTGATTGATTTAACTCAGGTTACTATAAATTTCCATTTTACACTCAGTTGAGTAGTTTATGTGGCATTTTCTAAGTAGTCATGCTCTTCTATAAATCTGTGATTATGATTTATTTACCATAAAAATACTAAACCAGAAATGTCCTAATAAAAGTATTCTTTTGGTGAGGACTCTTCTCTATCAAAGTTTATTAGTCTATTTACCAAGAGCTCAGTTTTCAGTATATTTACAAGGAGATTACACTTGGTCACCTGCATTCTTTTTTCCCCAGAGACCCTTCCTGTATATAAATCACTGGATAGATAGCTGCTTAATTTGTTCCCACTAGGGAATAGAAGAGAGCAGAGGAGTTCCTTTTTAAGGTGAGGAAAATGTTCAGAAATTGGCTGTAGTGGTGATTATTGCATCTACCTGTGAATATACTGATGCTATGAACAAGGGCTCATGTGCCCACAGCACAGAAAGCTCTGACAGTGGGTGTTTGCAGCAAAGTAAGGGTTTATTTGCAGGGTGCCAAGCAAGGGAGTGGGAGACAAGTCTCAGATCCACTCCAGCTTGGTCTTTGAGTTAAGGGTTTTTTTAAGGGGAAGAACAAAGAGGCTGGGATTAATCATCATCTTGTGACACTTCTGTGACATTTCTTAATGATAGTTTCAGGAGTCAGGATGTCTCTCGTTTATGATTCCCAGCCCAGGTGGTCCATGGCTTGGAGGTCTGTTAGCTTATATTGCCCTGGAGAAACAACCTCTGTTTGTACGTTAATGATGATATCTGTAATAGCAATTTTAGTACATTAACGATGTTATCTACAACAGCAATTTGACTCTAGTTGATTAGGTCAGAGGGGACGAGAAAGGGAATAAAGTTTTGGATAAAGAGATTAATCATAAACCCAGTAAGGGAACTTTGTTTTAGGGGAATTTGGTTTCACTGAAAACCAGTGAGTTATAGACATTAAAGGGTCCATTGTATAGTATGTGTGTTGTATCTCAATAAAGCGTTCAAATAAGTGGATAAATGCATTAAGAGTTTTGCAATGCAAGCAATTCAGGCTCTTAGACATCTAAGAGTTTCCAGGTTATTTAACACATCCATCACCTCAAATTGTTATCGTGTGTGTGTGTGTGTGTGTGTGTGTGTGTGTTGAGAACTCTTAAGATCCACTCTCTTAGCAAATTTCATTTATACAATACAGTATAAGTATCTCAAATCATCGTATTGACATCCTCAAATTAGACCACTGTATTAGTCAATTATACCTCAAAGTAGAGCTTGGAGGGGTAAAAGAGTTTCCAGGTGCATCTCACATTTACATTACGGTTTGTTATTGTTGTTTTTGTTATTTTAGTGAAAATAGGAATTCAGTTGCCTTAAGGATCTTATAGCTTTTTACATTTAAAAATTCTCTAGGGACACAAGCTAACATTGATCTAAAATAAATTTCCTTCCAGTGTAAAATGTGAATTTAATGAAACCTGATAGTTTAATGACACATCTCACACCCTCTGCTTAGAGAAGAGTCCCTTCCCCCAGCTAGGACTGCGGGGTTCAAACTCCCCACCAGAGAGAGCGCTCTGGGATTCTTCCCAAATGAGTGGGGGTGGGGAAGAGATGGGTAGAAGGCTTACGGCTGTCAAATTACAAAGATTAAAATGGAGCCTGACTCTTTATTACAGATAGTGATGTCACACTGAAGTGGCTACGTTTCTAAACAAGGGTCACAGTTCCAGTTACACCAAGCCCTCTTGCTGCAGTTTGTCCTGGTCTGGGCGCCCTCTTGTCTATACTTGCTTCATCTTCAAACTGAATGAGGAATTCCCTGTGCACACCTGTGACCTCGTGTTCCGACCAAGCTGCGGGAAGACTACAGAGTCAGCCTTAGGACAGGAATAAGCTCTGTTTAAATTCAAATATTCCCGCGGAGACAGGTTACCACCAACGGCTGAAGCCACTTCCCCTGAGCCAAGCGCCCTCCCGCCTCGCTGTCACTCAGCCACGAGGGGGCGCGGCCTTGGGAACTGTCCAATCACGGAGGTCGCTGGGGCCGGTGGGTGGGGTGACGCCCCTCAACGGAAGGGCCGTAGCTAATCGCTCTGGCTTTGCTCGTGGGTGCTCATCATCCCGTAGTGGTCTTTTTTCTCTGCCGCAGGCTCTGTTGTGCTGTGATCTACACGGGTCGTGGGAGTTGTAGGAAGGATTCAGGGAGACCCCGGAAACCTAGAAATGGTGAGTGTGCTTCCCTGGGTGTGGAGACGGTGAGGAGGGGCTGGTGGGAACCGGCCGGAAGCGGCCATGGCGGGACCCGGGCCTCCCCGCGGTCAACTTCGGAGTCCGCTGGCCCGAGTCCACCCGGGGCGCCGCTCGGACCTCAGTCCGCTCCGGCTCGCAGCGTGGGGGCGAGGCGGGGCCGGCAGCCGGGACCCCGGCCGTCCTGTCCCGTCCCTTGGTGCGCGGCGACGTCGGCCCTGACCCCGGAGCCTCTCTGCGCAGCTCTGCGCCCGCAGCCCCGCGTCTCCCCCAGGTTGTGCGGTGACCGCGGGAGGGTCGTTAGACTCGGGGTCTGGGCTTTATGCATGGGAGGAGCTGTGGTGTGTGAGGTCCCCCTTCCCTCCTTTCTCCCCAGCGCGACATGTTTTCTCTTGAGTTTTTCATATTTGGGGGGAGCGGGGTCTCAAATCCACAACCGTTTTACCAGCGTAGCTCTTCCTAGGGTTGGCGATAAATCCCTAAATTTCCAAATTCCTTTCGCATTCCCAAACGCCAGCTTCCTCTCTCTGATTCACAGCATATTCTACTGTTCGTCCGCCGTGGTGCGTTTCAAATAGCCTCAATATTTTGTTTATCCTTCTTAAGTAGAGCCACGGATGGGCTGTTTTTGAAAGCTTTAATTTTTTGTGTGTATTTTACATGAGAGGAAAGCCGAGAATGACCGCCTGGTACTATGTTGTATGAAATCCTTGTGCCTCTCGTCCCAGGATCTTTCCTGGGCCCAGACATCCTACGGAAAATGCTTTGGTTGGAGGTTCCGTTTTGAAACTTTCCTGGGTGATCTGTTCTGTCAGCCTTGCGCCTCCCTGCTTTTGTTGACCTGAAAAGATTTATTGCTTTATTTAAGTGTCCGTTTTCAGTAGGGGTAAATACATTTTAATTTAATCAATAGGCTTGAAAGATAGCATAAAACATTTCCAAAGAGGCGACAAAAGAGGTGAATTTCAGGGGTGAAAAGAAAGGTTCCAGTATTGCATTTCACTTAAGATACTGGTTTCACTCCCTCTTACCCTGACTGTAGTTGTTTCAGAGGGCTGTTCATTACTTTTGGATGATTTCAAATGAAATTCCAGGGTTTAGACTTGCAGACCAGAAGTGTTCAAGTATGATTAATTAATTACAAAACAAGTCTTGCCATGAAATAATAATTAACTGACATCTTTGCTGAAAGGAATATATATTTGGGATTTTCTGGTTGAACTAGTAAAGTGCGTTCCAGTTTTCTTTCCTCCTTTCCACATAAACACTGAGTCTGAGTGAATTTGCTGGATTGGTCAGTGTGTTTGTGTCATTAAAATGTAATAGTGGTGCCAAGTAACTCCAGTGTTGAGTATGGCCTGTGGTGGGTGAGCCAAACCAAGGCCCTCTCTGAGCATGCGCAGAGAGGTAGAAGTGAAGGCCAATTGGTTCTTCCTGGGGAACCTCTCCTTGTAGGTTTCCCACCTGCTCACACCCACTACAGAAGGAGTCTTTATGCTGAGAGAAGGTACAGAGCCCTGGAAAGGTGGGAGTTCAGGTGCTCCTGGGGAGGTGGAGGAGATTCGGTGATTTCTTTCTGCAGTTGTAATAGTGGTTTCTTCAGGTGCAGATGTATGCCTAAGTGTTGCATCCATAATGTTGGCGCATTCAGTGTAATTTGCGCCCAGGAAAGTCTATGGAAGTTGGTGTTCTGTCTCCTTGACAAAGGGTTTATGAATTTGGGAGTTCATTTGGGTCGGAACCTGCTGAGAAATTCCTCACTTGTGAGAATGGAAGCCTGGGGGAGGAAGGGCTCGCACGTGGCCAGGCAAGAGAAGAGTATGTGCAGCTGCCCGAGTTAATTTTGGGTCCCTACCCTTCTTCACCAGGGACTGACTCACTTCTAGGGGTTCTATCTCAGTTGGGAGTGTCTGGACCACAACTTTAAGAATGTATTTAACTTTCTGAATGTGGATTTTCGTTTTGAACGGTAGGGAAGCAGTGTGCTTATATCTCAACTGATTCAAATATTTGCTTTTCTTTCCTTTGGATTCCTTTATCTCTTGAATATTGTGGTCCTGTAATTCTTTTCCTTAGTAGTTCCCACATAACCCCTCTGCATCCACACAGTTTGCACTGTTTTATACATCTTGTATTACCACAGTACATTTATAACAATTACTGAACCAATAGTGATGCATTAAAGTCCACAGTTTTTATTATCAATGACTCTTTGTGTTATAGGATCTGTGGGTTTTGGTAAATGTTTATTGACACGTATCCATCATTTCTATATCCTATAGAGTAATTTCCCTTCCCTCAAAGTCCCTTATGCTTCATCTATTCATTCATCTCTCCCTTCAACCCCCAAATCCTTCAGAACCAAAGATCTTTTTCTGGCTCATAATAATGTCTTTTCCAGAATGTCATATACTTGGAATCTTGTGTTGCCTTGTCAGATTGGCTTCTTTCACTTAGCAATGTACTTTTAAGATTCCTTCATGTGTTTTCATGGCTTGATACCTCATTTCATTTTTTCACTGAACAATATTTCATCTTATTACAGTGGGAATGACACTGATTGTTTATCCATTCGACTCTTGAAGGACATCATGCTTAACTCTAACTCTTGCCCATTATGAATAAAACACCTAGAAACATTCATGTTTAGTCTTTTGTGTGTACTTAAGGTTTCCACTAATTTAGGTCTCTACCAAGGAATGTGATTGCTGGATCTTACTATATGTATAAGAGTATATTAAGTATTCATGGAAAATTCTTATCTTCCAATGTAGGCATACCAAATTTCATTCCCACCACCAAGGAATGATTACCAGCAGCTTCACATCTTCACTAATAGCTGGTGTTCTGAGTGTTTTGAATTTAGCCATTTAATAAGTGTGTAGTGACATATCATTGTTGGTTTTTTTGTAATTTCCCAAAGACATTTGCTGAGCATGTTTTCATATTGCTTATTTCCCATCTGTATATCTTGTTTGGTGTGTTGTCTGTTCAGATCTTTTTCCCATTTTTTTTTTCTTTTTCCCATTTTTAATTGAGTTGTTTGTCTTCTTACTGTTGAGTTTTAAGAATTATATATATATATTTTGTTTTGGGGTTTTTTAAGAATTATTTATTTGGTTGCACTGGGTCTTAGTTGCAGCTCACGGGCTCCTTAGTTGTGGCACATGGGCTTCTTAGTTGTGGCTCCAGGGCTCCTTAGTTGTGGCTCCAGAGCTCCTTAGTTGTGGTACACGGACTCCTTAGTTGTGGCATGCGAACTCTTAGTTGTGGCATGCATTTGGGATCTAGTGCCCTGACCAGCGATTGAACTCGGGCCCTCTGCATTGGGAGCACAGAGTCTTATCCACTGCGCCACCAGGGAAGTCCCCAAGAATTCTATGTATATTCTGGATACCAGTCATTTATCAGATATGTGTGTTACAAAGACATTCTCCTAGTCTGTGACTTGTCTTTTCGTTCTCTTAACACTTTCCCAGCACAGGAATTTTCCTTTTAATAAAGTGAGACTTATCATTTTTTCCCTTCTTGGTTTGTTTGTTTGTTTGTTTGTTTTTGGTGTTGTATCTAAGTATGATGTTAGCTGCAGGTGTCCTGTAGATGTTTTTCTCAAGAACAGAGAGTTCCCTTCTATTATTAGTTTGTTAACCATAAATGGATGTTGAATTGTATCAAATCTTTTTATGTTCATTTCCTCCCTCCTTTCATTTCTGATATTATTTCTGTTTTGCCTTCTCTTCTCTGTTATCTTGACTAGATGTCAATCAATTTTATTATAATTAATATTTTCTGCGGACCAGCTTCTGGTTTTGAAAAGTAGAAGAGTGGTTTTTTCTTTCAAAAATTTAAATATTTCACTCTACTCTCTTCCTGCTTGCATGGTTTCTGAAAAGAAGTCTGATTTAATTCTAATCTTTTTTCTCTATAAGTAAGGTGGGTTTCCCCTCTGGCTTTTTTTCACTATATTCTCTTTCTCTTTGATTTTTCTCTAGTTAGAATATGATATACTTGGTATGCATTTTTGACATGTAGTGTTCTTTAAGCTTTTTGGATCTACAGCATGCCATTTATGATTAATTTTAGGAAAATCTCAATGATTATTACTTCACTCATTTTTTCTTTTCCTTTCTATGTATCTTTATTTGTTTTTTTAGATATTCCCATTTTGTGTATTTTAAACCTTCTGTCATTGCTCTACAGTTCATGGATATTGTGTTCTGTCTTGTTTGTTTTGTTTTTGTTTTTTTGGCTTTGTGTTAGCCTCTGGTGAAATATATTGTTTTCAGTACAGGCCTTGTTAAGAACAGAGTATTTGGTATTTTTTATTATTATTATTACTTTTTTTGATGTGGACATTTTGTAAAGTCTTTATTAAATTTTGTTATGATATTATTTCTGTTTTTATGTTTTGATTTTTTGGCTGCGAGGCATATGGGATCTTAGCTCCCCAACCAGGGATCAAACCCACACCCCCTGCATTGGAAGGTGAAGTCTTAACCACTGGACCACCAGGGAAGCCCCTGGTGCTTATTTTTACATGCCATCTTTAGTTCTTCTTTCCCAGTTTTAGAGAGAGTGTTTTGCCTGTGACCTCAATGCTCTGATGGGTCTAAGAAGACTTGTTCAAGTTTTTTTCATTTTTTTTCTTTGAGGCCAGGAATGATGACTTCTAAGTTCCTTAAATGCCAGATTAGAACCTGTAAGTCTCTGTCTTCAATTTTTGATGATTGATTGCTGACTGCTTTAAAACCTCATTCATTCTCTTTACCCTTTTACCCACATCTATACAAAGTGATCAGAAAGCCTTAGTCCTTCTTCCATTGGCACTGGCAAGAGATTCAATCCTCTTAAGATCCTGCTCTTGTGTGTGAACCCTCATCCTAACCCAGCCCCTAACTTCAGTTTTTAAAAAGTCCAATTACCTTTCCTTGCTTGTGAAGCCATTTCTTGAAAGCTCTGGAGAGGCCTGCCTTACTTTCCTCAGATAACTCAATTATTTAGGTAATAAAACCTTTCATACACTATTGGCAATGTGTGCTGTCATCAGCAAAGGGATTCCTGTCCCCAGGGGTCAAGCTGTCATGTTCCTGTAAACCTTGTGGGAGCTTGGAAATTAGAGAAGTTGGCAGGGCAGCCTCTAGAGTGGCTGGTCAGGAAATAACTTCCTCCTGCAGTTTGAAAATGGAGATTTTATGTTCTTTAGGGGGAAAGCACTGTTGAATCCTTTGTGTATTTCATACTTATGGGCAGATTCACCATCAAACCCTTGTGATTTTCAGTGAATGCACTTGCAATCTACAACTCTTAATCTGTTCCTCAAGGTTAGAAAGACACAGGACACTGTGTTCTAGATCTGCCATAAAGAGCTCTTCTGGCATATTGTCTCACTCTGTGTGCCTATGTATGCCTCTAAGCAGCCCTGAGGCACATGAGTATAGGAATTTTGTGGTCTGTGTTTTCATGCTATCTTCCTACTGTCTGCGCCATTTAACTGTAAGTGCCAATTAACTTTCTAGTGCATCAGATCAAACAAAGAGAAAGGAAAAACTGAGTCTGTGGTAAATGTTACACAAGTTAACAGCACTATTTCCCCACAAGAGTATTTTCTTTCTGTCATCTACATCTGACTACTTATAAAGGCCTGGATTACTTTACGGCCAAATTGGCCAGCTGGGTCCTATTAAAAGTTTTACGGTTTTCTTGGACTCTTTTGTTTGGTGATGGGAGTAGAAAAAAAAGCTTCTAGTTCAGCACTATGTTCTTATTCATAAAAGTTTGTGCAGATTTGACCCTCTGCCTCATAAATGCTATAAATGGTACGTAAAAGGAAGGAGATGAAAGAGTTTTTCCTCACAAGGTATTGATGGTCTTAAAATGGGAACATTTGTTTCATTTGTATATCATGTCTGTCATTTCCCAACATGTTCTGGACCCTGCTGTTAGTGAGAAATGAGATGTAATGTGATCAGAGTAAATATTTCCATGTTCATTATGCTGCTAAATTTGTGAGGAAGTATAGACAGAGTAAGTTGCTGATAATCAAGTCATAGAATAAATGTTTGGATATGACAGAATCATACATAACCTTCATATAAATAGTGTATAGGGCTTCCCTGGTGGCACAGCGGTTAAGAAACTGCCTGCCAATGCAGGGGACATGGGTTCGATCCCTGGCCCAGGAAGATCCCACGTGCCACGGAGCAACTAAGCCTGTGTGCCACAACTACTGAGCCTGCGCTCTAGAGCCCACGTGCCACAACTACTGAAGCCTGTGCGCCTAGAGCCTGTGCTCTGCAACAAGAGAAGCCACCACAATGGGAAGCTTGCACACTGCAATGAAGAGTAGCCCCTGCTTGCTGCAACTAGAGAAAGCCCACGCGCAGCAACGAAGACCCAACACAGCCAAAAATAAACACAAAACAAAACAAAACAAAAATGGTGTATAGATGTCTAGTCCTGTCAGTGTCATGCATCCTGCTATACACATATTTGGGGTATTTTAGGACTCGGTAGCCTTTGAAGATGTGGCTGTGAATTTCACCCTGGAGGAGTGGGCTTTACTGAATCCTTCACAGAAGAAACTCTACAGAGATGTGATGCGGGAAACCTTCAGAAACCTGGCCTCAGTAGGTAAGGGTGACAGCTTTCCTTTACTTTGTCAATTAGGGAACAAATGTTTCATGTTCATTGATGGTCTTCCAAGATGTCCTATGTGGAAGGGAGGATGTTGGTATATAAACTAGGCCTGGTCACAGCCAACAATGAATATAGAATCTAATAATTGTTCTATAATTTCTAATATTTTGGAATCGTTTTTCTTCATCTGCAATTTAGGGAAAAAATGGGAGGATCATGACATTGAAGATCAGTACAAAAACCAGGGGAGAAAACTAAGGTAAGTCACACTCACAACAGAAAGTAGTGCCTTATATGAGGGTCCTGGTATGTGATGAAATTTTAAAAGAAGGGACCTAAACACATAATGCCTGCTTCACATTTATTTATTCTCAGAAAAATTTTCCCCCAAATACTTTCTAATATGTGACATAGATGTTTAGTGTTTGGAAAATAGTTCTCTTGGAAACAGTATTAACAAGCCCTATATGTGAATATCAATGTTTTGATAATTCCAAGAGTGAAGTCTTCTTGCAGGTCATTTCTTATATTCAATCAAAAACAATTCAGACAAGGGAGATAACCTACACTTTTGCTATAGATCATAAAAATGTAGTTCAAATATCCTACTAATAAATATTAAATTGTTGGTAAAGAAATCATTACTAACGTGATTCTCATTTTTTACAGAAGTCATGTTGTAGAGAGACTCTGTGAAATTAAAGAGGGTAGTCAATGTGCAGGAAACTTCAGCCTTATTCCAAAACTCAGTCTGAACAAGAAAACTACTAGAGTGAAACTACATGAATGCAGTGCATGTGGAAAAGTCTTTATGCATCATTCATCCCTTAATAGGCATATGAACCATCATAGTGGGCACAAACTGTATGAGTATCAGAAATATGAAGAGAAGCCATATAAATGTAAGGAATGTGGTAAAGCCTTCAGTTATCTTCAGTGTTTTGAAAAACATGAAAGAAAACACAGTGGACAGGAGAACTATAAATGTAAGGAATGTGGGAAAGCTTTTCGTTTTCGCACATCCTTTCGAACACATAAAAGGATTCATACAGGAGAAAAGCCATATGAATGTAAAGAATGTGGGAAATCCTTTATGTGGCTCACAACCTTTCAAAGGCACGTGATAACGCACACTGGAGACACTCCTTATAAATGTAAGGAATGTGGGAAACCCTTTAAGTGGCTCACAACCTTTCGGAGACACATGATAACACACACCGGAGATGCTCCTTATAAATGTAAGGAATGTGGGAAAGTCTTTATTTTTTTAAGTGCACTACGAATACATGAAAAAACCCACATGGGAGAGAAACCCTATCAATGTAAACAATGTGGAAAAACCTTTAGATATAGTCGAACTTTTCAAACACATGAAAGGACTCACACAGGAGAGAAACCCTATGAATGTAAGCAATGTGGTAAAGCTTTTATTTCCCGTATAGGAATACAAAACCATGAAAGAAATCACGATGGAAAGAAATTCTATGAATGTAAAAAATGTAGTAAAGCATTCAGTTATTCCAGTTCTCTTCGAAAACATGAAAGAACTCATACTGGAGAGAAACCCTATGAATGTAAGGAATGTGGAAAAGGTTTTATTTTTCTCTCAAGCCTTCGAGCACACATGATAAGTCACTCTGGAGATGGACCTTATAAATGTAAGGAATGTGAGAAAGCATTCATTACTCCCAGTTCATTTCAAATACATGTAAGGACTCACACAGGAGAGAAGCCTTATAAATGTAAACAATGTGGGAAAACTTTCAGTTGGCCCACTTCCATTCGCAGACATGAAAAAAGTCACAGTGGAGAGAAACCCTATGAGTGTAGGCAATGTGGTAAAACCTTCAGTTGTCCCAGATCCTTTCAAAGCCATGAAAGGAGACACAGTGGAGAAAAGCCCTATGAATGTAAAAAATGTGGTAAAGCCTTCAGTTGTCCAAATTCCTGTCGAAAACATGAAAGAAGTCATGGTGGAGAGAAACCTTATGAATGTAAAGAATGTGGGAAAACCTTCAGTTCTCTCACCAAATTTCAAAGACATGTGATGAAGCACACTGGAGATGGACCTTATAAATGTAAGGAGTGTGGGAAAGTCTTTGATTGTCCCAATTACTTTCGAAGTCATGAAAGGATTCACAGTGTAGAAAAACCCTATGAATGTAAGGAATGTTGTAAAGCCTTCAGTACTCCTAGGTCCCTTCGAAGACATGAAAGAACTCATACTGGAGAGAAACCTCATGCATGTAAGGAATGTGGTAAAGCCTTCAGTTATCCCAGTTTCCTTCAAAAACATGAAAGAAGTCATACTGGGGAGAAACCCTACCAATGTAAACAATGTGGTAAAGCCGTCAGTTATCTCAGTTCCCTTCGAAGTCATGAAAGAACTCATAGTGGAGAGAAACCCTATGAATGTAAGGAATGTGGGAAAGCATTCATTTTTCTCTCAAAATTTCGTTTACACATGATAAAGCACACTGGAGTTGGACCTTATACATGTAAGAAATGTGGGAAAGCCTTCGATTGTCCCAGTTCATTACGAAACCATGAAAGAACTCACACTGGAGAGAAACAGTATGAATGTAAGAATTGTAGCAAAGCCTTCAGTCGTCTCCGTTCTTTACGAAACCATGAAAGAACTCATGTTGGAGAGTAGTGCTACGAATGTAAGAAAGTGGGAAAGCCTTCAGTTCTATCACTCAATTTTCAAGACGTGGTGAAGCACACTGGAGATGGACCTAATAATGTAAGGAATGTGGGAAGGCCTTCGATTTCTTCAGTTCATTATGAAATCATGAAAGAACTCACACTGGAGAGAAACCACACGAATGTGAAAATTATAGGTAAGCCTTCGATTGTCCCAGTTCTGTTCAAAACCATGAAAACACTCATAATGGAAAGGAGGCCTATGAATGTCAGGAATGTAGGAGAACCTTCCATTTTCCCAGTTCATTCTGAATACAAAAAATAGAATTCACACTGGAGAGAAACCCTGTGAATGCAAACTATATGGTAAAGCCCTCAGCAATTCCTATTATGTTCAAATACATGAAAGAACTCTTACCAAAAACTGAACATAAGGAATATTGGAAAGCCTTTATCACACAACATTTTAAGGACACAAGACGGTGCACACCATGTAAGTGTGAGGAATTGGGGAAGTCTTCAGTCCCGTTTTCTTGGGAAAGAACTCACTCTAGAGAGAATTCTGTTAAATGTAAACAATATATGAAAACCTTCATTTGCCCTACATCCTTACAAAACCATGTGAGAATGTACACTGGATAGATACCATGTAACTGAAAAGTAAAATAAACTATTCAGTTGAAACAAATATTTTTGTAGTCATGTGAAAACTGCACTGGAAAAAATTCATGTTAATATAAGTAATATGGGTAAGCCTGGTACAAATTAATTCATGTAGAATACTCAAGGTTACAATATGGAAGAAGTGTTATAAACTTTAAACATATATTGTCCTTATCAGTGGCACATTCTTTTTTTTTTTTTTTTCTCCCTCTTGCATCTCCCTCCCTCCCACCCTCCCCGTCCCACCCCTCTAGGTGGTCACAAAGCACTGAGCTGATCTCCCTGTGCTATGTGGCTGCTTCCCACTAGTTATCTATTTTACATTTGGTAGTGTATATATGTCCATGACACTCTCTTACCCTGTCACATCTCACCCCACCCCCTCCCCATATCCTCAAGTCCATTCTCTAGTAGGTCTGTGCAGTGGCACATTCTTAAAGTTATTTTCTGTTGTATGGAGTAGTACTTACTTTTGCAAGTAAATATTGAGATAAGATAATTCTGTAGGTACCCTTTAGGCAGTCATTCCTAAGTTTAATAGGTAATTTTATCCTTTACTCAGTAAAATTTTTGTTTTTATTTTGAAGACTCTTTGATCCATGGGTGAATTGAAGTATATTTCTAATATGTAAGTGGGTTTAATTTTTATATAATACTTTTCTGCAAATAAGGGAACACTGAAAAATGACACTTTGGTACTTGTTTGTTTATTGTACTGGCCTCCTGCGGCAAGTACTCAACATCCCTTATACATTATATACATATTCCACCTTTATTTCTTAAGAGAAAACTAACTTTTCATTGGCCTGAAGAGCTTTATTCCATTTCTTTGCTAACAGTGAGTTGGCATATATTTGTAAGTATGCAAAGTTCATCATATACTCTCATGTGAATTATTGTTTTCATCTTTTGTCATTTGTTATTTGTCATTCCTTCTGGCTGGGATTTGGGCTATGGAATTTGCATTAAGAGAGACCTGTGAGAGGACAATAAAATTTAGAGTTGGTGATGACCCTTTTTGACTCTGTTATCTCAATGTGAGTAATGTTGTGAACTATATTTTCTAGACTCTGTTGCTTTTATGGTCCCATGTTAGAATTCACCAAAGCCTAATTTACAGGTAATTTGAAATGCAGATGTGAAATAGGATTAGGTAGATTTTGGAGCCACCTGTACGGAAAGAGACACACAAGAAGCATAGGGCCTTTGCAGACACTTGCTTCCAGCTCATTTTCCTCATTTTTTGCTCTGCCAGTCAGGAATATCCTCAAAACTGAAGAGAGTTCAAGACGGTGGAGTAAGAAGACCCTGAGCTCACCTCCTCCCATGGGCACACCAAAATTACAACTGTTTACCAAGCAACTATTGATGAGAAAGACCTGAACAGTAGCAGAAAAGATCTTCTACAAGTAAAGATAGGAAGAAGGACCCACAACAAGACCAGTAGAAAGTGTGGAGAAACGTTACAGTCAAGACCCATTACCCACAAACAGGAGGATGATTACAATTGCAGAAGTTGTCCCAAGGAGCAAGGGGGTCCAAACCCCACATCTTGCTCCCCAGCCTAGGGGTCCTGCACTGGAAAGACAAGCCCCCAGAACATTTGGCATTGCAGACCAACGGGGCTTACTTTCAGGAGAGTCAGAGGGCTGTAGGAAATAGAGACTTCACCCTTCAGGGACGCACATAACATGTCATGTGCTCCAAAATCCAGGGCAAAAGCAGTAATTTGAAAGGAGCCTAGGTTTGACCCACCTGCTGATCTTGGAGAGACTCCTGGAGAAGCAGGAGGCAACTGATGCTTACTCTCGGGTCATAGACACTGTGACAGCCCTTTGGGGGAGCTCATTCTACCACAAGGATACTGGTGCTGACAAGTGTGGTTTTGGAATCATCCTTCTAGCTTATTAGCACAAGCGACCTGCACTATCCACCAGCCTGTTGGCACCGGTATTGGGATACCTCAGGCCAAGCAGCTAGCCAGGTGGGGACACAGCCCCACCCACCATATGGCCAGCTGCCTTAAGACACGTTGAGCCCCCAGTTGCCCTGGCACTGGCCCTGGGACCCCTGAGGCCCCACAGCCAGCTGTTGGGACCCAACCCCATATATGAGTGGGCCTACACCAGGATACAGCCCCATTCACCAGCGGGCCAGTACCAGCTTTGAGACACTCCAGACCTTGTAGCCATCTGTGACAGAAATAAGCCCTGCTCACCAGTGGTCTGACACCAACTCTGAGACCCCCAGCTTACTGCAGCCAAAGACCTCAGGATCTGGCTCCACCCATCAGTGAGCTGGCATTAACCCCAGGATCCCCTGAGCCTCAGCCCCACCCCCCAGCTCTAAGACACCTTGGACCCTTCAGCCAGCCACTGTGGGATTTAGCCCCAGTCACCACCAGGCTGACACTAGATTCGGGGGTCCCAGGCCCATGACCTCCCACCCTGGAAACTAGCTCCACCCACCAGTGGGCCAGCACTGGCCCTCGGACCCCCTGGGGCTCTATAGCCAGCCACCTCATGTCCTGACCCTGCCTACCAACAGTCAGCAACCTCCGCACAAGGCAGGACCTGGCAACCAACTGGACCAAGGGCCAGCCACACCTAGTCAGCCCGCTACACGAGAAGGACCCACATAGGGGGCATACCTAGAGCATATAGCTCTGGTGTCCAGAGGAGAGAGCACTGCACACATAGGACGTCTCCTACAAAAGGCCACTTCCCCAAGGTCTGGAAACAAGCAATGTGCCAAATACATAGAAATTTAAAAACGCAAATTAGGCAAAGTGAGGTGACAGGAATATGTTCCAAACAAGGAACAAGATAAAACCCCAGAAGTAGAACTAAGGAAGCAGGAATAAGCAATCTGCTTGTTCAAGGTAATGATCATAAAGATGCTCAAAGAACTTGGGAGAATGGGTGAACAGAGTGAGAAATTAGTCATTTTAAACAAAAATTTTAAAAATACAAAGAACCAAACAGTTGAAGAATACAGTAAGTGATATTTTTAAATACACTAGAAAGAATCAGTAGTAGATTAGATGATACAGAGGAATGAATCAGCAAACTGGAAGACAGGGTAGTGGAAATCACTCAATCTGAACAGAAAATAAGGAAAAAAAATTTTTTAAATGACAGTTTAAGAGACTTCTGAGACAACAACAAGCATACTAACATTCTCATTATAGGAGTCCCAGAAAGAAAGGAGAGAAAATGGGCAGAAAACATATTTGAAGACATAATAGCCAAGAACTTCCCTAACCTGGTAAGGAAACAGACATCCAGGTTCAGGAATTACAGTCCCAAAAGGACCAATCTAATCCATATATATATATATTATTATATATATTTATAATATTATAATATATATAATGGAATATTACTCAACCATAAAAAAGAATGAAATTTTGCCATTTGCAACATTGTGGATGGGCCTAGAAGGTATTATCCTAAGTGAAATAAGTCTGACAGAGAAAGACAAATACTGTATAATCTCACTTACTTTTGGAATCTAAAAAACAAAACAAATGAACAAACAGCAAAATAGAAACAGAGTTACAGATACTGTGTCAAACAGGTAGTTGGCAGAGGGGGAAGAGGTAAGGGAGGAAAGAAATAGGTGAGGGAGACTAAGAGGTGCAACTTAGAGTTGCAAAATGAGTCACAGGTATGAAATGTACGGTGTGGGAAATGTAGTCAATAATTATATCTTTGTATGGTGAGAGATTGTAAGTAATCTTATATTAGTGATCATATTGAAATGTATAGGAATATTGAAACACCATGTTGTGTAACAGGAACTAACAGTGTTATAGGTCATTTATATTTCAAAAACAAACTCATAAAGAGATCAGATTTGTGATTACCAGAAGCAAGGTGTGAGGGGGAGGGGGAAATTGAAGGAAGGCAGTCAAAAGGTACAAACTTTCTGTTATAAAATAATTGTACTAGGGATGTAATGTACAACATGAGAAAGTTGTTAAAGAGAGTAAATCCTAAGAGTTCTCATCAAAAGGAAAAAAATTTTTTCTATTTCTTTAAAATTTTGTATCTATATGAAATGAAGGATGTTCACTAACCTTATTGTGATAATCCTTTCATGGTGTATATAAGTTAAATCATACTGTACACTTTAAATTTATACACCGCTGTATGTCAGTTATATCTCAATAAAACTGGAAAAAAAGAGAATATCCTCAAAACCACCACAGACTGTTTGACTTCCATTTGATCAGAGCTGTAGACTTCCACAGTGTTTTCCAAAGTTCAACATGGAAGATTCAGCACAGTTTGGATTTTCCTGCAAGCCCACTGTGTCCATCTGGCAAGAAATTTAGACTGTCGTGGTTGGGAATATCCTCTGAACACTGTTCTCTAGACTGTATTCATATAAACTCTAATTTGTAATAACACCTTGGTCTGTTAATACTGCTGTTGACTTTGTGCTCCTGATTCCCCTTTGTGTTGCAGTCCAAAAGAACTACCTGGGAGTTTGTTCGTGTTCTTCACTGTGCAGTGACTGCTCAGACCCAGTCCTTCCATGTAGAATCAGCACCTTCCTCATATCGGGCAGATTCTCAGTGTTTCCTTTTACTCACATCTGAGTGTAATCCCTGAATATGTTTTCAGTTCTCTTTGTATAAGATTCAAAGTATGTGCATTATTTTCTCTAATGAGTGCTTTTGTAGCTTTTTCTTAGAAATATTTTATTAGCTGTTTAACAAGCACTCATCTGCTAGGAAATACATTTCCTGAGAGGGTATATTAAATATCCCATTGTAATTATGGAATTTCAGATCAACTTGTAATTTTCTCCACCTAATCATTATACATTGAGTCAATATTATTGTGCATACAAGGGCAGGTATTTTTACCTCAGGCACTTTTTATTTTTTATTCTTTTATTATAATTTCTGTCATGAAATTTCTTATTCATTCATAACACCAAGCACTTAAATCATGGTGTTTTCTGTCCCCTTTTGCCAAGACCACCATGATCACGTCTGTTGTCAAGGAGAAGGAGGGGTGTAATGAGTTCTCATAATAGGAATGACCACAAAATGTGGGGTGTAACAGTAGCAGTGCACTTGAGGACTTCCTATTGGATTTTGACTTGTGTTAGGTGATTTGATTGCTATTCAAGGAAGCAAGATGTTATTCTACATTGGATGCTGTGAGGGAGTGAGCTAAATTCTGTCATGGGTAATCATAATAGTTATTATCTAACAAGGCAGAAAGAATGGCATGATGCTGAAGTTAATTTTTAAGAAGTACCGATCATTAGTGAGAAGAGGGGAATTTTGGTCATTTAGAATCTTTAGGGAATTCCCTGGCAGTCCAGTGGTTATGACGCCGCACTTTCACTGCCGAGGGCCCCGGTTCAGTCCCTGGTTGGGGAACTAAGATCCTGCAAGCTGCAACTAAGATCCTGTTTTTCTGGTGTGGCCAGAAAAAACAAAAAACAAAACAGGCTTCCCTGGTGGCGCAGTGGTTGGGAGTCTGCCTGCTAATGCAGGGGACGCGGGTTCGAGCCCTGGTCTGGGAGGATCCCACATGCCGCGGAGCGGCTGGGCCCGTGAGCCACAGTTGCTGAGCCTGTGCGTCTGGAGCCTGTGCTCCGCAACAGGAGAGGCCGTGACGGTGAGAGGCCCGCGCACCGTGATGAGGAGTGGCCCCCGCTTGCCACAACTGGAGAAAGCCCTAGCACAGAAACGAAGACCCAACATAGCAATCAATCAATCAATCAATTAATCAATAAAAAAATAAATCTTTAAAAACAAAACAAAACAAAACAAAACAAAACAAAAACTTTAGAATCTGTTCTCTTTTATTATTTATAGAGATACGGTTATAGAATGTCTTTGTTTTCATTTTGATCCATCATGGTCACAGAGTAGCTTTGTCTGATGTTGGATGTGTGTCACATTTTTCTCTTCAACAGGATATATCTAGGCCTTTTGGGGAGCGTGAGGCCAGCTCCCAGTCATCTGGAACAGGTTTTGCCTTTCTTATCTAAATACTGAAATATTTCCTGCAGTGTACTGGATGATTTTAAAAGAAGTACACACTTAATATATGTATTTGTAATGACAAACTCCTTAGCAAATTAGATTCTCTTTTGTTATTTCCTTTATGAGTCAAATGAAGCTTACAAATTTTCAGAGAACACAAACCAAGCAAGGGAAAAAGTCAGGATACCTGGTCCAGTGAAACCTTCTTGCTCAGAGACTAATCTCTTGATGCTAATTTTTCAACATCCCTCATATGCCAGGCAGTGTAGACTAAAAACATTTCTAGTTTAGCAAAAATTTTCCAGGCACTCTAGGCTCTGGATATGGAAGTATAAAAGAAGTTCTTGAACTTCTGGGTGCTTATATTTTTGTGGGAAAAGAGAGATGGTTAAATAAGAAACCTTTGCTTTTATAAAAGAACGTAAGTGTGTGAAAGGAAAGGAAAGAATGGCAGGTGAGATGATAGGGAAGGCAGGGTATGTTGTATATCTTTTTTATGGAGGGTAGTGGCCTCAGTGAGTGAGGATGTCACCACTGATCATTTTTCCACCATCTAACATCTTAAAATACTGAGGAACTGCTTGGATGTGGATGTAAACAATACTTCAGTCCTGCATTCTTGGGATTAGCAGCAATGGTTGGTATAGACATGGTTCATCTTCATTTTAGCCATAGCTAAAAGTTTTAGTGCATGTGCTGTTTGATCATGAGTTTGGACATGGGTATCTGGGATGTGAGTTTCCCCATTGCTTTTGGCTATCAGTTTTCATAGTATTTATGTTTCTGATTAGCACTTGAAGGGAATTGAAATTGCCTTTTGATTTGGCATTATCATTTTGCTGCTATTCAGACTGAAGGACACAATTTGTACCCCATGAAACTTTCGAGTTCCTTTGGGTTTGAGTAAAGGTCATCTGCACAACTGTAGCTCATCATGCATTTTCCTATGAGTAGAGTGATATCTGTGCAAGTCCAATATGATTTCCTGGTTGAAACACCAAAAATAGCTATGGCTGTTTAGAGGGCAATTATCCAAGGAGTAACTGAGGTAAGCTGCAATCAGAGGTATCATTTTGAGTAATATCTGAATGGAGTGGGAAAAGAGGTATATTTGACATCCTCAAACTAGGATATTTTCTATGCCTTCTTATAAGAGGAGTAGCTGGGAGGTTTATGCACAAAGCCCTCAAAGCTCATTTTTTTTTCTGTTTTCAGGGATCATATCCGTGTTTACACTTTCAGCGCATGTTATGGAAGGTAGGGTAAAAGGTGACAGTTTGGTTTCATTAGACAGCAGTGGAAGTTCAGACTTGCTCCCCTTATTTTTCAGTACTAATTTATGCTTTCTTAGCAGTGTTGACATGTGACTTTACAATTATTAGTATCTCATTTGATCTGTCCCCATCATTCCTCCCACATACAAATGAAGAAAGTTAAGCATGGGGTCTTACCTTAATTCATATAGCTGATAACAATGAAATCTCTCAGTTTTCAAAGCATAATGTGTGCCACTCTTCTGGGCAATGTCAAAAATCGCAAACTCAGAAGAACACAAAGTTTGTATAAATATGCAGTTTTACAGATACAGAGTCAAATTTTCCATGAGGACTCAAGGCAATATGCTGGTCAATTTGTATGACATTCTGGAAAAGGCAAAGGTATAGGAAGCTAAAACAGATCAGTGGTTAAGGGTGGGGAGGGTTCAGTACAAACAGGAGAGTGTTCTTTTGGAGTGACAGTGTCCTCCATCTTGATGGTGGTATAACTATACATTTGTGAAAACTAACAACTACACTTAACATAGTATATATATTGTTAGGAGGGGGAAATTTCTCCCTCTACCTGTGTTGAGTTCTTGTGGCTAAACTAATAATAAAATTGATAGCAGACAGATTAACATGAGAAAAAACATTTTAATTCATGCACATGGAAGTCCCATAGAAATGGTGCCTAAGAAGTGGCCAAAGCAGGCAGCTTTTATACTTTTTAGACAGAGATAATAAACTTGTGTGGAATTGACAAGACAAAGAAACTTAGGTTTTGGGTGCCCAATTAGTGAAGAATCTAAACAGAGTTTGGGCTTGGGGTAGTGAATTAAAGAAGTAACAGGGTTCATTTCTATAGGCTTCTTCACCAGAATTCTCTATCTTGGGCCATAAGGATATCCTGCTACCTCCAGATGCAAGCAGTAGACCCTTCACGTAAGAGATTTCTTTCCTGCTTTCAGGAAGAGTCAGAGTATCCCTCTTACGTTATCCATTTCTTCTTTCTTTTTTCTTTTTTTAAAATTAATTAATTAATTTTTTATTTTTGGCTGCGTTGGGTCTTTGTTGCTGTGTGTGGGGGCCAGTTGTGCGCGAGTAGGGGCTACTCTTCGTCGTGGTGCGCAGGCTTCTCATTGTGGTGGCTTCTCGTTGCGGAACACGGGCTCTAGGCCCGCAGGCTTCAGTAGTTGTGGCACGTGGGCTCAGTAGTTGTGGCTTGTGGGCTCTAGAGTGCAGGCTCAGTAGTTGTGGCACACGGGCTTAGTTGCTCCGTGGCATGCGGGATCTTCCCAGACCAGGGCTCGAACCCGTGTCCCCGGCATTGGCAGGTGGATTCTTAACCACTGTGCCACCCGGGAAGCCCCTATCCATTTCTTAAGTAACTTTAATTCACATTAGGACTTCCCTGGTGGTCCAGTGGTTAAGACTCCCTGCTCCCAATGCAGGGGCACAGGTTTGATCCCTGGCTGGGGAAGATCCGCGTGCCGCATGGTGTGGCAAAAAAAAAAAAAAAAATCCAAATTAATCAATATAAAATTGAGGCACATTTTGGCCCCAACACTATATACTACTTAATAACTAATAGAAAGCAACAAAAACGCTTTCACATGCTAGGAGAAACCTTGATTTTTACATGTTCCACAATTTCTTCTACCCTCTGGGATCCTTCTTCAGAAGAATGGAAGGACTAGGAAAGGACATGGGCCACAACAGGACTTTTCTTGGTACCAAATCTGATTTAGGAAACACGCTCCAGGGCTACATCTGCTCTCGCTGTCATTCGCATAACTGGTGAGAAAGTAATTGAGCTCTCGGAGTCCACCTCTGAGTTGACTCCAGGTTTCTCGGGTCATATCTTGGCAATGCTGTGGCCTGACACAAAGGTGCATGTAACAGACCTCCCCAAGTGGAATATGGCTGGGTGTGTCCTAATCTAATCCTTGGGCATCAACATCATGTGTTCCCAGAGCCGGTATTGAGACCATTTTCAGCTTATATTTCCCATCTCTAGCATACCCTGTGCCTGCTTACCAGTAAACACGTTTAAATGCAACACTGTCTCACTCTGGCAGTTTTCTTTGTTGTAACTCCAGGTGACTGTGAGGTGAAGCAGGGACAAAACCCAGAACCCATGTCATGAGGCTCAGCGCCCTCGAACTCAATATTCCCCGTTGTCACATAAACAACAGCGTTGCACCAACAAGCACAATTCCACAATAGTCTCAAAACAATAATGTCAAAAAGGGACACCCTGCCTTGCCCTAACTCTAGTAATCACTCAGGCAGACTCCACTGTCAGCAAACCACCCTCCCTTTGTTCTCTGGTACATACTACCCCGTGCTTTTGGCAGCGTATGCACCGACCACGCGTGGCTTCCTCACCTCAGTATCTGCCTCCACCGAGAGTTGGCGCTCTGCTGCTGAGACTGGTGTCTACCCTTTCCTGGTGCAGGAAAATCTGTGCAGAACTCCTGACCCGTGTCCTGTGGGAAATGGTGATCTCAGCCAGACCCTCCGCCTCTGAGGCCCCTTTGCTTCCCAAAACTCTAGAATGCAACGCCACACTGTCTCCAAATAAGACGCGCGAAACGCCCGGGACCCCTGAAGTGCGCAGGCTCAGGAGGTGGTGCCTCCTCCTTAATCGGAGGACAAGCTCCAGGTTTCTCGAGAGGCAGAAATGGGCCGAGCCGTGTCTCCACCTGCTCTTGCAACAGCTTTCAGTGCTTTCCAGGGTCCCAGAAAGTGCTCTCTCTGTGGCTGGGAAACCTGGGGTCCGAGGTCTGGAGGCCGCCTCTCTCCCCATCAGTGGAAGTTCAAATAGGGGACAGCGATCAAGGGCTCGGTGGGGACGGCCTGTGAGGCTGACCGGAGCGACCTCAGTCCGCAGGTGAGACCTGTGGGGTGATGGATACCGTACGAAGGAGACCTCCCAGAGGACATGGAGGCCGAGTGAGGACACAGAAACCTTTGTCGCCCTCACTGAGCTTCCAATGGGAAAGCAAAGTGAGGAATGGTCACATTGTGACCGGTGCTTTTCTGGAAGTGATTATAGAAGCGTGAGTGCCCTACTAGTAGGTGGTGTGGTGAACAAAGCCAAAGAAATATCCCTGTGTGCTTAAAAGCTGACATTCTAGTAGAGAAGAAAGAAGATATCTAAGTAAAAGTATAACATATCTGATTGTGATTAGTCCTAAACAGAGAAAGAAAACTGGGGAGGAGTGCAGAGGGCTTGGGATCCATGTGTCTATGGGGGCATCTGTGTGTCTGAGCCATTGACTCTGAGGATTTTGTGTCTGTGTCTGCGTGTGTCCTCCTGTATGTGCCATGACAACATCTGTATGATTTCGTGTGTCTGCCTGAGGAGTTACGTGTATATATCCTATGAAATCTGGAATGCTTTTATTTCATATTCTTGCCTAATTTCCCTGGTAGCACTTCCCTTACAATGTTAAATAGAACTGATTAGAGCAGACATCTTTGTCTTGTTTCTGATCTTACAGAGAAGGTGTTCAGGCTCACTGTGAAGTATGTTGTTACCTCTGAGCTTTTTAATGATGCCTTATTTCAGGTTGAGGAAATTCTCCTCTAGTCATAGTTTATTGCATTTTCCTTGTCAAAGGATACTGAACTTTGTTAATAGCTTTTTGCATCTAATGAGATGATCATTTAGATTTTGACGTTTATTCTATTAATAGTTTATTAATTTTAGTGAATTTTAGGATTATTTGTTCTAGTTCTATGGAAAATGTCATGGGTATTTTGATAGGGATTGCGTTAAATTTGTAGATTTCTTGCCATAGTATGAACATTTTAACTATATTAATTCTTCCAATCCTTGAACCTATGGTATCTTTCCATTTATTTGTATTGTCTTCAATTTCCTTCATCAGTGTCTTATCATTTTCAGACTCTAGGTCTTTAACCTCCTTGGTTAAATTTATTCTCAAGTATTTTGTTCTTTTTGATGCAATTGTAAATGTTTTGTTTTCTTAAATTCTCTTTCTGATATTTCATTATTAGTGTATGGAAATGCAACAAATTTCTGTATATTAATCTTGAATCCTGCAACTTTACAAATTTATTTCTTAGTTTTAATAGTTTTTTGGTGGAGACTTTAGGGTATTCTAGGTAAAGTATCATATCATCAGCAAAGAGTAGCAGTTTTACTTCTTCCCTTTCAGTGTGGATGCCTTTTATTTCTTTTTCTTTTCTGACTTTTGTGGCAAGGACTTCCAGTACTATGTTGAATAAAAATAGTGAGAGTGAGCATCCTTGTCTTGTTCCTGATCTTAGAGGAAAAGGTTTCAGCTTTTCACCACTGAGTTTGATATTAACTGTGAGTTTGTCATAAATGGCCTTTATTATGTTGAGATATTTCTTTCTATACCAACTCTGGTGAAAGTTTTTATCATGAATGGATGTTGAATTTTATTAAATGCTTTTTATGCTTCCATTGAGATGATCACGTGATTTTTATCCTTCCTTTTGTTTGAAACAAATTCCTCTGTCTTTTCATTTTGCTTAACTTGCTCTGTCTCTATGAAATTAGGTGAAACAGTTACTTATCCCAAGGTTAAATGTGTGTCTTGTGTGGGAAGGTCCCTATACATTCTTGTGTGCCCAGTGGCTTTGGTTTGAGAGCTGGACCTGAAGTGACCACTAGTTTTATCTCATCATGTCATCCTCACAGTGTGCTGACAGCTATCACCTTGGTGGGCAATGGGGCTAGAGATGGAGGGGCTGAAGCCAGAGCTGGGTGTGAGCAAGGGCTTCTCCTATGCTGAGTAGCCAACACTGCCCTATCAGGGTGGGATCAGGTCCAAAGTTGCTGGAGCAGAAACCCTCAGGGTCCAGTTCAAGTTGGTTCCATTCCCTCTAAGTGTGTGCTCTCCCCCCTCTCAGTATTGGCACTTTTGCCCCAGAGGGGAGCAGTGCTGGAGCAAAAATGGGGGGAAAAATAGGTAGTTTGGACTTCATCAAATCAATGACTTTTGGGGTGTGGTGAAGATGGCAGAGTAGGAAGACCCTGAATTCACCTCCTCCCATGGGCACACCAAAATTACAAGCATTTACAGAGAAACTATTGATGAGAACAACCTGAAGACTAGCAAAAAAGATCTTCTACAAACTAAAGATATAAAGAAGAAACCACAACACAATGGGTAGGAAGAGCAGAGATGCAGTATAGTCAAGACCCATGCCCATAGATAGATGACTCACAAACATGAAGATAATTACAATTGCAGAGGTTCTTCCCAAGGAGCAAGGGTCCAATCCTCACATTGGCCTCCCCAGCCCGGGGGACCTGCACCAGGAAGAAGAGCCCCCAGAACATTTGTCTTTGAAAGTCATTGGGGCTTACTTTGGGGAGAGCTAGAGGGTTGTGGGAAAGAGAGACTCCATTTTTAAAGGGCTTACACAAAATCTTACATGCTCCAAGACCCAGGGCAGACACAGTAATTTGAAAGGAGCCTGGGTCAGACCCACTTACTGACATAGGAGAGTCTCCCAGAGAGGCAGGAGGCAATTGGGACTCATGCTGGGGACAAGGCGCTGGCAGCAGCCATTTTGGTGGGTTCATATTAGCATGAGAACACTGGTGTTGGCGAACACCATTTTGGAATCCTCCCTCTAGCTTATTAGTGCCAGGACCTGGCCCCACATACCAGCTGGTTGGCACCAGTCCTGGCACACCCCAGGCCAAGCAGCTAGCCAAGCAGGGACACAGCCCCACCAACCAGCAGGCCAGGTGCTCTAAGACTCCCTGAGCCTCCAGCTGCCCTGAGACCTGACCCTGCCCACCAGAGGGTCCAAGACCCAGTCTCATGCACCCGTGAACTGGAACTAGTACCAGGATTCCTACAGGCTCACAGCCAGAGATTTCTGGACCTGGCTCCACCCACCAGTGGGCTGACACTAGCCCCAGGACCTGACTTCACACACTAGAGGGTGGGCACCAGCACTGGGAAAACCTGAGCCCTGGCCACACCCACCAATTGGCAGACACAAACCCCAGGACCACTGCAGCCAGCTGTGTGAAGACCTGGCCTACAATCAGCAGGCTAGTACCACTCTGGGTTTCCCTGGGCCATGGCCCCACTCACTGGAAGGCCAAGACCTGCTCTGGGACTCCCTGGACCACGCAGCCAGCTGTTTCAGGAACCAGCACCAACCACTAGCAGGCTGACACCAGCCCCAGGACCCCTCCTCTGTGCCATAGCCCCATCCACCTTCAGGCCGACACTAGCTCCAAGAACACTGACCCTGCAGCCAGGCAACCCAGGACATGGGTCCACAAACCAGTGGGCCAGCACTAGCCCCCGGAACCCATGGGCTCCAAGCCAGCCTTGTCATGACCTGGCCCTGCCCACCAATGGGCCAGAACCAAGACTCCCCTGGATGTGCCATGACCTGACCTCAACCGTCAGCAGCTGTCAACCTCTCTGCACAAGCTTTCCTGGCAACCAACTAGACCATGGGCCAGCCATACCTACCAACGCTCCCATAGTAGTCATCCAACTAAAACAGAAAGACCCACGCAGCCCACATGGATAGCACACCCAGAGCCTATAGCTCTAGTGACCAGAGGGGAGTGTGCTGCTGGGCAACACAGGATGTCTTCTACATAAGGCCACTTCTCCAAGATTGGGAAACATAAGCAACCTACCAAATTCATTGATATAAAAACAGTGAATTAGGCAAAATGCGGCAATGGAGGAAAATGTTCCAAATGAAGGAGCAAAATAAAACCCCAGAAGTAGAACTAAGTGAAGTTCATATAAGCAATCTACCTGATAAAAAGTTCAAGGTAATAATCATAATGATGCTCAAAGAACTCCAGAGAAGAATGGGTGAACACAGTGAGAAGTTAGAATTTTCTAACAAAGGCAAAAAAATATAAAGAATCAAAAAGAGCTGAAAATACAATAACTGGAATACAAAATACACTGGAAGGAAGGCACAGTAGTTTAGTTGATACAGAGGAACAGATCAGCAAACTGGAAGAGAGAGCAGTGGAGATTACTCAAGCTGAACAGAAAAACAAACAAAAAAAAATCTTTTAAAATAAGGACAGTATAAGATACAACATACAGCATACTAATGTTCACATTATAGGGGTCCCAGAAGGAAAAGAGAGTGAAAAGGGGGCAGAAATGTATTTAAAGACATAGTAGCTGAAAACATCCATAAACTGAGACAGGAAACAGACCTACAGGTTCAAGAAGCACAGGGAGTCCCAAACAGGATTAATCTAAAAAGGATCACAAGACATATTGTAATTAAAATGGGGAAAATTAAAGATAAAAAGAATATTAAAAGCAGTAAGGGCAAAGCTCTAAATTGCATACAAGGCAACTCCCATAAGGCTATCAGCTGACTTTTCAGCAGAATCTCTGCAGGACAGAAGGGAGTGCCACAATATGTTTAAGGTGCTGAAGAGAAAAATCTACAACCAAGAATACTCTACCTGGTAAGGCTTTCATTTAAATTTCATGGAAAGATCAAAAGTTTTGTAGAGAAGAAAAATCTAAAGGTGTTTAGCACCATGTTTCACTGAAAGTTTTACTTTCATGTCAGGTTCATAGGATTCACTGGCAAATAAGCACTCCACACTAAGTTAAGCAAAAATTTAAAGAGTTTATTGGATTAACACAAGAATACAGTATATCAATTAAGCATTATTCCCAATAACCAAAAGGTGGAGGTAACTCAAGCATCCATCAACAGTTGAATGGATCAAAGAAATGAGGCACATACACACATCAGAGTGTTGTTAGGCTTTTAAAAGAAAGCAAATCTGACACCTGCTACAACATGGATGAACCTTGAGGACATTATGCTAAGTGTAATCAGCCTGTCAAAAAAGTTGAAACACAGTATGATTCCACTTGTATGCGTTACCTGGCATAGTCAAATTCATAAAGACAAAAAGTAGAATGGTTTTTGGCCAGGGGCTGGGTGACAGGGAGAATGAGGAGTTGTTGTCTAATGGGTATGGAGTTGTGGTTTTGGAAGACGAAAATAGTTCCGGAGATTGGTTTCACAATGTTAATGTATTTCACAATATTTACCCATATACTTTAAAAATAATGTAAATGTAAATTTTTATTGCATGTATATTACCACAATCAAAAGTAGCCCAGACCAGATAAAAGTTCGGTTTAAAATCAAATGTGCCCGCACTTCCCTGGTGGTCCAGTGGTTAAGAATCCACCTTCCAATGCAGGGGACGTGGGATCCATCCCTGGTCCGGGAACTAAGATCCCACATGCTGCGCGGCAACTGAGCCTGCATGCCACAGCTAGAGAGCCCGTGCTTCAACTACAGAGCCCAGACGCTCTGGAGCCCCCGCACCACAACTAGAGAGAAGCCCGCACGCCGCAACACAGAGCCCACGCAGCTGCAATGAAAGATCCCACATGCCACAACGGAAGATCCTGCATGTGGCACTAAGACCCCAGGCAGCCAAATAAATAAATTAAAAAAAAAAAAAATCAAATGTGCCAGGTGGAGACAGGCTCTCCCCACAGGCCACAGAGGATTCTGCACAGCAAAGCTTTCACCAAGGGGCGCGGCATACGTCTGTCCAATCAGGGGCGCCGGTGGGGCAGGTGGGTGGTGCTACACAGCTTCCCGACTTGGTGGTATCCACTCGCTTTGGCCCACCCCAGGGTTGACTCTTCTGTGCCCTTCACCGTTGCTAGTTCCTTTGCCACAGTCTCTGTCGCGCTGTGATCTGCACTGGTTGTTAGGAGGGACCCAGGAAACCTAGAAATGGTGAGTGTGCGGAGACGTAGAGGAGAGGCTGGTTGGAACCGGCCGTGGCGGGACCCGGGCCTCCCCGCGGTCAACTCCCGAGTCTGCGGACCGAGTCCACCCCCGGGCGCCGCTCAGACCTCATTCCCTCCGGCTCGCAGCGTGGGGTCGGGGCCGGTAGCGGGGCCTCCGCGCGTCCAGTCCTGTCACTGCGCGCGGCGACTGGGGCCCTGACCCCGGGGCCTCTCTGGGCAGCTCTGTGCCCGCAGCCCCGCGTATCCCTCAGATTGTGCGGTGACCATGGGGAGGGTCATCAGGGGACAGTACTGACTAGGTCTCCAGGGGTTCGTGCGTGGAAGGATCTGTGGTCTGTGGGTTCCCAGCCTCTCCTTTTTGACACAGGGGGACCACTTTCCTCCTGAGTTTTCCAACTGTTTGGGAAGCAAGATTTCAAATCCACGATGCTGTCCCCCCAGAGTAGCTGGCAACAAATGCCTAAATTTCCAGATCGCTCCCCGCATTCCCAAAACACTCTTCCCCACACTGATTCACAAGAGCATTACCAACTATCCATTTTCGGGGTTCATTTCAAAGAGGTCCAGTATTTTAACTGTATATCCTTAACACTGGCTTATCCTGAGCCATGGTTGGCTTTTTTTTTTTTTTTTTTTTTTTTTTTTGTCTGTGGGTATTTTACGTGAGAGGAAAGCAGAGAATAACCACCTGGAATTCGTTGTATGAAATCTTTTCTCCTCCAAGTTTATTTTCAAGGGACAGACATCCTATGGGAAATCCTTTGATGAGGTTCTTCTTTGGAACTTTCCTGGGAGAACTGTCCTGTAAGAACTACTCCCTCTGGGTGTGTCACCTTGAAAAGATTTATTCACTTATTTAAGTCTCTCTTTTTCAATAGAGGTGAAATGTATCTAATTTATAGAGCTTGAAAGACAATATAAGAGATTTCCGAAGAGACAAGAAAGAGGTGAATTTAAGCCAAAAGAAAATATTCCAGGGTTACATTCCATTTGTTAAGAATTGTGGTTTCACTAAAGTGGGAAGGGGGAGAATCTTTGCCTCCACTGCCCCACCTTCACCCTCCCCTTAAACCCTCTGCCTTTTGAAATCAGATCGTTTTCACTGAGATGTTGGACACTACCAGGTGTCTGTCCCTGGGCCAGCAGGGACCTCTGAAGCCTTCTTCATGACCTGGCTTTTTTTTTTTTTTTTTCCATCCTGTGGTTTTTCTAATGGATATTCAGGATTTTTGTAATCTCATAGCTATCCAAGCTCCACTTGTAAATTTTAAGAACTTTAATTGAAAGTTAAATTGAAGTTGCTGTTTGTAGACACTTAACACCCATGTATCCCCAGCCATCATGACAAATCCTTGAGTGTTGTCTTAAGAAAATAATGCTGGTCATCACAGCTTCAGCATCTCTTGTTTTTTGATGCTCATCTCCCCCGCTGATCTCAGAGTTTCCTGGCTTTGCCTTCCCCCCTCTCACCCTTTTGCTGTCCAGTGCAGTGATTTGGTGAGAGAAACTGCTGCCTACTCCTCCACCCCTATCCCCACCCCCTACACTACATCTGAGTTTCAAGTTTTATTATTGCAATAAAAGCGCTTTATGCTTTCTTTTCTCAAAAAAAGAAAGGGTTGTGGTTTCACTTTTTTCTTCCCCTGAGAATGTGTGGTAAGTTTCTGAGGTGCGTACTTTCTTTTTGGATGATTTCAATAGGAATTCCAGGGCTTAGACTTGAAAATCAGAAGTGTTCAAGTGTGGTTAATTATTTACAAAACAATGTATTACCGTGAAAATGATAATTAACTGATGCCTTCTTTTATAAATAAATAGATATTTGGGGTTTTCTGGTTGAACTAGTAAAAGTGCCTTATGATTTTCTTCCTTCCTTTCTGCAAAAATACTGGGTTTGAATGATTTTGCTGGATTGTTCAAACACTGGGCTTGTGTCATTTAAAATATAAAAGTAGGTCCCAAACAACTCCAGTGGGGTGTAGAGGACTGTGGTCAGCGACCCAAGTTAATGCCTCCTTAAGACTGCAAAGGGAAGTACTTGAAGGTCCAGTCGGTTCTTCTTGGGGAGCCTACCTCCTACCTGGTCACACCCACCATGGAAGGAGTGAAACTACAGAGCCCCGGAAAGCTGGGAAAGCAAGTGCACATGGGGGCGAGGGGGTTGTAGTTGTGGTTCCTTTAGACCTCGACATTTTTAGACATTACTTTTTTGAGTGTTGTATCCATAATGTCGGTGCATTCAGTGTAATTTGTGCACAGGGTAGTCTGTGGAGGTTGGTGTTCTGTCTCCTTGTCAAAGTGTTTAGGAATTTGGGAGTTCATTTGGGTCAGAACCTGCTGAGAAATTCCTCACTTGCGAGAATGGAAGCCTGGGGGAGGAAGGGCTTGCATACCGCCAGGCAAGAGAAGAGTATGTACAGCTGCCAGAGTTTTATTTTTGGGTCCCTACCCTTCTTCACCAGGGACAGACTCACTTCTAGGGGTTCTGTCTCAGTCAGGAGTGTCTGGACCACAATTTTAAGAACATGTTTAACTTTCTGAATGTGGGTTTTCGTTTTGAACTGTAGGGAAGCGGTGTGCTTATCTCAGCTGATTCAAATATTTGCTTTTCTTTCCTTTGGATTCCTTTATCTATTGAATATTGTGGTCCTGTAATTCTTCTTTTCCTTAGTAGAAAAATAACCCCTCTGCATCCACACAGTTTGCACTACTTTTTACATCTTATATTACTACAGTACATTTGTTACAGTTACTGAACCCATATTCATGTGTTAAAGTCCACCGTTTACATTATTCTTGACTATTTGTGTTATATGCTCTGTGGGGTTGCAAACGTTTAATGGCATATATCCATCATTTCTGTAGTATACAGAGTAGTTTCATTTCCGTCAAATCCCTTAAGCTCCACCTGTTGGTTCATCCGTTTCTCCCTCCAACCCCCAAATCCTTATCAACCAAAGATCTTTTTTTTTTTTTTTTAAGAATTATTTATTTATTTATTTTTGGCTGTGTTGGGTCTTCGTTTCTGTGCGAGGGCTTTCTCTAGTTGTGGCAAGCGGGAGCCACTCTTCATCGCGGTGCGCGGGCCTCTCACTATCGCGGCCTCTCTTGTTGCGGAGCACAGGCTCCAGACGCGCAGGCTCAGTAGTTGTGGCTCACAGGCCTAGTTGCTCCGCGGCATGTGGGATCCTCCCAGACCAGGGCTCGAACCCGCGTCCCCTGCATTGGCAGGCGGACTCTCAACCACTGCGCCACCAGGGAAGCCCCCAAAGATCTTTTTACTAGCTTGTAATTTTGTCTTTTTCAGAATGTCTTACATTTGAAATCATACAGTATATAGCCTTGTCAGTTGGCTTCTTTCACTTAGCAATATGCTTTTGTGTTTCCTCCATGTGTTTTCATGGCTTGATACCTCATTTCTTTCTCTTTTTTTTTTTTTACTGAACAATATTTTATCGTATGGATATGCCACTGATTGTTTATCCATTCGACTCTTGAAGGATATCTTGCTTACCTCTAACTCTTGCAATTATGAATAAAGTGCATACAAACATTCATATGCAGGTTTTTTGCAAATATAAGGTTTCAGCTCACTTAGGTCAATACCAAGGTGTGATTGCTGGATCTTACTATATAGGAGTATAATTAGTATAATTAGTTTTGACATAAAATTCCTATCTTCCAACGTAGGCATACCAAATTCTGTTCCCACCAGCAGTGAATGAGGATTACCTGCAGCTTCACATCTTGGCTGTATCTGGTGTTCTGAGTCTTTTCATTTTAGCCATGTATAAGTGCGTAGGGACATCTCTTTCTCTCTCTTTTTTGGTAATTCTCCAAGAACATATGTTGAGCATGTTTTCATACTGCTTATTTCCCATTTGCATATTTTCTTTAGTGAGGTGTCTGTTCTGATCTTTAGCCCATTTTTAACTGGATTGTTGGTGTTTTTACTGTTGAGTTTAAGAGTTCTTTGTATATTTTGAATACCAGTCATTTATCAGATATTTACAAAGATTTTCACCTTGTCTGTGACCTGTCTTAACACTTTCCCAGGACACAAGTTTTTCATATTAAAGAAGTAAAACATTTTTTTTTTCTTTGTGGATTTTTTGGTTTTTTGGTGTTGTATCTGAAAAGTCATCACTACAGCCAAGGTCACCTAGATTTTCTCTTATGTTATATCTAGGAGTTTTTACTTTTGCATTTCACATTTAGATCTCTGATCTATTTTGAGTTAATTTTTGTGAAAGGCTTGTGTTTACCTTCCTTTTGTGTGTACATATGTGAGTGTGTGTGTGCTTTGTGCGTGGCTATCCATTATTTCCATCACTATTTTTTTTTAAGGTTTTCTTTTGTCCATTGAATTGCCTTTACTTCTTTGTCAAAGATCAGTTGAATACATTTTTTGTGTGTTTATAGGAAAGCAATTGATATTTATATTCTTCAACCTTGCTGTACACTTTTATTAATTCCCAGAGTTATGTCTGTTTGTTGTGGATGCTATCAGATGTTTTACATAGAAAATCATGTCATATAGAACAAAGACAGTCTTATTTCTTGCTTACCAGTCTATGTACCTTTTATTTTCTTTTCATGTCTTACTGCATTGGCCAGAGCTTCCAGTACAATGTTGGATAGATGCTTCCTTGCTCTGTTCTTATATTCCCTGTGAAGCATCCAGTTTCTTACCATTAAATACGATATTAACTACAAGTGTTGTGTAGATTTTTTTTTTAAAAATAGAGAGTTCCCTTCTATTATTAGTTTATTATCATAGTGGATGTTCGATTGTGTCAAATCTTTTTTCATTTTTTATTTCCCTCTCCTTTCATTTTTGATATTAATAATTTCTTCCCTCTTTGCCTGGTAATCTTGACTAGATGTTTATCAATTTTATTAAATTAATCTTTCAAAGAACCAGCTTTTGGTTTTGTTAATTTTCTCTATTGCTTTCCCATAATTACATTGATTCCTCTTTTAACTTTTAATGTTTCTTTTCTTCTGCTTACTCCCATTTTAATTTGCTGTTATTTTTATTGCTTCCTCAGTTAGATGCTTACATTATTGAATATAGATCTTTGGGTTTTTCTAGTGTATTTATTTGATAGCCTAAACTTCCCTCTTTACGTTAGTTATACTGCATCCCACAACCTTTAATAAGGTGTATTTTCATTTCCTTTAGTCACAAAATAGTCTCTCTTAAGACTTCTTCTGTGATCCCACATATTATTAGAATTCTGTTATTGAATTGCCATGTATGTTAGGGGTTTCCAGCTATCTTCCTGTTATTTATCTCTAGAATATGTCAATGTGGACTGAGAGCATATTTCGTATGGTTTCTTTCCTTTCAGTTTGTTAAGGTGTGTTCTGTGTTACAAAATGTAGTCTGTCTTGGTGAACGTTCCATGTGAACTTAAGAAGAATGTATATTCTGCTGTTATTGCATTAAGTATTCCATAGATCACAGTTAAATCCAGTTGTTTTATTGTGCTGATCAGTTTAACTGTCCTGATTTTCTCCTGCTGGAATTTATAATTCATGGTAAGGGGGCATTGAAGTCTTCCGCTGTAGTAGTGGATTCATCTGTTTCTCCTTGCATTCTATCAGCTCCTTTCTCCATGCATTCTAATGCCCCTCTGTTGTTATGCATGTACACATGAAGGATTGCTATGCCTTCATGGAGAATGGGCCCCTTTGTCTTTATGTAATGCCCTCTTCATCTGTGAGTTTTCCTTGGTCAGAAATCTGCATTGTCTGAAATTCATACACCTACACCAGCTTTCCTTCATTAGTGTTGGCGTGGGACATTTTTCTCCATTCCTTTACCTTTCATCTGAGTCTTTATATATTTGAAGTGGGTTGCTTGGGCTTCCCTGGTGGCGCAGTGGTTAAGAATCCGCCTGCCAATGCAGGGGACACGGGTTTGAGCCCTGGTCCAGGAAGATCCCACATGCCGCAGAGCAACTAAGACCGTGCACCGCAACTACTGAGCCTGCGCTCTAGAGCCTGCAAGCCACAACTACTAAGCCCACGTGCCACAATTACTGAAGCCCACGTGCCTAGAGCCCACACACCGCAAGGAAGAGCAGCCCCCGCTCGCCACGGCTAGAGAAAGACCATGCACAGCAACAAAGACCCAATGCAGCCAAAAATAAAAAATAAATGAAAAATAAAATATTTTAAAAATAAATAAATTAAAAAAATAAAGTGGGTTTCTTTTTTTTAAATATTTATTTATTTATTTGGCTGCGCCTGGTCTTAGTTACAGCACATGGGATCTTCGTTGCAGCATGTGTGATCTTTAGTTGTGGGATGTGGGGTCTTTAGTTGCAGCATGTGAGAGTTTTTAGTTGCGGCATGTGAAATCTTTTAGTTGCAGCATGTGGAATCTTTAGTTGTGGCCTGCAAACTCTTAGTTGCAGCATGTGGGATCTAGCTCCCTGACCAGGGATCAAACCCAGGCCCCCTGCATTGTGAGCATGGAGTCTTAGCCACTGGACCACGAGGGAAATCCCTAAAGTGGGTTTCTTATAGGCAACATATAACTGTGATTTTTTAAATCTGATATTACTGTATCTGTCTTTCAACTGTATTGAGAACATTGATGATTAAAGTTGTTGATCAGGTCAGATGAATATTTACCACACCTGTTACTGTTTTCTCTTTCTTGCCCTTGTTTTTGTTTGTTTGTTTGTTTAATTTTTATTTATTTATTTATTTTTGGCTGTGTTGGGTCTTCTGCACGTGGGCTTTCTCTAGTTGTGGCGAGTGGGGGCTACTCTTCATTGCGGTGCACAGGCTTCTCATTGTGGTGGCTTCTCTTGTTGTGGAGCACCGACTCTAGGCATGTGGGCTTCAGTAGTTGTGGCACACAGGCTCAGTAGTTGTGGCCCGCAGGCTCTAGAGCACAGGCTTAGTTGCTCCATGGCATGTGGGATCTTCCCAGACCAGGGCTTAAACCCGTGTCCCCTGCATTGGCAGGTGGATTCTTAACCACTGTGCCACCAGGGAAGTCCCTTGTCCTTGTTTTTTGTTTCTGTCTTCCACCTTTTTCCTGCCTTCTCTGGCTTTAATTGAGCAATTTACATGATTCATTTTTTTTATCTGCTCTTAGTATATCAATAACACATTTTAAAAAAATACTTTTTGTGGTTGCCTTTGAGTTTGCAGTGTACATTTACAACTAAGCCACATCCTCTGTCAAGTATAGGCATACCTCATTTTACTGTGCTTTGCTTTATTGCACTTTGCAGATATTGCATTTGTAGCAACCCTATGGCAGGCAAGCTATTGGCACCACTTTTCTAACAGCATTATCTTTTAATTAAGGTGTGTTCATTTTTTCTAGGCATAATGTTATTGCAACTTAACAGATTAAAGTATAGTTTTTCGTTTGTTTGTTGTTTGGCTGCACCACGCAGCTTGTGGGATCTTAGTTACCCGACCAGTGATTAAACCTGGGCCCTTGGCAGTGAAAGCACCAAGTCCTAACTACTGGACCACCAGGGAATTCCCTACAGTATAGTGTTTATATAACTTTTATATGCACTGGGAAACCAAAAAATTCATGTGAGTGGCTTCATTGCAATATTCACTTTACTGCGGTGGTCTGGAACCAAGCCCAAAATAACTTCAAGGTGTGTCTGTACTATTATACCACTTCACTGGTTGTACAAGTAGCTCATACCACACTATTCCCAATTCCCCCTTCCCTATCCCTTGTCATATTGCTGTCATTTATTTCACTTATCTATAAGCTTATTATTACCAAATACATTGTTGCTAATATTATTTTGAACAAAGTACCATCTGTTACATTAATGACAGTAAATATCAAAGATATTTTACCATCCTTTATTCCTTTTATAATCCTCCACTGTTGTCATTTACATTTTTTCTGATGAATTTTTGAATATTCATTCAAAGTAGGTGTACTAATGACAAATTCCCTCAATTTTTGTCTCAGAAGGTCCTTATTTCTTCTTTTTAAAAAAATATTTATTTACTTGGTTGCGTCGGTTCTTAGTTGCGGCACATGGGATCTTCATTGCAGCATACGGGATCTTTAGTTGCAGCATACGGGATCTTTAGTTTCAGCATGCAGGATCTTTAGTTGCGGCCTACAAACTCTTAGTTGCAGCATGTGGGATCTAGTTCCCTGACCAGGGATCGAATCCAGACCCCCTGCATTGGGAGCATGGAGTCTTAGCCACTGGACCACCAGAGAAGTCCCCTTTATTTCTTCTTTATTTTTGAAGAATGATTTTGCTTAACACAATTCTAGGAGAGTGGGCTTCCCTGGTGGCGCAGTGGTTAAGAATCTGCCTGCCAATGCAGAGGACACGGGTTCGAGCCCTGGTCTGGGAAGATCCCACATGCCACGGAGCAACTAAGCCAGTTTGCCACAGCTACTGAGCCTGCACTCTAGAGCCTGCGAGCCACAACTACTGAGCCTGCTTGCCACAACTACTGAAGCCCATGCACCTAGAGCCTGTGCTCCGCAACAAGAGAAGCCACCACAATGAGAAGCCCCCGCACCGCAACGAAGAGTAGCCCCCACTCGCCAGAACTAGAGAAACCCCACGCATAGCAATGAAGACCCAACACAGCCAAAAATAAATTAATTAATTAATTAATTTTTTAAAATTCTAGGAGTGTTTTTTTAATTTCAAAACTTTAAATATTTTGTACCATTCTGTTCTTGTTTGCACAATGTCTGAAAAGAAGTCCGATTAATTCAAATTTTTGTTTCTCTGTACCTAAGAAGTGTTTTCCTCTCTGGCTTCTTTCAATATATTCTTTTTGTCTTTGATTTTTCACTAGTTTGAATATGATATATAGTCATCCCTTGGTGCCCTTGAGGGATTGGTTCCAGAATCTGCCATGGATACTGAAATCCATGGATGCTCAAGTCCCATAGTTGGCCTTCCGTATTCGTGGGATCCACATCCATAAGTATGGAGGGTTGACTGTATATTTATTGAAAAAATACACATATAGGTGGACCCATACAGTTCACACCCATGTTGTTCAAGGGTCAACTGTACTTGGGTGTGCACTTCTGATGTTTTCATATTTAGTGTTCCTGTATCTACAGTTTGCAGTCTGTCATTAATTTTAAGAAATTTTGGTGGGTTTTTTTTTTTCTGGGTTTGTTTATTTATTTATTTATTTATTTATTGGCTGTGTTGGGTCTTTGTTGCTGAGTGCGAGCTTTCTCTACTTGCAGCGAGTGGGGGCTACTCTTCGTTGCAGTGCACGGGCTTCTCATTGCGGTGGCTTCTCTTGTGGAGCATGGGCTCTAGGCCCCCGGGCTTCAGTAGTTGTGGTTTGCGGGCTCTAGAGCACAGGCTCAGTAGTTGTGACACACGGGCTTAGTTGCTCCGTTGCATGTGGGATCTTCCCGGACCAGGGCTCAAACCCGTGCCCCCTGCACTGGCAGGCAGTTTCTTAACCACTGCACCAACAGGGAAGTCCAAAATTTTGGTGTTTATTAATTCACTTATTTTTTCTGTTTCTTTCTGTTTTTTCCTTCATGTATTAGCATTATGTGTATTTTAAACATTCTGTTCAAGAGCATTGTCCTGGGGTTCATGGATGTTGTATTCTGTATTTTTTGTTCTTTTTTGTCTTTGTATTAGATTCTGGTCTAATAAATAAATAGACTTTTTTGTCAGTATAGGCTTTATTAGGAACAGAATATTTGGGGCACGTTTCAAAATTCCATCTTCCTTTTCTCTTTCCCAATTTTGGAGACACTGGCTTGCCCTTTGACCTCAGTGCACTCATGGATCTAAGAAGAGTTGTTCATTTCAAGATTTTTCATTTTCTTCTTGTGAGACCGAGAATGACATATTCTAAGTTCCCTAAATTCCAGACTGGAAGTTAGCAGGACACCATCTACATTGGCTGGTTGGGAATAGCTTTCCTGAAATTGGAGAATGGAGATTTTATATTCTTTTGGAGGAAAGCACTGCTGACATTTTTACATATTTTATAATCATGGGCTAATTTACCATCAAGCCATGTGGACTTCAGTGAACTTGCAATCTGCAGCTCTTAACCTGTTCCTCAAGTGCAACAAGGACCAGGATGCACCGTTCAGTATTGACTGGAGAGAGACCTTTTGGTACATCGTCTCATTAGCTGTTCTAAAAAATGCCTGGAAGCAGCCCCAAGGCACATGAGTTCAGGGATTCTTTCATTCTAAGTTGTCATGCCTCTTCCTCATGTCTGAGCTCTAAGTTTCAAATAATGTTTTAACCTATCAAATCAGGGGAAAAAGTGAAGAATTGTGTCTGTGACAAATATTACACAAGTTAAAAGCAACACTTCCCCACAGGAATATTTACATTCAGGCAGCTGCCTCTGATTACTTCTAATGGCCTGGAGGACTTTAGGACAGTGTGACCAGCTGGGCTTTGTTACAAGTTTGATTTCTACAGGCCTCCTGGACTCTCATGTTGGGTAATGGGACTAGAAAAAGCTTCCAGTTCTTCACTGTGTTTTTATTTATTGAAACCTCATGCAGATTTGACCGTTTGCCTCATGGAGTGCTGTGAATGGTGGGGTGATAAGGAAGAAGATGAAAGAATCTTTCTCACAAGGAATTAGTGGTCTTAAAATGATAATATTTGTTTCATTCCTATAGCATTTCCCAACCATTTCCCAACATGCTGCACACCATGCCATTAGAGAGAAATGAGATGTAATGTGATCACAGTAAAAATGTGTAAATAACTTGCATATGTTCATGATGCCATTAAACTTAACAAAGGAGTAGGACTTCCCTGTTGGTCCAGAGGTTAGGACTCTGTGCTTCCACTGCAGGGGGCCCGGGTTTGATCCCTGGTCGAGGAACTAAGATCCTGTGTGCCACACAGCATGGCGGGAAAAAAAACCCAAAAAACTTACAAAGGAGTAAGTGTGGACAGAGAGTAAGCTTTTGATGATCATAGTTAGATAAAAGTCATAGATAAATGTTTGGAGAAGACAGACTCATACATAACCCTCCTATAAATGGAGTATAGATGTCTAGTGCTGTCAGTGTCACACATCTGACTATACACTTATTTGGGATATTTTTAGGACTCAGTAGCTTTTGAGGATGTGGCTGTGAACTTCACCCTGGAAGAGTGGGCTTTACTGGATCCTTCACAGAAGAAACTACAGAGATGTGATGCGGGAAATCTTCTGGAACCTGGCCTCAGTAGGTAAGGATGACAACATTCCTTCACTTTGTCAGTTTGAGAATGAGTTTTTCTTGCCCACCGACAATTTTCCAAGATGTGGAACGTGGAAAAGGAAGAATGTTGGTAAGTAAACTAGACATGGTCACAGCTCTAGGCATGGACCTAGACTCTAATAGTTTTTCTGTAACTTCTAATACTTTGGAATTATTCTGGGTCTACATTTTAGGAAAAACATGGGAAGATCATGTCATTGAAGATCAGTACAAAAACCAGGAGAGAAAAGTAAGCTGAGTTGCACTCACAATGAGAAGCAGTGTCTCATGTGAGCATCCTAGTATGTTATGAAAATTTAACAAGAAGTAAACACAGAAACTAACACACCATTGTAAAGCAATTATACTCCAATAAAGATGTTAAATAAATAAATAAATAAATAGAAGCAAACAACAAATAATCCCTGCTTTAAATGTATTTATTAGAAAATTTTCAAAAAAAAAAAAAAACGAAAGAAAAATTTCCCCCAAAATACTGTCTGAAATGTGACATAGTTGTTCAGTGTTTGCAAAATATTTCTCTTGGAAACAGTATTAGTAAACCCTACGTATGAATGTTACTGTTTAAATAGTTTCAAGGGTGAAGTCCTCTTGCAGAGCATTCAGTATATTCAATTTCAAACAATTCAGGCGAGGAAGAAACTCTACACTATCCCTATAAATCATAATAAATATAAGTATAAAATCATTAATAAAGAAATAATTAACAGTGTGCTTCTCATTATTTACAGAAGTCATATGGTTGAGGCACTCTGTGAAAATAAAGAGGGTGGTCCATGTGGAGAAAACTTCAGCCTTATTCCAAATCTCAGTCTGAACAAGAAAACTACTGGCGTAAAACCACATGAATACGGTGCATGTGAAAAAATTTTTACGTGTCATTCATCCCTTAATAGACATATGAGATGTCACACTGAACACAAACCATATGAGTATCAGAAATATGGAGAGAAGACGTATAAATGTAAGGCATGTGGGAAAGCCTTTAGTTATCTGCAGTGTTTTAAAAAACATGAAAAATCACAATGGAGAGAAAATGTATAAATGTAAAGACTGTGGGAAAGCTTTTATTATGTGTCTCAAAACCCTTCGAAGACACGTGATAACGCATACTGGAGGTGCTCCTTATAAATGTAAGGAACGTGGGAAAGCCCTCAGTTGTTCCAGTTACACTTTGAGTGCATGAAAGAACTCACACTGAAGAGAAACCCTATCAGTGTAAACACTCTGGAAGAGCCTATAGATATCAAACACATGACAGAACTGGCACAGTAGAGCAGTTCTATGAATGTAAGGAATGTGGTAAGGCTTATATTTCCCTTTGAGGTTTAAAAATACATTAAAAAAAATGAAAAAAATAAAATGAAAAAAATAAAAAAATAAAAAAATAAAAATACATGAAAGAAATCACACTGGAGAGAAACCCTACGAATGTAATGAATGTGGTAAAGCTTTCAATTCTTATCTAGGTTTCAAAATACATGAAAGAAATCACAGTGGCGAGAAACCATACGAATGTAAAAAATGTACCAAAGCATTCAGTTGCCCCAGTTCTCTTCAAAGACATGGAAGAATTCATACTGGAGAGAAACCCTATCAATGTAAGGCATGTGGGAAAGCCTACAGATACCATAGTTCCTTACATACACACGAGAGGACTCACAAAGGAGAGAAACACTATGAATGTAAGCAGTGTGGAAAAGCCTTTCTTCCTCTTTCTAGCTTCTGAGCACACATGATCATTCACACTGGAGATGGACCTTATAAATGTAAGGAATGTGAGAAAACATTCTTTTCTCCCAGTTCATTTCAAGTACATGAAAGGAGACACACTGGAGAGAAACCCTATGAATGTAAAATATGTGGTAAAGGCTTCAGTTGTTCCAGTTATGTGCAAGTATATGAAAGAATTCATACTAGAGAGGAACCCTTTATTTTATTTATTTATTTTTTTAAACATTTTTATTCTTTTATTTTTGGCTGCGTTGGGTCTTTGTTGCTGCGCGTGGGCTTTCTCTAGTTGTGGCAAGCAGGGGCTACTCTTCGTTGCGGTGCACGGGTTTCTCATTTCAGTGGCTTCTCTTGTTGCAGAGCATGGGCTCTAGGTGCGCAGGCTTCAGTAGTTGTGGCTTGCAGGCTCTAGAGCGCAGGTTCAGTAGTTGTGTCACACGGGCTTAGTTGCTCCGCAGCAAGTGGGATCTTCCCGGACCAGGGCTCGAACCCGTGTCCCCTGCATTGGCAGGTGGATTCTTAACCACTGTGCCACCAGGGAAGTCCTGAAAGAAACCCTTTGAATGTGATAAATGTGGGAAAGCTTTCATTTATCACATAAACTTTCAAAGACATATGAGACTGCACACTGGAGAGAAACCATACAGATGTGAAGAATGTGGGAAAGACTTTAGTCATCCCAGTTCATCCTGAAGGCATGAAAGGAGTCACTGGATAAATACTCTTGAATGTAAACAACGTGGGAAAGACTTCATTTGACCCCATCCCTACATGTTAAAACTCTCATGGAAAAGAAAAAAAAAATGTGGGTAACATTAGAAAACTTGCTGGAAATTAATCTATGTATAAAGCGTAAGAAAAATTTCAATATGAAAGAATTATAAAAATTTAAATATGTTTGCTAAGCCTCTTTTTTTTTTTAATGTTAACTGAAGGTTTTTCATAGCTGTCTTTTATCAGGTTGAGGAAGTTTTCCTTCAATTCTTAGTTTGCTGAGAGTTTTTTGTTTTTGTTTTTGTTTTTTAATTTATTTATTTATTTATTTTTGGCTGTGTTGGGTCTTTGTTTCTGTGCAAGGGCTTTCTCTAGTTGCGGCAAGTGGGGGCCACTCTTCATCGTGGTGCATGGGCCTCTCACTATCGTGGCCTGTCTTGTTGCGGAGCACAGGCTCCAGACGCGCAGGCTCAGTAGTTGTGGCTCACGGGCTTAGTTGCTCCGCGGCATGTGGGATCTTCCCAGACCAGGGCTCGAACCCGTGTCCCCTGCATTAGCAGGCAGATTCTCAACCACTGCGCCACCAGGGAAGCCCAGCCTCTTTCTTAAAGGACATCATTGGACTGTGGATTTTTACCAATTATTGTTTTTATTATTTTATTTTTATTTTTATTGAAGTATAGTTGCTGTACAATATTATATGTTACAGGCATACAATATAGTTATTCACAATTCTTAAAGGTTATACTCCATTTGTAGTTATTATAAAATATTGACTGTATTCCTTGTTTGTACCATATATCCTTGTAGCTTATTTTATACCTGCCTACCAATTACTTTTAGAAACGGTGATTGAGGTGAGGTAATTCTGTGAGTTGCCTTTCAATAGTAATACGTAAGATTAATAGGTAGTTCTTTTTTGTTAAATGAGTTAATGATATTTTCTCTTTGTATTTTGAAGCCTCTTGAACTGATGGGTAAATTAAAGTGTATTTCTAATATGCAGTTAGGTTTAATTTTTTAATAACATTTTATTTGTTCTGTGTTAAGTGCCATTGAAAAATGACAGTGTGGTATTTGTTGGGATTTTCCTACTGGCCTTGTGAAAGTTCCTTGATAGCTCTAGTTTATTAGGTATAGTCTACCTTTCTTACTGAAAAGCTCCTTTTTTAGGGTGACAGGTTTAAGAGTCTTTTTCCATTTTCCATACTAGTAAACAGTTGAATAAATATTTATGTATGCCTCATTTATGAAAGAATATAGTTTCCTGTGAATTATTATTTTCATATTTGGGCCTTTGCTTTATATCTTTCTTTCTGACTATAATTTGGTGAATAGACTTTGAATTAAGGAGAGTGGCCTGTGGGAATTCCCTGGTACTCCAGTGGTTAGGACTCTGCGCTTTCACTGAGTAAACCCAGGCATGGTCCTGGGTTCAATCCCTGGTCGGGGAAGTAAGATCCCACAAGCCATGCAGCATGGCAAAGAAAAAAAAGAAGAGGGCCTGTGATGGGACAAAGAATCTGGAGTTGGAGATATCCAGAGTAATTTAAGGAACTAGATTTTCCAGAATCCATCCTCTTTATGGTTCCTTGTCAGAATTTACCAATAGCCTTACTTGCATGAGATTTGGAAGGCAGAAGCAAAGAAGACATTACTCAGACTTTGTAGCCAGCAGAGGGAGAGACAGATACATAGGAGCTTTGAGAAATCAATCTTCTAGCCCATTTTTCAGATTATTTTTCCTTCCAGTGAAGAGTGTACTCAAAACAATGATCAGCTATTTCATTTCCATTTTCTTAGTGGTGTAGCTTTCCACTGATGTCTTCACTAGTTCCACCTCAAAGATTCATGAGAGTTTGGATTTTTTTTGTAAGACCTCATGTATCCACCAGGAAACTAATTCAGGCTTTCATGGTTGGGAGTATTTACCCTGTCCTCTAGACTATATCTGTGTAAAGTCTAACTTGTATAGGAAACACCTTATGTTGTTAACAGTGCTAGTGAGTATGTTTTCCTGATTCACCATGACATTCACAGTGGTGCAACCAAAAAGAGCGACATGGGAGTTTGTTTCTCTGCTGCATTGTGCAGTGGCTGCCTTGACTCAGTCCTTCAGTGTGAGAATAAGCATCTTCCTCATATGGAGCAGACTGGGTGTTTTCTGTTACTTATAGCTAAATATAATCCCTCAATATGTTTTCAGTTGTGTTTGATTGTATGTGATTAAGAGTATGTACATTTTTTTGTCGAACAAATGCTTCTGTAGTTGTTTCATAAACTTTTCTAAGCCGTAGTATGCTAACAAATTTTCATTTCCTGAGAGGATATATTAATATATCTCATTTTAATTATAGGTTTTCAAATGATCTTTGCAGTTTTCTTCATTTAATCATTATACATTGAGTCAATTTTATTGTTTACATATAAGTTCAGGTATTTTTTCTCTCAGGCAAATTTTAATTTTTATTCTTTTATAGTTAATTTTATCATGAAACTAATTTCTCATTCATTCTTAATACCAAAAACAGAGATCATGGTTTTTTTTGGTGTCATCCTTCCATTGATCCTCAGGATCATACTTAAAGTCAAAGAGGCGGGTGTAATGAATTCTAATAAGCAGAATGACCACAAGTACACATGACTGCGGGGTGTAACATAAAAGGTTGCTAGGACTTTTGAAGGATTTTGGCTCATATTGGATGATTCGATTGCTATTCAAGGTACCAAGATGTTTTTGTGTATTGAGTGCTATGAGGAGGTAAACTTATTTTGTCATTGGTAATCGTAAACCTTTCTAGAAGACAAAAACAATGTAGTGGAACTAAACTTAATTCATGAGAAGCCCTAATCAGTCATATTAGTAAGAAGAGGGATATATTGGTCATTTCTATAATTTGGAATTGTCACTTTTATCATTTTTAGAGACATGATTACGAAACACCTTTATTCTTGTCTTGATTTGTCATGGTCACTGTGTACCTTATCTCTTCAACAGGATAAGACTGGACCTTGCAGTGAATGCAGGCCAACTCCTGGTCCTATGGAACAGCTTCTGCCTTTCCTACTTGTTATCTAAATATTGATGTGTTTCCCACAGTGTATTACACACCATTTACTATAAAGCACCTCAGTTAAAACACATGAATTCACTTCTTAGTATACCACATAATATTTTTAATATCTCCTTTATGACTCAACTAAGACCTATAAGTTTAGGTAAATTGTGAGAGAACATAAACCTAGCAGGTGAGAAAGACAGGACCTCTGTTCCAATCACATCTTTCTTTCTCAGAGACTGTACTCTTTTTTTATTTTCATATACTAAGGGAATTTTACTTTTTGAATTTATTTTATTGAAGTATAGTTAATTTACAATGTGTTAATTTCTGCTGTACAGGAAAGTTATTCACATATATACATATATATGTATATACACACAGACATTCTTTTTCATATTCTTTTCCATTATAGTTTATCACAGGTTATTGAATATAGTTCCCTGTGCTATACAGTAGGTCCTTGTTGTTTATCTATTCTATATATAATAGTTTGCATCTGCTAATCCCAAACTCCAATCCTTCCCTTCTCACCAACCCCCTCCCCCTTGGCAACCACAAGTCTGTTCTCTGTATCTGTGAGTCTGTTTCTGTTTCGTAGATAAGTGCATTTGTCATATTTTAGATTCTACATATAAGTGATATCATATGGTATTTTTCTTTCAGAGACTATACTTTTGATGCTAATGTTTTAACATCCCTCATTGCCATGCAATTTAGAGTCAAGGAACCTCATTTAGCACAGATAATCAAGGCACTGTATGATTTGGTTATAGCTGTGTGAGAAAAACAACTTCTTGCAGTCCTATTGCTTATATTTTTTTTTTTTAAAGAGAAGCTTTTTTTTTTTTAATAGTAATCTTTTATTTATTTATTATATTTATTTTTGGCTGTGTTGGGTCTTCGTTTCTGTGCGAGGGCTTCTTCTAGTTGTGGCAAGCGGGGTCCACTCTTCATCGCGGTGCGCAGGCCTCTCACTATCGCGGCCTCTCTTGTTGCGGAGCACAGGCTCCAGACGTGCAGGCTCAGTAGTTGTGGCTCACGGGCCTAGCTGCTCCGTGGCATGTGGGATCTTCCCAGACCAGGGCTCGAACCCGTGTCCCCTGCATTGGCAGGCAGATTCTCAACCACTGCGCCACCAGGGAAGCCCCGCTATTGCTTATATTTTTGTGGGAAAAGAGAGATGGTTAACAAATGGTAAAGCTTTGGTTTATAAGATGGAGATAAGGGCTTTGAAGGAAAGTGAAAAATGACGTGTGATATAAAAGGCTGAGTTGTATACATATCTCTTCTATCCTGGTAGGAGGCTCAGTGAATGAAGATGTCATTACTAATCACTTATGTTTCTGCCATGTAATACATATTAAACACTCTTCAGGAACTGCTTGAGTGTGGAAGTAGAGGGGGCAACATAGAACATCCTGCTTTCCTTGACTAACATAAAGATTCCCCATAAAGATAAAGATATGGATATGGTTCATTTTCATTTTTGCAGTCATTACAAATTTTGTTTGTATAATATGTGGTCATGAGTGTGGACATTGTAATCTGGGACTGGAGACTTCCTGTTGATTTGGGCACAGATATTTCCACCATTCAGTCTAGGTTAGGGTTAGGGTTAGGGTTAGGGTTGTGTTTAATTTCATTTGAGAGGATTTTCATTTTTATATAAATATTCAAAATATTGTACTATTTGGCATTTTCATTTTACTGCTGTACAGACTAACACAGTGTATACCCCATTAAGCTGTGGAGTTCTTCTCAATTGGAGAAAGAGTTGTATTTATCTGCACCATTGTAGCCCATCCCGAGTTTATTCTATGAGTAGGTTTCCACTGTACTTCTCAGTGGAAACACCAAAAAGAGCTGTGCTTCTTTAGAGGAAATCATTCAAGGTATAATTGAGATGACCTGCAGAGAGAGAGAGCATATCATTTTAAGTAATACCCTAAATGAGTCTAAAAGGAGAAGTGGGAAATTTTCAATGTCTTCCCATTGCACGGGTGGCTCGGGTTCTTTTGTTTCAGTGGTCCACAATCCATAGGCTGTTTTTCTATTCACAGGTGGGAAACAACAGTAACAGCTTCGAAGTTTAAAATAGTGAAGGAAATTCAATCTTTTCCTTTTTTTAAAAAAATGTTACCTTATGTATTGAAGGGGTTTCATTAAAATGGGTACCACAAGAGTGTTCTTTTTGGGGTGATGGATATTTTCCATCTTTTGATGACAGTATTACTATACATTTGTGAAAACTCAACAAGTATACTTAAAATTATATAACAAGCGTTTTCATATGCTAGGAGAATGTTAAACTCTCCTGAACTTTGATTATGTGTTCAACTCTTTTTTTCCACCACTGTGGGATCTTTCTTAGGAAGAACTGAAGGACATGGGCCACAAGAGACCTTTCTTACAACCCTGTCTTAATTGAAAAAACACCCTCTAGGGCTACACCTGCCCTCGCCTCATGCATATAACTAGGAGTGAAGTGGGAGGGTTCCCAGATCTCTTTTGAGTTTAAGTCGGGTTCCTCGGACAGATCTGTTGAAATACTGTGGTTCTGAAACATAAAGGTGTATCCCAAGTGGGATCTTCCTGGGGACATCCTCATCTGTGTGCATCAGCATCATTTCCTTCATGGCCATCCATAGACCATTTCCCCCTCTCAAGCCTACTCTGTGCCTACTTACGTGGAAACATCTTTAGAAATTCACACATGTCTCACTCTGGAAAATTCTTCTGAGGCAACACCAGGGAGCTGTGACTTGCGAGGGTGACAGAAGCATTGGCAGAACCCATGTCACGGGCACATTCCATCAGCCACAGAGACCACAGGCATCACATGTTTATCAGATCTGCTTGCTTACTTATTCGTACAACCCTAAAAAGTAACTGGCCTCAAAGTGGGAAACAAGTAGCTGTAGTATTTTTTCGAAATAACACTCAACATTATCTCCCCACATTGCTTTATTATAGAGGCTTTAGCAGCCTACTATTATGCGTCCAAGAGTCTTTAAACCATCCATGGTGGACATAAGTTACCTAAGGCATTCTTATGCCAGAAACTATTCTTAGTTGTTACTGCACACAAATACAGACCCCACTGCTGGCAGCTGAGAGTCTTTGTGTAATGGAGGACCTCCCAGGGCCTGAGCTGATGATCCCTTAGAGTCAACTTCCCATTTGGCATTGGGTCATAAATGCAGGGCCCCTCAGGCTTTCTAACCAGAGGGCTTCTCTTTGAACATATATTGGTATTTACAGAATAGAGCCAAACATGTTGCTGCTGGCATATCCCATCCAGAGGAGAAAGTGTGTTGCCCTGTTCTCTGATGGATGCCATCTGTTTTGAAGTAGGTCACTTCTTTTCTAGACACATTGGCCATTTGGGGAGTCACTTGGGCTCACATGAGTGACCAGGTGGTTCACATACTTTATATAGAGTGTGCCGTCACCACACCTGACGGGGTCCACTGCAGAGATGCTGCATTTTGTCTCTAGGTCAAACAGGCCATCCGAGATGGAAGATTGGACCCAAGCATCAGATGGATTAGTCAAACTCCAGGCAATCATGCTAGCAGTAGAGAATTCCCTTGCCAAGAATCAAACTCATCTGCACATTGTTACAGATCCTTTGGCCATTGCCCATGATCCACCTGTTTGATTACACCAATAACAACTCCTTATCCAAGGTTTCCCCCTTTGGCATAAAGAACTCTGAGATTAACTTGCCTCACAAAATCCATGTACAAATCAGCACCATCCTTACTCTTCTCATATTAAACCCTAATCTGCAGAGGCTCATTTCACTGTTCAGAGCAATAAATTTACTCAGCTTTCTGACCACATACTTGTGCCTGAGCTCTAATGGTATTAAATTTGACCTGTGAGTAAATGGTAATCTATAACCATTTAGTGGCCTCTAATTTTTTTTTTTTTTCCGGCTGCATTGCACAGCATGCGAGATCTTAGTTCCCCAACCAGGTATCGAACCCGTGCCCCCTGCAGTGGAAGTGCAGAGTCTTAACCACTGGATCACCAGGGAAGTCCCAAGTGGCCTCTAATCTAAAGGTTAGGCAAAATTCAAGGGACTTCCCTCCTCTACCACGGCTAACTTAGTGACTGACCAATGCACCTGAGGTGAAAAAACATACCACTGGTAATATAACTGATGGACTTACTTTACAGGCCAAGGAAGGGGTCCCTACAGCTTTTGACAAACACTTTATAGTGCCCCTCAGGCTCTCTGTTGGCTAGTTGTTATGCTCTCACCATGACCCAAGATACAAGGAGCTACCAAGACACACTAGAAATTATTGATATTATCAACTGGATTCTGGGAATACACAACACTGGGCTCTTGAAAAAGGCATTCAGAGGACCTCTCATAATGACCTCAGGTTATAACACTTGTAGTGACCTAATGGCTTACTTATACCTTGCTTTCTTCTTTTTCTTTTTTTTTGCCACACTGTGCAGCATGTGGGATCTTAGTTCCCCGACCAGGGATGGAACCTGTGCCCCCTGCAGTGGAAGCATGGAGTCCTAACCACTAGACCACCATGAAGTCCCACCCTGCTTTCTTTCTTTTTTAAAAAATTTATTTATTTATTTATTTATTTTTGGCTATGTTGGGTCTTCGTTTCTGTGCGAGGGCCCTCTCCAGTTGCGGCAAGCGGGGGCCACTCTTCATCGCGGTGCGTGGGCCTCTCACTATCGCGGCCTCTCTTGTTGCGGAGCACAGGCTCCAGACACGCAGGTTCAGTAATTGTGGCTCACGGGCCTAGTTGCTCCGCGGCATGTGGGATCTTCCCAGACCAGGGCTCGAACCCGCATCCCCTGCATTGGCAGGCAGATTCTCAACCACTGCGCCACCAGGGAAACCCAACAAACACATCATTAATGCCAATCATGAAATGTCCAAGACACTCAAAATACAGGTAGCAGACAGCTAATGTCTTAGATGTTTTCCATGAAGAACAACTCCCTGGCAGCCATGGTAGCTGATGTTCACTTGGCTTTGGACTATTTATTAGCCAGCCAGGGAGAGTTCTGTTCCTGTAAAAGAGCTGTTTGCTGCACATGGGTAGGCTAAACTGTCAAGGTGCCACCTATTACACGACAAATGAGACAACAAATTAAAAAATAACATTTTGAAAATATATGAACATAATTCTGGGGTCATACTGACACATCCCTGTATCTCTGCTACACCCTGTGATGACTAGATTCAATTTTTTTTTTTTTTTTCTAGCCGCGCCACACGGCTTGTGGGATCTTAGTTCCCCAACCAGGAATCAAACCCAGGCTCTCAGCAGTGAGAGCACAGAGACCTAACCACTGGACCGCCAGGGAATTCCCGAGGCTTTGTCATCTTAATTGTAATATGTACTTGTGCCTTACACATGGCTTTTCAATTAATATTCTAATTTATTTAAGTGAGATGTTTCATCATTCAGTCAATAAACCTCAGGAGTGAACCTTAATAAAAGACATTGGCCTCAACTTGATATTGGAGTCTTAATTGCTTCAGATACCTGCTCACCCTGCCTGGCTCACAGTGAGTTAAATATTTACAGAGGTTGACACGTGAGCCTTTTATTTTTGTGGCAGCAGGTAGGAGGGCCAAACCTTGAAAACCTGCAGCTTCTACCCCTACACGCATTAAAGGGCCAGCCATTCTCCTTTGCACAAGCCACCTGAACCCACTTACCCTTGCCCTACTCTCCTTTGAAAGTACTCGAGTAATAAAACTTTTTCTGTTTTCTGATGAATGTGACAACATTACTATGGACAACAGATCCCAGTTCAGGTAGGGTGTTAATCCTGCCCCCAAATACTGCAGTGATAACACAGAAAGTAACCAATGGATAATGTCTTTTGGGTGACAAACAGGTGTTCAGTGTAGGGAATTTTTTATTTATTTATTTATTTATTTTTGGCTGTGTTGGGTCTTCGTTTCTGTGCGAGGGCCTTCTCTAGTTGCGGCGAGCGGGGGCCACTCTTCATCGTGGTGTGCAGACCTCTCACTGTCGCGGCATCTCTTGTTGCGGAGCACAGGCTCCAGACGCGCAGGCTCAGTAGTTGTGGCTCACGGGCCTAGTTGCTCCGCGGCATGTGGGATCTTCCCAGACCAGGGCTCGAACCCGTGTCCCCTGCATTGGCAGGCAGATTCTCAACCACTGCACCACCAGGGAAGCCCCCAGGTTTTTGATCTAACAAAAAGGTGAGGAATAAAAGCCAAGAACCTCTCTGACATACAGAGTCCAGGGGTTCTCCCCCCACCAAAACATAACAGGTTTAATCATAACATAAGAACATTTTCCCATCACACACCTGACCACCATATCAACAGGGTTCCAGTATAAAAAGAGTGGATTAAATCAAATACCAGACACAGACTCTACCTATAAATGAATTTCTAGGGATACCCAAACACAGTAGCAGAGAAAAATTCAAGGATAGTAGAGGATATTGAAGCCCCTGACACTTACCACTACAGCAAATATTAAACATAGTCTAATTCTGGAGTTCCCTGGTGGCCTAGTGGTTAGGACTCGGCGCTCTCACTGCCGTGCCCTGGGTTCAGTCCCTGGTTGGGGAACATCCTGCAAACAAACACACATGCAAAAACACAAAACAGTCTAATTCGTAGTCAAGGAAACATGAAACATCACACTAAAGGCCTATTTACCTCAGCTCTTATTGTGAAAACTCATAATATTTGGAATTTATTTATTTATTTATTTATTTTTGGCTGCGTTGTGTCTTCTTTGCTACACACAGGCTTTCTCTAGTTGCGGTGAGCGGGGGCTACTCTTCATTGCGGTACACGGGCTTCTTATTGCAGTGGCTTCTCTTGTTGTGGAGCACGGGCTCTAGGCATGCAGGCTTCAGTAGTTGTGGCGCATGGGCTCAGTAGTTGTGGCTCACGGGCCCTAGAGCGCAGGCTCAGTAGCTGTGGCGCACGGGCTTAGTTTCTCCGCGGCATGTGGGATCTTCCTGGACCAGGGCTCAAACCCGTGTCCCCTGCATTGGCAGGAGGATTCTTAACCACTGCACGACCAGGGAAGTTCTGGAATTTATATAACATATGTGCTTCCTGGTTTCACTTCTTGGCTAAAATTGTTTTGGTTTAATTTTTCCATAAGCAAGCATTTTGAATATTTTCCATAGTCTCATGGTCCCTAGTCAGGTATTAGCCAATGGGAATTTCAAGCAGAAAACAGGTAAATGTTGGATTTGAGAGCAGGAGAGATAGATATCTTTCCATGTACATGCACACTTGAAGAGAAAATAAAATAGGTTTTTTTTTAAATTGGAGTATAATTGCTTTACAATGTTGTGTTAACTTCTGCTGTACAATGAAGTGAATCGGCTATATGGATACCCATATCCCCTCTTTCTTGGACCTCCCTCCCCACCCCCATCCCACCCATCTAGATCATCACGGGGCATGGAGCTGAGCTTCCTGTGCTTTATAGCTTGTTCCCACTAGCTATCTATTTTATTCATGGTAGTGTATGTATGTCCATCCTAATCTCCCAATTCATCCCACCTTCCCCTTCCCCACCGTGTCCACATGTCCGTTCTCTATGTCTATGTCTCTATTCCTGCCCTCAAATAGGTTCATCTGTACCATTTTTCTAGATTCCACATATATGCGTTAATATGAGATATTTGTTTTTCTCTTTCTGGCTTACTTCACTCTGTATGACAGACTCTACGTCCATCCACATCTCTACAAATGACCCAATTTTGTTCCTTTTTATGGCTGAGTAATTGATGAGAAAATAGGTTTCTTTATGCTTCAAACACTGTAAACAGATAAACTGCAAAAACAATAAACATGGGTTGGAAGGTGGATCAAGATGATGGAGTAGCGGGATGTGGAGCTCACCTCCCCCCACAAACACATTAAAAATACATCTGCGTAAGGAACAGTTCTCACAAAACACCAAATGGAAATTGGCAGAAGAGCTCTTTTTTTTTTTTTTTTTTTTTTTTTGGCCACACCATGTGGCTTGCAGGATCTTAGTTCCCTGACCAGGGATCGAACCCGGCTCCTGCAGTGAAAGCGCCGAGTCCTAACCACTGGACTGCCAGGGAATTCACCAGAAGATCTCATATAACTAAACCTGTAAAAAGATCCCCACATAGGGACTTTACTGGCATTCCAGTGATTAAGACTCCCGGCTTCCATTGCAGGGGGCACAGGTTCTATCCCTCATCGGGGAACTAAGATCCGGCATGCCACGTGGCATGTACAAAAAAAAAAAATAGGCATCAGGATAGGACTGGCTTCCCTAGGAGGGAATCTGTGAAGGAGGGAGGGTCCGCACAGGCAGGGCCTCACCGTGTGAAACCCCATTGCCTGCTGGGAGGTGCACTGGCACAGAGAGAGGGGCTGGACGACCCTGGACTCTGCTCACAAGGTGTGTGCGTGCTGGCTTGCCAGCAATCAGAGTGGAGAGGTTGGTGCTGAGGGCTGCACTTCCCAGCCCAAAACGATGGCTGGGGGATGGGCCCTGGGAGAGGACTCTGCCTAGCTGCTCGGGGAACAGCCTGGAGGGCCAGGGGTGTGGTCTGGAGCCCATTGCCAGCATGCACGCGGCAGGGGTGGGGCTGGCATAGGAGCCCATTATCAGCTGTCCAAGGCAGTGGTGGGTCTGGGAACTTCCTGGCGGTCCAGTGGGTAAGACTGGGGCCCCCGGATTTGATCCCTGGTTGGGGAACTAAGATCCCACAAGCTGAGAGGGACAGCCAAAAAAAAAAAAAAAAAAGGCAGGGGTGAGTCCAGCAGTAGAGGACTTTGTTGGCCGCACACCAGGCGGTGGGTGGCAGTGTCACAGAATCACATGTCTCCAGGAGGGAGCGCTCTGGTTCCACCCACCTTACACCACAGCTTGCAGCTACATCTGGGGCAGACAGGTCCTGGGAGAGCCCTACCACAGAAGCAGCCCAGGTCCCAGGTGGCAGCACAACCACTTCCTGAAGGCACAACACCCTGGTCCCCAGCACCAGCCTAGCACTAGGTCTGGGACAGACAATGGAGAAAGGGATGTGACCTTGGGCTGCTTCTGGGCAGAACTGCAGAGGCGTTCATGGGTGATGCATAGGTTCACTGTGACCACACGGGCCTTACTTGCTTTAGTGCTCATCTCCTCGGGAACAGAGCACACATTTAAGGGCAACAGAGCCTTATTGAACCCAACCCTTAGGGCTTCTACTCCAACAACTGCTAAGCAGACCCCACCCCCAACAGGGCTTTGACAGCACTTAGCAAAGAGGAGGCCCAACCCAACATCCAGTGCAGGTGCTGGTCACCACAACACCTGTCACACCCCCTAACAAGGGGATAACAGCCAGCACACTCTGAGGAAAGACGTGGCTGGCATCCGTACCAAAAACAGCCCTCAAACCAAAAATACTGGACTCACACAATCTACACAGGGACTCTCCCACATAAAAACAGTCGTTTGAGGGGCTTCCCTGGTGGCGCAGTGGTTAGGAATCCGCCTGCCAATGCAGGGGACACGGGTTCCAGCCCTGGTCCGGGAGAATCCCACATGCCGTGGAGCAGCTGGGCCCGTGTGCCACAACTACTGAGCCCGAGCGCCCTAGAGCCCGTGCTCCGCTATGAGAGAAGCCACCGCAATGAGAAGCCCGCGCACCACAGCCAAGAGTAGCCCCCGCTTGCCACAACTAGAGAAAGCCCTTGCACAGCAACGAAGACCCAATGCAGCCAAAAATAAATAAATAAAATAAATTAATTAAAAAAAAAAAACAGTCCTTTGAGACCACAGTAGGTAACTGTTTCTCCTAAATTCATAGAAGCAGAGAAAGGTAAGTAAAATGAAAAAGCAGAGGAACTACTCCCAATTAAAAGAACAAGAGAGGGCTTCCCTGCTGGCACAGTGTTTGAGAATCTGCCTGCCAATGCAGGGGACACGGGTTCGAGCCCTTGTCCGGGAAGATCCCACATGCCGCGGAGCAAATAAGCCCGTGTGCCACAACTACTGAGCCTGCACTCTAGAGCCCGCGTGCCATAACTACTGAAGCCCGTGTGACTAGAGCCCGTGCTCCGCAACAAGAGAAGCCACCGCAATGAGAAGCCCACACACTGCAACGAAGAGTAGCCCCCACTTGCCACAACTAGAGAAAGCCCACACACAGCAACAAAGACCCAACACAGCCAAAAATAAATAAATAAAATAAATTTATAAAAAAAAGAACAAGAGAAATCCCCTAAAAGAACAAATAATGAAACAGATCTCACTAGTCTACTAGACCCCAAGTTCAGAAAGGAGGTAATAAAAATGCTAAAGGAATTAAGAAAGATTATTTATAGAAAGGCAGATAACTGTAGCAAGGAACTAGAAACTGTAAAGAGGAAACAGTCAAAATTAGACAACTCAATTGCTGAGATAAAAACCAATCTAGAAGCAATGAATAGCAGACTAAATAACACAGTAGAACGAATAAGTGATCTGGAAGATAGAATAATGGAAATCACCCAATCATAACAGCAGACAGAAAGACAAATTTTAAAAAATGAAAGCAACATATGAGATCTATGGGATAATATAAAGCATGCCAACCTGTGCATAATAGGGGTTCCAGAAGAAAGAGAAGGGGATTGAAAAATGTATTTGAAGAAATTATGGCTGCAAACTTCCCAAACCTAAAGAAGGAAATAGATGTCCAGGTATAGGAAGCACAGAGGGTCCTAAACAAGATGAACCCAAACAGACCCATACCAAGACATATCATAATTAAAATGGCAAAAGTTAAAGATAGAGGATTCTAAAGGCAGCAAGAGAAAAACAGAGTCAGTTACAAGGGACCCTGCATAAGGCTATCAGTTGATTTCTCTGCAGACACTTTGCAGTCCAGGAAGGAGTGGCATGATATATTCAAAATCCTGTAAAGGAAAAACCTGTAACGTAGGATACTCTACCCAGCAAGATTACCATTTAGAATAGAAGGAGAAATAAAGAATTTCTTAGACAAGCAAAAACTAAAAGAATACAGCAACACTAGACCTAACCTAAAAGAAATATTGAAAGGTCTTTTCTAAATAGAAAAGTAGCATGAATCTATAGGAAAAGGAAAATCACAATAGGAAAGGCAAATATACAAAGGGATTGAAGATCATTTAATAAGCCAGTACGTAGATTAAAAAACAATCAAAAAATTTTTGTAAAAGCAATTATAACTACAATTAACAGCAAAAGGGTAAACATGAAGATGTAAAATAGGACATCAAAATCACAAAATGTGGAGGAGGGCAGTAAAAAATGTATTAATATATCTTTTAGAATATGTTTGACTTTATATGACAGTCTAAAGCAAGTAGATATAGTTATGGGTGTCCTGTGGCTAGTGCTGGCTCACTGGTGGGTAGAGCCGGGTCCCAGGATCTCTGGTTGCAGGGCCCTGGGGATCCTAGAGCTGGTGTTGGCCCACTGGTAGGCAGGACCAGTTGGTGGCACAGCTGGCTGCAGTGTCTGGGGTTTCCCAAAGCTTGTGTCAGCCAGCTTGTGGTGGGACCAGATCCCTGGGCGGGTGGCTGAGGGACCTGAGGTGTCTCAGAGCTGGTGCTGGCCTGCTGGTGGGTGGGCTGGGCCCTGCTACAGCATGTTGTAGGGCTATGGTAGTTCTGTGCTAATGTCTACCCACTGGTGGGCAGGGTTAGTGCCCAGGAGATCCTGGGGCTGGTGCCCATCCACTGGGGGGTGAAATCAGGTCCTAGGGCTGGTGCTGGACCACTGGCAGGCAGAGCTCATCCTGGAGTCTCTGGCTGAAGGGTCCAGGGGTCCCAGAGCTGGTGTCAGCCTATTGGTGGGTAGGGCCAAGGCCCAAGGGTTTCTGGGGCTAGTGCTGGCTCACTGGTGGGTAGAGCCCTATCCTGGGAATTCTGGCTGCAGAGCTCTGAGGGTCCTGGAGCTGGTGTTAGCCTGCTGATGGGCAGTGCTCGTTCCTCACACAGCTGGCTGCAGGGCTCAGGGTGTTCCAAAGCTTGTGTCAGCCTGCCGGTGGGTGGAACTGGATCCCGTGGCAGCTGGCTGAGGGGCCTCAAGTGGCTCAAAGCTGGTGTTGGCCTTCTGGTGGGCAGGCCGGGGCCCAGGGAGTCCTGGGGCTGGTGCCAGCCTGCTAGTGAGTGGGCTGGGTCCTGCCACAGAAAGCTGCGGGGCTGCAGTGGTCTTGGGGCTGGTCATGAATGCAGGACCCTTCAGGTTTTCCAACCAAAGATCTCCTCATTAAGTATACATTGGTGCTTACAGAATAGTCAAAAATGGCACCTCTGGCATATCCCACCTAGACAAGAAAATGTGTTCCTGTATTGTCTGATGCAATCCATTCTGGAAGAGGCCAACTTTCTAGGCACATTATCCACTTTGGGAGTCACTTGGGAGCAGATGAATGACCAGGAAGTTGGTATTTTTTATGGACAATGTGCCATAACCAATTCTGATGGGTTCCATTGCGGAGATGCTGCATTCTGTCCCTAGATCAAACGGGCCATCCATGATTAAGACTGGACCCAGGCATTAGACTGGTCAAAATCCAGGCAACCATGCTAGCAATAGATAAGTCGCTGCCCAAGAATCGATCTAACTCACCTGCACGGTGTTAGAGATCATTTGGCCATTGCCCATGATCTACCTGTCTGGTCTCACCAATAAAAACAAGGTCGCCCCCTTTGGCATTAAGAACTCTGAGAATAATTTGCCTCACAATACCCAAGTACAAATCAATGCCACTGCTTATACTGCACATATTAAACCTCAGTCTGCAGAGGCTCATATCATTGCACCTGAGATCTGATGGTATTAACCTTGGCCCTGTGAGCCCCTGTAATCCATAACCATGTAGAGACTTCTAAAGTTAAGCAAAATTCAAAGGACTTCCCTCTTCTGCCATGGCTAACTTAGTGACCAACCAATGATGCACTTGATGTGAACAAACACAACACTGATAATATAATCAAGGGACATACTTTCCTGACCAAGGAAAGGGTCCCTACAGCTGATGGCAAACAGACTTTCTTTTTTTTTAAGGAAATGGAGATCCATTTTTTTTTGTTTTGTTTTGTTTTTATAAATTTATTTTATTTATTTACTTTTGGCTGTGTTGGGTCTTCATTGCTGCACGTGGGCTTTCTCTAGTTGCGGCGAGCGGGGGCTACTCTTCGTTGCGGTGCATGGGCTTCTCATTGCGGTGGCTTCTTGTTGCGGAGCACGGGCTCTAGGCATGAAGGCTTCAGTAGTTGTGGCGCATGGGCTCAGTAGTTGTGGCTCACGGGCTCCAGAGGGCAGGCTCAGTAGTTGTGGCGCATGGGCTTAGTTGCTCCGCAGCTTGTGGGATCTTCCCGGACCAAGGCTCGAAACCATGTCCCCTGCATTGGCAGGCGGATTCTTAACCACTGCGCCACCAGGGAAGTCAGAAAGTCAAACAGACTTTCTAGGGCCCCTCACCCCCTCTACTGACTACTTGCTATGCTCTGACTATGGTAGATACTTGTATAGAGTAATTACTCATTCTATCATACGTGAACCTACTGAAACCGAAATGAAATGACTCACCAAGACACTCTATATATTATTGATATTATCAACTGAATTATGAAAAACAAAACACTGGGTTCTTGAAAAAGACATTCAGTAGACCTTGTACCTCTCTTACAACCCTAGTTTACAACCCTCATAGGTCATCTTAATGCCCACTTAAACCTTGCTTTCTTAGAGTTAGGTCTTCCTGCTGCTTGAGGCATTACTTAGATTCACTCCCCCAGTCTTTGGGGCCAATAACTTGGTCTGATCATCAGGCTTACTGGCACCTTATAAGTAGAGGCCTTTCTATACCAGACATTTCTGTCAGACTGGTCACTCATGCAGGTCTTCAGTTGATTGTCATGGTGCATCCTGGCCACCACTGTTTTATCCCACTCCCTGCTCTTCCTCCTAACATCACCTGTAATCTGTGTACCCTGCATGTCAGTATTTCATTTTGGGCACCCTCCTTCAAAATCCCTCCAGCTCATCCAACACGAATGTGCTGTTTTCCTACCATTTGCACTCAGGTGCTCACTGTAGTGAAAGTCACTGGCACTGACCTGGTCACACATGATGTCATTCAACAAACACACCATTAATGCCAATCGTGAAATGTCCAAAACACTCTAATTATAGGTGGCAGACAGCTAATACTTCAGATGTTTTCCTTGAAGGAAAACTCCTTGGCAGTCATGGTAGCTGATGACCACTTGGCTTTTGACTCTTAGCCATCAGAGAGAGTTCTGTTCCCCTAAAAGCGTTGCTGGCTGCATGTGGGTAGGCTCCACTAGCAAGGTGCCCCAGGAACACAACAAATGAAACAACAAATTAAGATAAGTAATTGCAAAATGAAGCAACCGACAAGAGGTTAATCTCCAAAATACACAAACAGCTCATGCAGCTCTATATCAAAAAAAAAAAAAAAAACTCAACCAAAAAATGGGCAGAAGATCTAAATCCAAAGAAGACATACAGATGGCCAAGAAGCACATGAAGAGATCCTCAACATCACTAATTATTAGAGAAATGCAAATCAAAACTACAATGAGGTATCACCTCACGCCAGTCAGAATGGCCATCATCAAAAAGTCTACAAACAATAAATGCTGGAGAGGGTGTGGAGAAAAGGGAACCATCCTACACTGTTGGTGGGAATGTAAATTAGTACAACCACTATGGAGAACAGTATGGAGGTTCCTTAAAAAACTGAAAATAGAAGTACCGTATGATCCAGCAATCCCACTCCTGGGCATATATCCGGAGAAAACCATACTTCAAAACGATACATGCACCCCAGTGTTCATTGCAACACTATCTACAATAGCCAAGACATGGAAGCAACCTAGATGTCCATCAACAGAGGAATGGAAGAAGAAGATGTGATATATATATACAATGGGAAATTAATCAGCTGTAAAAAAGAATGAAATAATGCTATTTGCAGCAACATGGATTGACCTAGAGATTATCATACTAAGTGAAGTAAACCAGACAAAAACAAACATCATGTGATATTGTTTATATGTGAAATCTAAAAAAAGTGATACAAATGAACTTATTTATAAAACAGAAACAGACTCACAGACTTTGAAAACAAATTTATGGTTACTAAAGTGGAAACGTGGGGGGAAGGGATAAATTAGGGGTTTGGGATTAACAAATACACACTACTATATATAAAATAATCAACAAGGACCTACTGTATAGCACAGGGAACTCTACTCAGTATTCTATAATAGCTTATATGGGAAAATAATCTGAAAAAGAATGGATATATGTGTATGTATAAATGAATCACTTTGCTGACACCTGAAACTAACACAGCATTGTAAACCAACTGTACTCTAATGTAAAATTTAAAAAAATTTTTAAAGGGCAAAAAATAAAATAAGTAATTACATTACTAAAATATTTGAACAGAATTCTGGAAGTATACTGACACTTACCTGGCTCTCTCCAACACCCTGGGATAACTGAATTCAAATATTTTCTTCAGGCATTGTCATCTGAATTATGTTGCTTGTGCTACATATTTCTCCAGCAAAGATGGGTCTATTTGGGATCAGCAGAGAACCACAATTCAGGGTCTGGAACTATGGCAAGCCATAGGCAAGTCCCCACACAGCAAGGAAAGAACACTTTCAGAGAGAGGGAAAGGAAGATGGGAGGCCTGTAGGAAACAAAGAGTCCATGGCTTTTCATTGAATGAGTCCTTGCCAGGAACCAAGAGGAGTCTTCTTTTTTTCCTGTTGGGCTTGGCTATGTCCTAGAATGTGAGAACTCTCCCTTCTGGTCTCTCAACTCTATTTTAATTGTGGTTTCTATTTGTTAATTTTTTACAGAGATGTGTCATCATTCAGTCAGTAAACATTAGGAAAGACACTGACTTCATTTTTCATATCTGACTCAATCTGCTTGAGACAACTGCTCACCCTGCCTGGCCCACAATGGGTAAACAAGTTAGGAAGGTTGACATATGCCCCTGTCTTTTTTGTGTCAGCAGGTAGCATGGTCCAAACTTGAAAACCTACAGCTTCTACCCCTGTACACATTAAAGGGCCAACCCATTCTCCTTTGCTCAAGCCACCTCAAACCACTTACCCTACATTCCTTAGAAAGTACCTTTGTGTAATAATTTTTTTTTAATTTGCTTATGCATGTGGCGACAGCAGTCTTAACATCTGATTCATTTTAGGTAGGGGGTTGATCCTGCCTCCAAAGGGCAGGGATAAAACAGAAAGTGGTTACAATGGAACATGTCTTTGGGGTTATAAACACACATTCAGGGTAGGGGATTTTTAGAAGACGAGGAAAAGAAATCCAAATACAGATATCCACGTATGATAATGTTTTTAGATGCATTGGTCACAAAAGAAAACCTTTGAAACTTCCTTCATGGGCTCTAGCAGTAGAATGAATAAGTAAAAATGCTGTAGTCTCACAAGTGAGCAACACAAGTGAATGGATGATTTCTGTTCCAATATATAAAAACTCAGAGTGATCATTCTTGTCTTCACAACAAGAAAATACCTGATGAACCTGAAAAGCAATACCTGTTCTTAGATTTAAGAGAGATTTGAGATTACATGGCATACCAATGCTCCCAAAAATGAGAGACAGGTGAATACAGAGAATAACCACTTACCTGGAGGAGAAACAACTGGAGTCCACAAACTCTAGGAGCACAGAAACTGTTAACAATGAATTTACTGGAGACCCAGATTGGACTCGCTTGAGAGTTAAAAGCTTTAGTGAGTTGAGTCTTAAGGAACCCCACAAACTCATCAATTTTTCCTGCAGGATCCGAAGCAGGTTCTCACCTTGAAGACTGGAAAAAATGACCTCATTCTTCATGCAGAAAATGATAAACACACAAAGCATTCTGTTCTCTGTAACTCAGGCCATTCCTTAAAGAAAACTTATTTGCTAAAACCTTATCTTATTGGGGAAAGAGGACAACTCCCACACCCTTCAAATTTCCTCTCTACAAAAGATGAGGAATAAATCTTTTGCCGAGAAACTGTTCTGAAGTTTATAGTCAAGGGATTTTGTCCCACCAAAACATTACAAGTTTAATCATAACATAAAAGAACATTTTCCCACCCAAACACCTTCCCACCATATCAACAGGGCTCCAGTATAAAAAGAGTGAATTGAAACAGAGAGTTGCTAGACACAGGCTACTTAAGATAGGCTTTCTAGGGATACCCAAACAGGACACTCATATGCAGTATAAGTAGTAGTAAAAGGGAAGTTTATAGTGATAAACATCTATATTAAGAAAGAAAGACATCAAATTAACAACCTAACACCTCAGAGAACTAGAAAAAGAACAACAAACTAAACTCAAAGTACAAAACAAATCCTCTGAAAACTACAAAACATGGTGAAAGAAATTAAGAAATGTATAAATAAATGGGAAAACTCCCAATTTCATGGTTCAGAAGACTTCACATTGTTGAGTTGTTGCTACTCCACAAAATGATCTAGAGATTCAACACAATACCTATCATAATCCCAGCTGTAATCTTTATAGATATTGGCAAGCTGTTTCATAAATTTATGTGGAATTTCAAGGGAACTAGAATAGCCAGACCAATCTTGAGAAAGATAAACAGGAAATTCCCTGGTGGTCCGATGGTTAGGACTCCGAGATTCCATTGCCAAAGGCCTGGGTTCAATCCCTCGTCAGGGAAATAAGATCCCACAAGCTGCTCAGTGCGGCCAAAAAAACAAAGTAGTAGTATTAACATTTCCTGACATCAAAGTGTTACCGAGCCCAAGCTCTCGCTCTTCTCGCGACACGACAGGCCAATGAATCGGAGACAAGGTGTTGAGACAAGGAACACGACTCTATTTGGAAAGCCGGCCGATGGAGAAGATGGCAGACCAAAGTCTCAATATAACCATTTTATTGGGGTTTGGATGCCAGTTTCTTTTATAACACAGAGAGGGGGAGGAGATGAGGAAGTAAAGTAAAAAGGCCATAAGTTTTGCAAATATCACCTGGAGGGGATGTGTTAATTTCTTCTTCCTTGTAGCCATCCACAGGTGGACAGGTTCCGGATGTTTCCCTGAACAAAGGCACTTTGGTTCAACATTCAGGCAGAGGGGCAGGGTTCCCCGAGGCAGGCCATTATGTATAGACAGTTTCCTTTTAGTGAACAAAAGCAGCGGAAAACAAAGGTTGAAGTAAAAAAAATAGATCCAAGGTGTAGTCAGATTTGGCTCTTCCCTGTTACAAAAGCATTATACTAAGCAAAAGTAATCAAGATAGTGTGAAACTGACACAAGGCTAGACCATACAGATTTATGGAACAGATTGAGAACTGAGAAATAAGCCCCTATATCTGTGGTCAACTGATCTTTGACAAAGGTACCAAAAATGGGGAAAGAATATTCTTTTCATAAATCGGTGCTGGGCCAAGTAGATAGCCATATGCAAAGAAAGAGCTTGTACCGTTACATCATACCATAATCAATAATTTACAAAAAAAGATCAAAGACCTAAACATATATAATAATAAAAAACATATAGACAATATAATACCAATAAAGATGTTAATAAATAGATAAATAAAATACTTAGATAAAACATAGGGAAAACTTTCTGGCCTTGGATTTGGCAAAATACTGTTATATATGACACCAAGAGCAGTAATAGGTAGGAAATAGGAAATAATAGGTAGGAATAGGAAAAATAGGTAAATTGGACTTCATCAAATTAATGACTTTTGTGCTTCAAAGGACACCATCGAGGAATTCCCTGGTCATCCAGTGGTTAGGACTCCGATCTTCCACTGCAGGGAGCACAGGTTTGATCCCTGGTTGGGGAACTAAGATCCCCATGCCGCTCGGCCAAAAAAAAAAAGGACACCATCCAGAAAGTGAAAACACCCTTAGGAATCCTGTGTGCTATTGCTGAGACTATTAAATTGTGTCGCCAGGATGAAAAACAACATGGCAGTTCATCAAAAATTTGGAACTGAGTTACCATTTGATCTAGCAACTCTACTTCTGGGTAAGTACTCAAAAGAATTAAAAGCAGGAACTCAAACAAATATATGTCCACTCGTGTGTCTATTAGCATTATTCACAATAGCCAAAAGGTGGAAGTAACCCAAATGTCCATCAACAGATGAATGGATCAAAAAAACTTGGCACTGGGGCTTCCCTGGTGGCACAGTGGTGAAGAATACGCCTGCCAATGCAGGGGACACGGGTTCGAGCCCTGGTCCAGGAAGATCCCACATGCCACGGAGCAACTAAGCCCGTGCACCGCAATTACTGACCCTGCGCTCTAGAGCCGATGAACCACAACTACTGAGCCCAAGTGCCACAGCTACTGCAGCCCGCACGCCTAGAGCCCGTGCTCCACAACAAGAGACGCCACTGCAGTGAGAAGCCCGCGCACCGCAACGAAGAGTAGCCCCCACTCGCCGCAACTAGAGAAAGCCCACGCGCAGCAACGAAGACCCAACACAGCCAAAAATAAATAAATTTATTAAAAAAAAAAAAAAACCACTAGGATGGCTGGAATCAAAAAGTGAGATAACAAATGTCAGGGGTATGGGGGGAAATTTGACCCTCATAAACGTGGTGCGAATATAAACTGGTGTAGCCACTCTCTAAAGCAGTCTTGGAGTTCCTCAAAAATTAAACCTAGCGTTACCATATGATCCATTAGTTCCTCTCCTAGGTATATGCCCAAGAAAAATACATGTTGGAACAAAAACTTGTACATGAAATTTATAGCAATGTTATTCATAGTAGCCAGAAGGTGAAAACATACCAAATATCCATGAACAGACGAATATATAAACAAAACGTGTTTTATCCATCCAATGGAATATATTTCAGCCATAAAAATGAATGAACAATTGATACCTGCTACAACACAGTTGTCCCTTTTTAAAAAATTATGCTACATCAATGAAGTCAGTCACAAAAACCATAGATACTAGGATTCTTTTCATATGAAAACCCTGAAAAGAGAAATTTATAGAGACAGAACATAAATTAGGCGTTGCCTAAGGCTGGGGTTTGGAGGAGGAAGACGGGACGATTGGGGGGTGACAGATAAAGGGGAGACAGTTTTCTTTTTGATGTGACCAAAATGTTCAAAAATTGTGGTGATGATTACATTTATCTGTAAATATACCAAAACCCACTGAATTATACACTTTAAAGTGGTGCAGTGTATAGTATGTACATTATATCATAATAAAGCTGTTGAAATAAGTAAATAAATGCATTAAGCACTTTGCAATGCAAGAGTTTTGCAATCCAGTCTCTTCAGCATCTTGGAGTTTCCAGGTTAACACATCCATCACCTCACATTGTTTGTGTGTATGTGTGGTGAGAATTCTTAATCCACCGTCTTAACAAATGTACAGTATAGTATATGTAGATCAGAAAATCATCACATTGTAATCTTTAAATATAGACAATTTTATTAATCAATTATACCTCAACAAATCTGCGGGCGGGGGAAGAGGTTCCAGGTGCATCTCAAATTTACATAACGATTTATTGTTTTCTTATATTAGTGAAAATAGGAATCAGTTGTCTTAGGGATATTATAGTCGCTTACATTTCAAGTTCTCTAGGGACAAAGGCAAAAACTAATCTAAAATAAATTTCCTTACCTGAGAATTTAATGAATACATCTCACACCCTGTGCTTAGACTCTAGAGAGTCCTTGAGCCCAACTAGGACTGTAGGGTTCAAACTTCCCACCAGAGCCAAGTGCTTGGGATTCCTTCTCTTAAGTACCAACGGATGGATGGAAGAAGGCTCAGCGCTGTCAAGGATCAAAGATTAAAATGGATGGAATTCCCTGGCGGTCCAGTGGTTAGGACTCCGTACTTTCACTGCCGAGGGTGCAGGTTCAATCCCTGGTCAGGGAACTAAGATCCCGCAAGCCACACAGCACAGCCAAATTTTAAAAAAATAAAAAAATAACTTAAAACTGAAGATTACGATGAAGCCAGATTCTTTATTACAGATGGTGAGGTCACATTTCAGTTTCTGTGTTTCTGAAAAAGGGTCACAGTTCCATGAGTGGCCTCCCAGCCTTACACCAAACCCTTGAGAAATAAAATACTGCCTGCCTGCCATGTCAGTAAACAAAGGATGTTACATTTATCAGCAACTGCAGTGAGCCGGGGAGCCCTGAGGGAACTCAGGAAGGAAACAAAGAATACCTGCCATCTAGCAGCCATCAGACTGCAGCCACTCCCAACAGTGGTGAGCCCTGAAGAAACTCAGGATGTGAAAACAGAGGACATTGTAGCTGAGGTACACATCAAAGGAATGATTTCAGTGAGTCCAGACTCTTGCATCTTCCCATATATATAAAAGTGCTAAATTCCTTAACTTGAGATATCTAGTTTTCTTTTATTAACAGTAATCTTTTGTTCCTACTACCTGCCCTTTGTTGCAAAACTCCTATATATCCTAGCTACCCCCTCGCCTCCTCAGAGCAATCTTCTCAGGGTTGCTTAAGATGCTGCCTCCCAGGCTTGAGGTCCTCAGTATGTCTGCCGAATAAAACATAACTCTCAACTTTTAGGTGGTGAATATTTTTTTAGTCGACACACTTGGCCCCTAGAGAACACAAGACCCTCTTTTCCAGTGTGGCCAGGTGTTGGGTTGCACCCTGCAGGTTTGCAAACCCATTAACTGCCCAGTCTCAAGACCAAAGATAGAACCCGGAATCAGCCGTAGAGAAATCAATGGTTTAACGGATAGGGGATCTTACATGTCCGAGGCAGAAGGCTCCTGGAGCTACACCCCACGGTAGACAGCAGATGTCAGGCAGGACAAGGAGCAGTCTTCGTTGGGTTTTCCAGTTATGGAGGAAACTGACCTCAGATTGGCTCCTCAGTTACCAGGAAACCTCACCACCCCTTTGATAAACTATGAAAGTGGAGATAGTCTGATCTGAAGATTAGAACAATCAGTAGCCGGGGGCAAGCACCTAAGCATTTACTGATTAGGCTCCAAGATTAAGAGGGAGGATCAGTCATGTGAATAGGGTGTAGGTGAAGCAGGGCCTGGTAGAGCAGGGGATGTACAGAGAGCAAGAGAACAGCCATCTTGGGTGGCCTGATCATACACCTGCCTGGGCTACCCTCATGCTCTGTGCTTAGTTGCTCCATTGGGAAACTCAGTCAGAAATTCCCTGCGCTCATGTGTTCATACAGAGCTGGGCGAAAAAGTTCTGTTTCAACGCAAAGGAATCAGGCTGGGTCAGGTTTCCGCCCCACCCGCTGCCCTCAGCACGGGTCGGGGCAGGAGCGGGGCGGAAGCTAGTTTGCAAGAGTCACACGTCCTCCCGCCCAGCTGTCACTCAAGCACTGGGGGATGCGGCCTTGCAAACTGTCCAATCAGGGGCGCCGCTTGGGCAGGTGGGTGGGGCGACGCACCGCTCTAGCTCAGGCGTTTTCACTCCCTCAGGCCGGGCTAGCGATCCGGTTTCCTATCCTTCAATGACGGTGGTGGCAGTGCCTCAGGGTCTGTCGCGCTGTGACCTGCGGTGGTCGTGGGAGTCGTAGGAAGGATTCAGAGAGACCCAGGAAACCTAGAAATGGTGAGTGTGGGTTACCAGGGTGCGGAGTTGGAGCGGGAGGGAAGGAGGCGTTGGCTGGAATTGACCCGAACCAGCTGTGATGGTACCGGGCCTCCCCGCTGTCAACTCCGGGGTCTTGAGGACGCGAGTGGCGCCGCTCGGACCTCGGTCCCCTCCGTCCGGCAGCCGGGACCCCGGTGTCCTGTCCTGTCACTGCAAGCCGCGGCTTCGGCCCCGGCCCCGCAGCCCCACGTCCGCCCCAGATTGTGTGGTGACCACCGGGAGGGTCATCAGGGGACCATCGTGACTCGGTCTCCGTGGTTCGTGCGTGAGAGGAGCTGTGGTCTGGGGGGGGGGGGTCCCCAGTCCTTACTTTCTCCCAGGGGGCACCCGTTTTCTCTTTGAGTTTTCCAATTATTTGGGTAGCAGAGTCTCAAGTCCACGACCCTGTCCCCTCAGCCTAGCTCTTTCTAGGGCTGGTAATAAATCCCTAAATGTTCGCAATCCACCCCACATTCCCAAAGCCATCTTTCCTTCTCTGATTCACAGCATCATTATCAACTATTTGTCCTCCGTGGTACATTTCAAACAGACCCAGTATTTTAACTGTTTATCATTTTCCCCCAGAGCCCTGGATGGCCCTTTTTTTTCAGTTTACTTTTGTCTGTGGGTGTTTTCCATGAGAAGAAAGCAAAGAACAACCTCCTGGAATTAGGTTGTTCAAAATCCTTGTGCCTCTCCTCCCAGACTCATTCCTGGGCACAGACATCCTATGGGTGGAGGTTCCTCTTTAAAACTTCCCTGGGTGATACGTGCTGTCAGCGTTGGCCCTCCCTGGGATTGTCACCTTTAAAAGATTTATTCATGTATTTAAACATCGTTTTTCAATCAGATAAAATGTTATTTAATCAATACAGCTTCAAAGACAGTAGTATAAAATATTTCCAAAGAGGCAAAAGTGGTGAATTTCAGAAAAAAATAAAATATTCCAGGATTACATTCCATTTACAAATTCTTGTTTTGCTTTTTTTCTTCCCCCAAGCGTGTGTAGTAAGTTTCTGAGGACTGTTCTTTACTTTTGGGTGATTTCAAATGAAATTCTCAGATTGTGTGGTGTCTGCTGAGACTTGCAGACCAAGTGTTCAAGTGCGATTAATTATTTTCAAACCAGTTTCTTGCTTTGGAAATAATCGTTAACTGACATCTTTTCTTCTGCAAGGAGTAGATATTTTGTGTTTTCTGGTTGAACTAGTAACAGTGGCTTACAATTTTCTTATCCCCTTTCCACATAAATGATGGGTTTAAATTATTTTGCTGGATTGTTCAAACACCAGGTTTGTGTCAGTTAAAACATCAGCTGTGTTCCAAAGCACCTCCAGTGTAGAGCAGAGGCCTGTAGTCAGTGGTCCACGCTTCCTTGAGCCTGTAAAGAGAAGGACTTGCAGGCCCAGTTGTTCTTCCTGGGGAGCCTCCCCTGCAGGTGTCCTACCTGCTTACACCCATCACAGAAGGAGACTTACGCTGAGAGAAGCTACAGAGCCCTGGAAAGCTGGGGGTGCACCTGCAAGGAGGTGGGATTGATTCCCTTGCTGAGGTTGTAGTTGTGGTTCCATAGGCCTAGACATTTCTAGACGTCGTGTTTGAGTTGTGCATCCACAGTGTAGGTGCACTCAGTGTAATTTGTGCACATTGAGAGAGTCTGTTACGATCATATCCTCTGTCTTGTGGACAAAGGGTTTATGAATTTGGATCAGAACCTTAAACTGGATCAGGCTGACAGTTTCCTCACTTGTGAAACTAGAACCTAGTGGAGGCAGGACTTCCATGCTTACAGGACGCGGGAGGGCATGTGGAGCTCCCAGAATTCATTCAAGTGGCTCCTCAGCTGTCCCTACCCTCCTTCTCCAGCGACTAACCCACTCTAGGGGTTATATCTTAGACCCCAAGTCTGGGAATTCGGTCATCTTTCTGAAAGTGGGTTTTTCTTCTGAACTGTAGCTAGAAGACTGCTTATCTGTGTTGATTCCAGTATTTGTGTTTCCTTTGTTGCTGTTGTTGTTGGAATCTTTTATTACTTCCGTGACAATTTTTAATCCAAAAATGGTATTTGAGTACCAAATTAAAACACTGTGATTTTTAATGGTGGTTTATAGCAGAGCAAACAATTTTATTTTATACAATTTTAAAAACTATACAATTTCTCCTTTTAAGGTGAGTTCCCTCATGCAAGTTCTCCAGGTTTATTGCAGTCACGTGTGTGTGTGTGTGTGTGTGTGTAAGAGGTGGCTCTGTTTTGTTCTGGGGTTGGTCCAAAACCAAGTAGAGTTCCAATGCATGAAAAGCTTTAAAATTCTACCTTAAGGAGGTTGAATAAGCCAATATCAATTTCCATGTACTTTGCATAAATTTTTCACATAAATACTGGAATCCTCAAAATCACACAGTCATTTCAAATATGTGTTTCTTTCTTTGGATTTCTTTCTCAACTGAAGATTGCAGTTCTTTGACTCTAGTTTCCATTAGCTTTGGGGCTTTTAGTGTGTAAGTTGATTGAGTGATACGATGTGAGTAAAGCAAGAAAATTGTGGAACCAATTAGAATTTTGTTCCATTTAGGCAAAAGAACTTCAACATGAGATGGGTGAATTTAAGTGCCCAAGTGCTTTTTCCATTAAAAAAAATTATTTATTATACAGTTTTTAAAGGTTATACTCCATTTATAATTATTAAGTATTTATCTTTCTCTGACTTATTTCACTTAGCATAATGCCCTCCTGTCCCTAGGGAACTTTGACATTTAAAAGGCCATGCTATTCCTAAAGCAAATGAATTCTTATTTTAATGGATGTGAGGAAAAAAACAATTATGTTTATATTTCTGTTGATATGAAGAAAACACCTCAAAGCTTATATACATCTTTTAAATTCCTAGTCTATTTCAGGGTTTAATTGCAAACCCCTAATATTTTATATTATGCCACTCATTCCTGAAAATATCCCCAGCGTGAAATGTAGTGGAGGGACAAACTATAATGTTCTTGTCCTTTTAGTTAGAAGGGGATTTGTAAATCTTTGACGGTGTGCAGTTTTATATCTGTTAGCGTTTAAAGGATTAAATCTTGGAGTGGTTTCCTATGTAGAAAAGTTAAAATTAATTTTAAAAAGCAAAAATTAATTTAAAATAATGATTAAGCATGGGAAAATATGACATATCAATTTCTCTCCTGATTTTAAATAAATCATGCACATGAGGGTTAAAAAATATTCCTGAAATAAGAAACTTAATGACTCCCTACCTACATATCCTCCTCCACTCCTATACTCTTACTCCACCCACTCTCAAATTACCAGTTTTTGATTACTTCTTGATCATCCTGTTAATGTTTCTTTATATAAAAACAAGCCAGTGCGAATGCGTGTGGGTTCTTATGATGAGTAGTCAGGATCCACATATTTGATGTTTGACTACTGAAAGATAAGCCTCACCCCTTCCTTTTCCCATAGTGCTTCTTATCAGGACAGGCTGATAAGAAAGCCTAGAGGCTCCTGCTCTGTGAGCTGCTGTTTGCTGGGGTCTCCTCCTGTGCACTGTGCTGCCCTGTGTGGCCTTGCTGATCCACCAAGCCTGGGTTCTATATACAGAGACAGTTTTGGTAATTCCTTATCTTTTGGGAGCAGGAGCATGGGAATGGGGCCCTCCTTATAGTGGTCCTGAGTCCATGGCGTGGATGGAACCTATTTGTGTTTGGAGTGAAGGTGTGACTGAGGCTGGGTTCACCCAGACCTTGGGGCGGGGGTCGGGGGGATCTTCAGGGTGTACTCGGATGATTATACCCTGTGAATGAGGTGAGCCCCTTGGATGGTCACTCCGAAAAGAACAATTATTCCAGAGAGAAAGAGAAGAGAGGGTAAAGGTAGCTAGTAGGTGCCAGGCTGAGTCCACTCCTAATACCAGAGGGCTCACCAGGACCCTTAAGTACCTCTGCTGCTGCCGCCCCTGCCTCTACTGCAACAAAGATCCTGACCCTCTGAGTTACGGTGGACAAAACCCATAGCCTCACTGCGGCACAGCAAAGGGATTAATTTAAAACAATTTAAGCCTAGGGTGCTTAATTTCTATAAAGTAACCAGTTATCATGAAGGAGGCCTCTGACCCTGATGGCATTGGGGTGAGGCTGTCTGGAGGAAAAAAATTATCAATACAAGAGAAGAGAGGACACCCTCTCCCCCAGAGTATATCCAGTGACCTAAAATACAAAACAGGGAAGGACTGGAGGGAGGGAACAAGAGGAGAAAGGTACCGAAACAAAGGAACACAATTTCACTCAATTGTAAATCCAAAATATGCTAAAAAAATTTGCATAGCAAAAAGATAGAAGGGGCCTGCTTGGCTTTTGGTCCTCTATAATATGGGTTTGAATTAATATTAACATCTCCTGTACTGCACTAATTCACAAAACTTCATGTAATTAATCAAACTAGCTTTCAAATTACAGGTATACCTGGGGATCCCACTAAATTTAAACAATTTACCTCATCATCTTAGGAAGAATTACTGACTATAATATAGAGGACAAATAGATATAGTTTGCCTTCAGCAGCAGAGCTCTCATCTTGCCTAAATTTCTCACAGTCATATCGCCCATTGTCCCAAAATATCCCATAGTGAGCAGGGAAGCTCTGAACCCATGGTTCATTAAGTAAAATTAAATTAAGTCTTCTACTTCCAAATTGACTAGACAAAATGAGACTCCAGAGAGAGACCTTAGCTATCAGTTAAATTAGTTAATATGGCCTGATTTAAATTAAACAAGGCCTTGAATTATTGAAAATCATTATAAGAAATGTATTTAGGGAGAAGTGATTACCGCCAATTTTCTTCTTTTAATAGCCTTATTTGGTCTGCCCTTAAACCTGGAAAGGATGAATGACACCTCATAGTGGATTACAGCAACCCGAGCTGTGGTTGCATCAAATTAGCCCCTATTCCTAGTCTCCAACATTATGGAAATTACTTACTCCATCCAATCAGCGGCTGGTAAATATCCTGCTCTCACAGATTTGATAAGCCTGTTCTGTTCAGTGCCTATTTCAACACCCTCTCAGCTGCAGTTGCCTTCACCTCTGAAGGGACATGATATACCTTTACCTGGTTACCCTCAGGGAACCTCAGCAGCTTGGCCATCCCACAGTCTCTGCAGGAAGATCTGAACTGCATGCACTTTGTTCCAGGAGCACAGGTATGACATCACACTAACGACATCCTCCTCTGAGGACATTCATTTCTCGTTCATTCAGAACATACAATTATTGAAAAAAGGAGCTTGCAAAAAGCATATGGGCCATTGACCCCACACATATGTGAGGCCCTTGGTTAAGTTTCTGAATGTTTTTTGGTAATTAGACAGCTGCTCCCTCCCTGACAATGTGAAGAAATATCTGTAGTCCCTCTCAGCACCCACAAGATCTACTAGGTTCTTTTGGTGCTGGGGAGACAACATATTCCTTATTTACGAATTTTACCTGAGCCCATTTTTACTATTACTTGGAAATTGGCCCCTACCTTGAGGGCACCCCTACTACAGAAGGCTCTGGACTGTGTTTAAATGGCCATACAACAGGCACTCCTGTTAGTTCCCTTGGAGTCTCCCTCAGTATAGAGGCTAATGCCTCCTGGAATTACCCATGATGGCCTTAAGTTGTCTATAGGCTTCTGGTGCAAGGAACTGCCTTAGAACTTCAGTTATCACCATGTACCGGGCTCTCTTGAAAATAGAGGCTCTCACAAGTGCTGAGCATGCGATCCTCTGCTGAGCTGCCCATTATGCCTTTGACCTTGGAAATAGCACCCCATCGGGTCGGCATGCCTACCAACACCTCCATGTGACATGATGGAGTCAAACCTGTCCTGGCCTGTGCCTCCTGCAGGAGGGTGGCCTCTTCCCTATTCAGTCCCTTGAAAGTTGCTTTGGTGTTGGAAAAGGTCACCACTTCCCCAGATGGAGGCTTCCCTGGGATTGACGGAATGCACAGCTTTTGGGTGTGCATAGACTTTAAGGATGACAATATGCATTCCTACATGATGAGCTCCATGGAGAGTTGCTGCTCTTCATCCCTTAATTGTGATATCCCTGATGAATGACCAAACCCCAGGGTCACACTAACCAAACATCAGGCAGTCATCTTACTACTGACCAAAATTGGCCTCATCTACTTGTATTCACAGACTTTTGGACGATTGTCCAAGAGTTGCCCCTTTGTGGTAAAAGAACTTTAGGAACCTCTGAACTCAAGAGATACCAAAAATATAAATCAAGGTAAATCTTGTCTAACATGCCCTAGGTCCAGAACACACTGTCTTGCCAGGACAATCCTCATCCATGTTGGAGTTCTAGACACTATTGATAGTAACCATGGCACTTCTCAGAATATGCAGTGCAGTTCTCTTCAACATGGCATTCAGTGGAAGTTTTACCTCTCTTACTGGTCTCAGGCTCATGGAGCACCATACTGCCTTATTGAATAAGTTCAAAGCAGTTGAATGAAAGGTGTCCTGTTTCAGTCATCAGTCAGTCAAATCAGGGGTGAATTGTAATTCGTTTGTCTTCATCTTTTTTTTTCTAATACACTTCAGTTGTTTTAGGGTAGTTTTAAGTTTACAGGAAAATAGATCAGAAAGTATAGAGAATTCCCACATAACCCCTCTGCATCCACAGTTTGCACTATTTTTTACTTCTTGTTTAACTGGTACATTTGTTCAAATTGCTCAGCAAATACTGATACAGTAAATTGCACGGTTTACATTAGCATTGACTCTGCGGTATAAGATCTGTGGGTTTGGCAAATGTTTAATGACCTGTGTCCTTCATTTCTGTATCACATACAGTAGTTTCACTTCCCTAAACATCTTTTATGCCCCACCTATTCATTCATCCCTCCCTCCAACCCTCAAATCCTTCACAGCCTGAGATCTTTTTACTGGCCCATAGTTTTGTCTTTTCCAGGGTGTCATTCACTTGGAATCATACAGTGTGTAGCCTTGTGAGATTGGCTTCTTTCACTTAGCAGTATACTTTTAAGGTTCCTCCATGTGTTTTCATGGCTTGATACCTCATTTCCTTTTATCACTGAACAGTATTTCATTGTAAGGATATACCACTGATTTATCCATTTGACTCTTGAAAGATATCTTGCTTAACTCTTAACCCTTGCCAAGTATGAATAAAGTGCCTACAAATATTCATATGTAGGTTTTTGTGAAAATGTGAGATCGTGAGGTCAACTCATTTAGGTCAATACCAACAAGTGTGATTGTTGGATCGTAGTATGAGAAGTAAGAGTGTATTTAGTTTTGACAGAAAATTCCTGTCTTCCAATACAGGCATATCAAATCTCATTCCCACCAACGATGAATAAGGATTATCTATAGCATCACATCTTCACCAATGGTTGGTGTTCTGAGTGTTTCAAAATTTTTGGCATTTAATAAGTATGTAGTGATAGCTCATTGTTTTATTTGTAATTCCCCAGTGATGTATGTTGAGCATGTTTTCAAATTCCTTATTTTCCATCTGTCTTTCTTTGGTGAGTTGTCTGTTCACATCTTTTGCCCATTTTTATTTGGAGTATTTGTAATCTTATTGTTGAGCTTTAAGAGTTCTTTAGATGTTTTGGGTATCAGTTATTTATCAGATAAGTGTTTTACAAAGGATTTTCTCCTGGTGTGTGACTTGCCTTTTCATTCTCTAAACACTTCTTCCAGAGCGGGAGTTCTTCATTTTAATGAAGTGAAACTTAGCATTTTTTCTCTTTAGTGGATTTTTTTGTGTGTGTCTTATTGAAGAATTTATGACCGAACCCAAGGTCACCTATAGTTTCTCATATGTTATCTTCTAGCTGGTTTTTGCTTTTTCATTTGACATTTAGATATATGATTTGTTTTAAGTTAATTTTTGTGAAAGGTGTAAGGTGTGTGTCGACTTTCATTTTGTGTATGCTCATGTGTGTTTCTATGTGAATATCCATTATTTACAGCATTGTTGAAAAGGCTTTACTTTTTCCATTGAATTGCCTTTACTCCTTTGTCAAAGATCAATTGACTGTATTTGCGTGGGTCTATAGGAAAGCAATTGACTTGTGTATCCTTCAACCTTGCTATACACTGTTACTAATTCTAGGGGTTATCTCTGTTGTTGTGGATGCTATCAGATGTTTTGCATAAACAATCATGTCATAAGGAACAAAGACAGTTTTATTTGTTGTTTCCCATTCTGTATACCTTTTATTTCTTTTTCTTAACTTACTGCATTGGCTAGGGCTTCCAGTACATTGTTTAATAGGAGCAGTGAAAGGAAACTTCCTTGCCCTATTCCCCTCTTAACAGTAAAGCATCCAGTTTCTCACCACTCAGTATGATCTTACCTACAGGTGTTGTATAGTTGTTCTTTTTTAAGAAGAGAGCCTTCCCCTCAATTTCTAGTTTGTTATCATAAATGGATGTTGGATGGTATCAAATCCTTTTTCATGGTTATTTCCTCCTCCTTTTATTTATGATTTAGTAATTTCTGTTTTTCTTCTTTTCTCAGTTGTCTTGATTAGATGTTTATCATTTTTATTAAATTAATATTTTCAAAGGACTAGCTTTGGGATTTGAAAACTAAGAGTTTTTGGGTTTTTTTTTTTAAAGAACCATACTTTATTCTTTCTTTTTTTAAAATTTATTTTGTTTATTTATTGTTGGCTGTGTTGGGTCTTCGTTGCTGCGTGCGGGCTTCTCTAGTTGCGGCAAGTGGGGGCTGCTCCTCGTTGCGGTGCGCGGGCTTCTCATTGCAGTGGCCTCTCTTGTTGTGGAGCACGGGCTCTAGGCACGTGGGCTTCAGTAGTTGTGGCACACGGGCCCAGTAATTGTGGCTCGTGGGCTCTAGAGCACAAGCTCAGTAGTTGTGGTGCACGGGCTTAGTCGCTCCATGGCATACGGGATCCTCCCAGACCAGGGCTCGAACCCATGTCCCCTGCATTGGCAGGCGGATTCTTAACCACTGCGCCACCAGGGAAGTCCCAAGAGAGTGTTTTTTTTTTTCTTTCAAAACTTTAAATACAGGCATACCTCAGAGATTGGGGATTCTGTTCAGGACCACCACAATAAAGTGAGTTACACTTATTTTTTGGTTTCCCAGTGCATATAAAAGTTATGTTTATATTATATTGTAGCCTATTAAGTATGCAATAGCATTATGTCTAAAAAAACAATCTACAATCTAAAATAGCTCAATTTTAGAACTTATTGTTAAAAAGTGTTAACTATCATCTGGCAATGTATGGTTGCCACAAACTTTTAATATGTAAAATACACAAAATCTGCAAAGTACAATACAGTGAAGCACAATGAAATGAAGTATTCCTGCCTGTACAGTATTTCACTCCACTCTCTTCTTCCTTATGTGGTTTCTGTAAACAAGTCTGATTTAATTCAAGTCTTTTTTTCTCTATGCAAATCAAAACTACAATTAGGTACCACCTGACACTGGTCAGAATGGCCATCATTAAAGAGTCTACAAATAATAAATGCTGGAAAGGGTGTAGAGAAAAGGGAACCCTCCTACACTGTTGGTGGGAATGTAAGTTGGTGCAGCCACTATGGAAAACAGTATGTAGGTTCCTTAAAAAACTAAAAATAGAGTTACCATATGAGCCAGCAATCCCAGTCCTGGACATATAGACAAAACAATAATTAGAAAAGATACATGCACCCCTATGTTCATAGCAGCACTATTCACAACAGCCAAGACATGGAAACAATCTAAATGTCCATCAATAGATGAATGAAGAAGATTGGTGTATATATATACATATATATATAAATACACACACACACACACACACCAAAAAAAAAAAAAAGGAATACTACTCAGTCATAAAAAAGAATAAAATAATGCCATGTGCAGCAACATGGATGGACCTAAAGATTATCATACTAAGTGAAGTAAGTCAGAACGAGAAAGACAAATACCAGATGATATCACTTATATGTGGAATCTAAAATATGACACAAATGAACTTATCTACGAAACAGAAACAGACTCACAGATATAGAGAACAGACTGGTGGTTGCCAAGAGGGAGTGGGGGACGGATGGATTGGGAGTTTGGGATTAGCAGATGCAAACTATTATATATAGAATGGATAAACAACAAGGTCCTACTGTATAGCACGGAACTATAGTCAATATCCTGTAATAAACCATAATGGAAAGGAATATGAAAAAGAATATATATGTATAACTGATTCACTTTGCTGTACAGCAGAAATTAACATTGTAGGGACTTCCCTGGTAGTCCAGTGGTTAAGACTCTGAGCTCCCAATGCCGGGGTCTCGGGTTTCATCCCTTGTCAGGGAACTAGATCCTGCATGCATGCTGCAGCTAAAACCCAGTGCAGCCTAAATAAGTAAGTAAATAAAGTAAATAATAAATAAATATATATATATATTTTTTTAAATCCACAACACTGTAAAGCAACTATACTTCAATAAAATAAAAAAATTTTTTAATCTTTTTTTCTCTATAACTAAGGTGTTTCTTCTGCTAGCTTTTTTCAATATATGCTCTTTTTCTTCAGTTTGAATATGATATACTTGGGTGTGCTTTTTTTTAAATTAATTTTATTTATTTTTTGGCTGCATTGGGTCTTTGTTGCTGCGTGCGGGCTTTCTTTAGCTGTGGCAAGTGGGAGCTACTCTTCACTGCAGTGCGCGGGCTTCTCATTGCAATGGCTTCTCTAGTTGCAGAGCATGGGCTGTAGGCGCGCGGGCTTCAGTAGTTGTGGTGCACGGGCTTAGTTGCTCCGTGGCATGTGGGATCTTCCTGGACCAGGGCTTGAACCCGTGTCCCCTGCACTGGCAGGTGGATTCTTAACCACTGTGTCGTGGGTGTACATTTTTTAGCGTTTTCATTTTGTGTTCTCTGAGCTTCCTGGATCTGTGGTTTGCCATCAATGATTAATTTTTGAAAAATCTCAGTAATTATTATTTTGCTTATTTCTTCTGTTTCTTTCTGTCTTTCTTTTCCTTCAGATATTTCCATTGTATGTATTTTAAACATTCTGTCATTGTCCTACAGTTCATGGATATTGTGTTCTTCATTGTTTGCTCTCTTTTGTCTTTGAACTAACTTCTGGTGAAATAGATTGTTTTCAGTATAGGCCTTGTATCTTTATTTTCTGTTTTCCAACTTTGAAAACAGTGGTTTCCTGTGACTTCAGAGCTCTGATGGAACTAAGAAGAGTTGTCAATTTCAAGTGTTTTCACTTTTTTTTATGAGGTTGGGAATGATGGCATCCAAAACCAGAAACCAGAATTCTCTGACTCCAGTTTTTGATGACTGGCTGCTGACAACCTTAAAGTCTCATCCCCCCTCATTTCTCTTTGACCCACATCTATACAAAGTGATAAGAGTGCCTTGGTGCTCCTTCCTTTGGCAGTAGCAAAACAGTCAGTCCTCATAAGATCCTGTTCTTGTATGTGAACCCTCACCCAAACCCACCCCCTAACCTCAATTAAAAAAAAAAAAAAAAGTCCAGGCACCTTTCCTTTCTCTCTCAAGCCATTTCATGACAGCTGGAGAAGTATGCCTTACTTTCCCCAGAGACCTCAATTATGGAAGTAAACCCTTTCATTCACTATTGGCAGTATGTGGTGTCATCAACTAAGGAATTCGTATGTGCAGTGGTCAAGCCATCATACTTCTGTAGACCAGATAGGAGCTTGGGAATTAGAGAAATTGGGAGAACAGCCTCTAGAATGGCTGGTTGGGAAACACTTCTTCCTGCTGTTTGAAAATGGAGATTTTAGAGTCGTTTGGAGGAAAGCACTGCTGAATCCTTCATATATTTTATGGGCAAATTAGCCATGAATCCATTGTGATTTTCAGTGAACACACTTGCAGTCTGCAGCTGTTCCTCAGGGTCAGCAAGGCACAGGGCCCAGTGTTCTGTATCTGCCATAAAGAGCTCTTCTGGCATATTATCGCACTTTGTGTGCCTTTAAGCAGCCCCAAGGCGCACAAGTATAGGGACTTTGTGGTCTAAGTTGTGACATCTTCTTCCTAGTATCTGAACTCTAAGTTCCAAATAACTTTCTAGTCCATTAAACCAGAGAGAGAAAGGGAAAACTGAGCCTGTGGTAAGTATTACACAAGTTAAAAGCAATATTTCCTGACAAGGATATTTTCATTCCACCAGCTACATCATACCACACTACTTCTAAAGGCCTGGAGTACTTAGGGACGAAATAGCCAGCTGGACCTTATTAAAAGCTGGATTTCTACAGGTGTTCTGGATTCTCATGTTTGGTGATAGGGATAGAACTAAAAGCTTTTAGTTTTCACTATGTTTTTATTTAGTAAAATCTTATGCAAATTTGACCCTTTGGCTCATGGTGTGCTGTAAATGGTGGGTAATAAGAAGGGCGAGGGAAGAGTTTTCCTCACAAGGAATCCATGATCTTAAAATGATACTTGTTGGGCTTCCCTGGTGGCGCAGTGGTTGAGAATCTGCCTGCTAATGCAGGGGACACGGGTTCGAGCCCTGGTCTGGGAAGATCCCACATGCCGCGGAGCGGCTGGGCCCGTGAGCCACAGCTACTGAGCCTGCGCGTCTGGAGCCTGTGCCCCGCAACGGGAGGGGCCGCGATAGTGAAAGGCCCGCGCACCGCGATGAAGAGCGGTCCCCGCACCGCGATGAAGAGTGGCCCCCACTTGCCGTAACCAGAGAAAGCCCTCGCACGAACCGAAGACCCAACACAGCCAAAAATAAATAAATAAATAAATAAAGTAGCTATAAAATTAAAAAAAAAAAAAAAATGATACTTGTTTCATGTGTGTAGTGTTTCTGTCATTTCCCAACATGCTCTGGACCCTGCAATTAGAGAGAAATAAGATGTGACGAGATCACAATAAAACTATGTAAATAATTTGCATGTTTTCATGATGCTGTTAAACTTATGAGGAAGTGTGGACAGAGAGTAAGTTTCTGATGACCAAGTCATAGAATAGATGTTTGGAGATGACAGGATCATACATAACCTTCGTATAAATGGTGTACAGATGTCCAGTGCTGTTAGTCTCACACACCCTACTATACACATATTTGGGATGTTTTAGGACTCAGTGACCTTTGAGGATGTGGCTGTGAACTTCACCCTGGAGGAGTGGGCTTTACTGGATCCTTCACAGAAGAAACTCTACAGAGATGTGATGTGGGAAACGTTGAGGAACCTGGCCTCAGTAGGTGAGGATGACAACTTACCTTTACTTTGTCAATTAGAGAACATATGTTTCTTGCTCGTTAACATTGTTCCAAGATGTTGAATGTGGAAATGCAGGATATTGCTAAATAAACTAGGCATGGTCACAGCCAACAGTGGACTTAGATAGTTTTTCTATAACTTCTAATATTGTGGGATCATTTTTCTTGGTCTGCAATTTAGGAGAAAAATGGGAAGATCATGACATTGAAGATCAGTACAAAAACCAGGGGAGAAAACTAAGGTAAGTCACACTCATAATATAAAATAGTGCCTCATGTGAGTATCCTGTTATGTTATGCAATTTTAAAAGAAGGAAATAAAAGAAATAATGCATGCTCCAAATTTAGTTATTCTTAGAAAATTTTCACCAAAATTACTTTCTTATGTGACATAGATGTTCAGTGTTTGCAAAATCGTTCAACACTATAAATAAACTCTATATGAATGTCACTGTTTTGATGATTGCAAGAGCATTTCTTATATTCAACTTGAAACAATTCAGACAAGGCATAAAACCTACACTATTGCTATAAGTGATAAAATGTACTTCAAATATCCTACTATTAAGTATAAAATTGTTAATAAAGACCTCATTGATAATATACTCCTTGTTTTTTACAGAAGTCATGTGGTAGAGAGACTCTGTGAAAGTAAAGAGGGTAGTCAGTGTGGAGAAAACTTCAGCCTTATTCCAAATCTCAATCTGAACAAGAAAACTACTGGAGTGAAACCACGTGAATGCAGTACATGTGGAAAAGTCTTTACGCGTCATTCATCCCTTAAGAGACACATGAGCTGTCACACTGAACGTAAACCATATGAGTATCAGAAACATGGAGAGAAGCCATATAAATGTAAGGAATGTGGTAAAGCCTTTAGCTATCTCCAATTTTTGGAGGCACATGAAAAAAATCACAATCGAGAGAAAAAATATAAATGTAAGGAATGTGGAAAAGCGTTCCATTCCCGCACATCCTTTCAAACACATGAAAGGATTCACACAGGAGAAAAACCCTATGAATGTAAGGAATGTGGGGAAGCTTTCATGTGGAGCACAGCGTTTCGAAGACACATGGTAACACACACTGGAGATGCTCCATATACTTGTAAGGAATGCGGGAAAGCTTTTAATTATTCCTCTTCATTGCGAACACATGAAACAACTCACAGTGAAGAGAAACCCTATCAGTGTAAACAATGTGGAAAATTCCTTAGATATTATTATACTCTTCGAACACATGAAAGGACTCATACAGGAGAGAAACCCTATGAATGTAAGCAGTGTGGTAAAGCCTTCAGTTGTCCCAGTTCTTTTCGAAAACATGAAAGAATTCATACTGGGGAAAAGCCTTATGAATGTAAGGAATGTGGGAGAGCCTTCAGAGGTCTCTCAAGCCTTCGAGCACACATGATCACTCACACTGGAGATGGACCTTATAAATGTAAGGAATGTGAGAGAGCCTTCATTTCTCCTAGTTCTTTTCGAATACATCAAAGGATTCACACTGGAGAGAAACCCTATGAATGTAAACAATGTGGTAAAGCCTTCAGTTACTATAATTCCTTACAATCACACAGAAGAACTCATACTGGAGAGAAACCCTATGAATGCAAGGAATGTGGGAAAGCCCTCTCCCATCACCAAACCTTAAAAATACACATGAGACTGCACACTGGAGAGAAACCCTATGAATGTAAACAATGTGGTAAAGCCTTCAGATATTACCCTTCCTTTCACAAACACAAACAAATTCATACTGGAGGGAAACCCTTCGAATGTGAACAATGTGGTAAAGCCTTCAGTTATTACAATTCCTTACAGTCACACAGAAGAACTCATACTGGAGAGAAACCCTATGACTGCAAGGAATGTGGGAAAGCCCTCTCCCATCACCAGACCTTAAGAGTACACATGAGACTGCACACTGGAGAGAAACCCTATGAATGTGAACAATGTGGTAGAGCTTTCAGATATTACACTTCCTTCCAAAAGCACAAAAGAGTTCATACTGAGAAGAAATTCTATGAATAAGGAATATGGAAAAGCCTTTAGTTGATCAACTTCACTTTGGAAACATGAAAGAAGCCACACTGGAGAGAAAGGCTGTCAGTGTAAACAAGGCAGGAAAGCCTTCAGATATTTTCAAAGTTTGAAAACACATGAAAGGACTCCCATAGAAGAGAAACCTTGTAAGCAATGTGGTAAATCCTGCAGAGATTACACTTCATTAGAAACGTGCAAAAGAACTCATACTGAAGAGAAACCCTGTGACTAAGGAATGTGGAAAAGCCTTCAGATGTTATCAAGAGTTTTTTTTTGAAGATGTGAAAAAGATCAGAGTGGAGGGAATGTGGTAAACCCTTCATTTGTCACAAACCGTTTGAAGACGTGTGAGAACACACACTGGAAAGACACCATATAAATGTAAAGAATGTTGGAAAGCCTTGAATCATCCCAGTTCTGAAAGGATGAAAGGACTCACTGGACAAAAACTCTTGAGTTAAACAGCCTGGGAAAGATTTCAGTGAGCCTACATCTTTACATGTAAAAAAGAATATAAATGTAAGTAATATGAGAAAGCTTGATGGAAATTAATCTATGTGTAACGTTCCAGAGAATAGGAAAGAGTTGTTATTAAAGTTGTAAATATGTTGTCTTTATCAAGCCTCTTTTCTTAGAGTGCACCATTGGACAGTGGATTTCTAGTAATTACTCTCAGAAATGAATACAAGGTGAGATGATTTTATAAGTCATATGTTTCCACAGCAGTACATAAGATTAATAGGTAGTGCTTTTTCTTTAAATCAGTTAATAATATTTTCTGTTTCCTGTTTGAAACCTGTTGGATTATAGGTGAATTGAAGCGTATTTCTAATAATGAAATTAGGTTAACATTGTTTTATAATGTTTTATTTGTTCTGTGTTAAGGGGCCACTGAAAAATGACAGTTTGGTATTTGGATTTTCCTAATGGCCTTGTGGCAGTTCTTGGATATCCTAGTCCAGTATATATATTTATCTTTCTTACCGACAAAGCTCCTTTTTGGGAGTGAAGAGTATAACAGGCTTTTTCCATTTTCCATACTAATAAACAGTTGAATAAATACTTATGTATGCCTCACTTATAAAAGAATATAGTTTCCATGTGAATTATTATTTTCATATTTGGGTCTTTGCTTTATGTCCTTCCTTCTGACTATAACTTGGTGAATAGACTTTGAATTAAGAAGAGAGGCCTGATAGGGCAACAAAATCTAGAGCTGGAGTTATCCCCCCTATAGGTAATGTTAGGAACTAGATTTTCCAGAACTCATCCCCTTTGTGGTTCCTTGTTAGAATCCACCAACAGTCTGACTTGCATGAGATTTGGAAGGCAGAAGTGAGGAAGGCAGTAGTCAGATTTCACAGCCACCATATAGAGAGAGAGACAGATGCACAGGAGCTTCAGGTATACCATCTTCCTGCCCATTTTCCATATTTTTTGCCCTTCCAGTCAAGAGTATCCTCAAAACCACAAATAACTGTATGATATCCATTTTTCTGAGACCTCTGGTTTCAACTGATGTCTTCCCAAGATCCACATCAAAAATCCAGCTTCTCCAGGGTCTCTTGTGTCCACCAGGAAACTAATCAGATTGTCGTGCTTGGGAGTATTCTTTGATTCCCCTCTTCTCTAGATTATATCCATATAAGGAAGGTCTGATTTGTGTAGGAAACACCTTGTGCTGTTAACATTCCTAGTGAGTATGTTTTCCTGATTTACCATGACATCTGCAGTGGTGTAATCAAAAAGAATGACATGGGAGTTTTTTCTCTACTGCAGTGTTCACTGGCTACCTTCACTTGGTCTTTCCATGTGAGAATAAGCACCTTTCTCCTGTCAGGAGACTGAGGTTTTCTTGTTTCTTGGAGCTCAATGTAATACCTCAGTGTTTTCAATTTTGTTTGATTGTATGCAATTAAATTATGTATATTTTTGTTACAGGAATGCTTCTATAGTTCTTTCATAGAAATATATTATTAACTGTTTTCTAAGCTGTCCAATGCTAACAAATAGTGTATTTCATTTCCTGAAAGGATATATTAAAATATCCCCTTATAATTATGTATTTTCAGATAAACTTTGCAATTTTCTTTCACTTAATCATTTATATTTTAAGTCAATTTTATGTACATACAAGTTCAGGTATGTTTTCCTCAGGCAAATTTTATTTTTTATTCTTTTGTAGTTACGATATTTATTATGAAATTAATTTCTCATTTATTCTTAGTTCCAAATACTTAAATCATGTTTTATTTTTTTAAGCACCCTCTTGTCAGTGACCTACAGGATTGCGCTTGTAGTCAAAGAGAGGGGTGTAATGAATTCTAATAAGAATGAGCACAAACCATTAAGTGATGTGAGGTATAATAGTACAGGATGCTCAGAAGGACTTCTACTTATAGGAGTTTGGCTTGTGTTAGAGGATTTGACTGCTACCCAAGAAAGCAAGACGTTTTTCTGTATTGGATGCCGCGAGGAGGGTAACTTTATTCTTTCGTTGGTTATCATAATCCTTGTTTTATAGAAGGCAAAAACAGTGTAGTGGAGCTAAACTTAATTCATAAGAAGCCCCAGTTACATTAGAAAGAAGAGGGGTATACTGGTCATTTTTATTATTTGGAACTTTATCTTTTATCATTTTTAGAGATATGGTTACAAAATACCCTAATTTTTGTCTTGGTCCGTCATAGTCAATGAATACCTTTGATGAAGGTGGTGTGTGACATTTTTCTCTTCACCAGGAAAAGAGTTGGCCTTGCAAAGAATGCAGGCCAGTTCCCTGTCCTCTGGAACAGCTTTTGCCTTTCCTACTTGTTATCCAAACACTGATGTATTTCCTACAGTGTATTAGACACCCCTTACTATAAAGTTCAAGTCTTTTTTAATATCTCATTTATGACTCAACTGATGTTTGTAAGTTTAGGTAATTTGTGAGAGAACACATACCTAGCAAGAGAGAAAGACAGGACCACTGTTGCAATCAAGCCTTTTTTTCTCAGAGACTATACTCTTTTTTTTTTTTTAACATCTTTATTGGAGTATAATTGCTTTACAATGGTGTGTTAGTTTCTGCTTTATAACAAAGTGAATCAGTTATACCCATACATATATCCCCATATCTCTTCCCTCTTGCATCTCCCTTCCTCCCACCCTCCCTATCCCACCCCTCTAGGTGGTCACAAAGCACCGAGCTTATCTCCCTGTGCTATGTGGCTGCTTCCCACTAGCTAGCTATTTTACATTTGGTAGTGTATATATGTCCATGCCACTCTCTCACTTAGTCCCAGCTTACCCTTCCCCCTCCCCATATCCTGAAGTCCATTCTCTAATAGGTCTGAGTCTTTATTCCCGTCTTGCCCCTAGGTTCTTCATAACCTTTTTTTTTTTTTCTTAGATTCCATATATATGTGTTAGCATACGGTATTTGTTTTTCTCTTTCTGACTTACTTCACTCTGTATGACAGACTCTAGGTCCATCCACCTCACTACAAATAACTCAATTTCATTTCCTTTTATGGCTGAGTAATATTCCATTGTATATATGTGCCACATCTTCTTTATCCATTCATCTGTCGATGGACACTTAGGTTGCTTCCATGTCCTGGCTATTGTAAATAGAGCTGCAGTGAACATTGTGGTACATGACTCTTTTTGAATTATGGTTTTCTCAGGGTATATGCCCAGTAGTGGGATTGCTGGGTCGACTATACTCTTTTTTTTTTTTTTTTTCTACTTTATTTATTTATTTATTTATTTTTGGCTGTGTTGGGTCTTCGGTTCGTGCGAGGGCTTTCTCTAGTTGCGGCAAGTGGGGGCCACTCTTCATCGCGGCACGGGGACCGCTCTTCATCGCGGTGTGCGGGCCTTTCACTATCGCGGCCCCTCCCGTTACGGGGCACAGGCTCCAGACGCGCAGGCTCAGTAGTTGTGGCTCACGGGCCCAGCTGCTCCGTGGCATGTGGGATCTTCCCAGACCAGGGCTCGAACCCGTGTCCCCTGCATTAGCAGGCAGATTCTCAACCACTGCGCCACCAGGGAAGCCCTCGACTATACTCTTAATGCTAATGTTTCAACATCCCTCATTGCCATGCACTTTAGAGTCAGCATACCCCATTTAGCACAAATAATCAAGGCACTGTAGGATTTGGATACAGCAGTATGAGACAAACAGGTTCTTGCAGTCCTGGTGCTTATATCTTTGTGGGAAAAGAGATATGGTAAATGGTAAAGCTTTGGTTTATAGATGGAAATAAGGGCTTTGATGGAATGTAAAACAAAAATGTGAGAAAATAGGGAATGTGCGGTGTGTATATATCTTTTCTCTGAGGGTAGGTGCCTCAGTGAATGATGATGTCATTATTGATCACTGAATTTCTACCATATAATACATCTTAAACACTCTTTCAGGAACTGCTTGGCTGTGTAATTAAGTAGATTGCACCAGTATAGAAATCCTGCATTCCTGTGATTCACAGTAAACATTCCCCATAAAGATAAAGATACAGACATGGTTCATCTTCATTTTTGCAACTGTTAAACATTTTGTATATAGAATATGTGCTCATGAGTTTGGACATTGTTACCTGGATCTTGGGACTTCCTATTGATTTGGGCCACGTCATTTGAGGGAATTTTCATTTACCTTTACATTTACTAAAATGTTACAGTATTTGGCATTTTCATTTTGCTCCTTTACACACTAAACAACACAGTGTTTACCCCATTAAATCGTGGAGTTCCTCCCATTTAGGGAAACACATTCATCTGCACTGTTCTAGCCCATCCTGAGTTTATCCTATGAGTAGGGTGATAACTGTGCAAGTCTGCTGTGGTTTCCCAGTGGAAACATGAAAAAAAGCTGTGATGTTTAGAGACAGTCATCCAAGGAATAATTGAGGTGAGCTGTAGAGAGAGGGTATTATTTCGGGTAATATCCTAATTTAGTATAAAAGGAGAAATGAGAAATTTTCCAATGTCTTTTTATTGCAGGAGTGGTTGGAAGTCTTATGCATCAGTGATCCATTGGCCCATTTTGCTATTCAGAGGTTTCATTTCCATATGCTTAGACTTCCAGCATGTGTTGTGTAAGAGTAGGAGACAAAAGTAATAGCTGTGAGGATGGACCTGGAGTTTGGGGTTGGTAGATGGCAAACTATTACATTTAGAATGGATAAACAGCAAGGTCCTAATGTATAGCACAGGAAACTATATTCAATATCCTGTGATAAACCATGATGGAAAAGAATGTCTATATGCGTATAACTGGGTCACTTTGCTGTACAGCAGAGATTGGCACAGCGTTGCAAATCAACTATACCTCAATTTTAAAAAAGTAATAGCTGTGAGTTTTTATAAAGTTTTATAAATATGTAAAATAGATAGATTGATAGATGGGAGGGAGGGAGGGAGGGAGGAAATGAATAACACAAATGCCTTCGTATGCTAGGAGATGGTTAAACTCTCCTGAACTTTGATTATGTGTTCAGCCTTTTTTCCCACCATTCTGGGATCCTTCCAGGAAGAATTGAAGGGCTGGGGAAGAAGGACATGGACCACAACAGGCCTTTCTTACAACCCTGTCTTAACACCCACTAGGGCTGCACCCGTCCTCCTCTCATCACCTCATCACATAACTAAGAGTGAAGAGAGAGGGCTCCCGCATCTATCTTTGAGTAAGTCAGATTCCTCAGACAGATCTTTGGAAATACTGTGGTTCTGAAACATAAAGGTATGTCCCAAGTGGGATCTGCCTGGGGACATCCTCATTCGTGTAAACCAGCATGATTTCCTTCCTTGGCCATCCATAGACCGTTTCCAGATCATTGTTTCTCAACTCAAGCCTACTTGTGCCTGCTTACTTGGAAACATCTTTAGAAATCCATGCGTATTCCACTCTGGAAAATTTATCTGAGGCAATACCTGGGGCTGTGAGTTGCGAGGGTGACAGAGCAATTGGCAGAACCCATGTCATGGGCACATTCCATCAGCCACAGAGACCACAGGCATTGCATGTTTATCAGATCTGCTTGCTTATTCACAAACGCTTTCAGTTGGGAAATAAATGGCTCTAGTATTTTTCAAACTTAACAGTTCATTCATGTCTTCCTCCCCACACTCCTTTACCATAGAGGCTTTTGCAGCCTCCTGTTATGCATCTAAGAGTCTTTAAATCACCCATGGTGAATTTAAATTGCCAAAGGCATTCTTGTACCAGAAACTATTCTCAGCCAGTGCTGCACACAAGTACAGAAGCCACTGCTAGCAACTGACAGAGTCTTTCTGTAAACGGAGTTGATCCTCCAAAGTCAGCTGTTCACTTGTCCTTGGGTCATAAATGCAGGATCCCTCACGCTTTCTAACCAGAAGCCTCTTCACTGGACATAAGTTGGTACTTACAAAACAGAGCCAAAATTGGCACCTCCAACATAATCCCACCCGAAGAGGATGTGTGTTCCCCTGTCCTCTAATTGATGTAATCCATTCTGGAAGATATCACCTTTCTAGACATATTGGTGTCTTTGAGAATCAGTCAGAAGCACATGAGTTACCATGGAGTTCATATTTTTATGGACATTGTGCTGCCACCAAATCTGATGGAGTCTACTACAGAGATGCTGTGTTCTGTCTTTAGATCTAACAGGCACCTCTCATCAAAAACTGGACCCAAGCATCAGATGGATTAGTCAAGCTCCAGGCCATTGCACTAGCACTAGAGAATTCCCTGGCCAAGAATCAAACTCATCTGCACATTATTACAGATTCTTTGGCTATTGACAATGATCTAGCTGTCTCATCCATCCAATAGCAACAACTTATCCAACTGTCTCATCCATCCAATAGCAACAACTTATCCAGGGTCACCCTTTTGAGCAAAAGAACTCTGGGACTATATTACCTCAAATACCCAAGTACAAATCAAGGTCACTGCTTACTCTACACATACTGCTTCAATCTGCAGAGGCTCATTTCATTGTTCAGGATGACAAATTGACTCATATTCTGAGACACATACCTACACCTGAGATCTTACGGTATTAATCTTGGCCCTGTGAGCTCCTGTAATCAGTAACCATTTAGAGGTCTCTAGCATAAAGTTTAAGCAAGATTCAAGGGACGGGACTTCCCTGGTGGCGCAGCGGTTAGGAGTCTGCCGGCCAGTGCAGGAGACGCGGGTTTGATCCCTGGTCGGGGAAGATCCCACATGCCGTGGAGCAACTAAGCCCGTGCACCACAACTACTGAGCCTGCGCGCCTGGAGCCCGCGAGCGACGACTACGGAAGCCCGCGTACCTAGAGCCCATGCTCCGCAATAAGAGAAGCCACCACAAGGAGAAGCCCACGCACCACAACTAGAGAAAGCCTTTGTGCAGCAGTGAAGACCCAGCTCAGCCAATAATAAATAAATTAAATAAATAAATTTTTTTTAAAAATCAAGGGGGGCTTCCCTGGTGGCGCAGTGGTTGAGAATCTGCCTGCCAATGCAGGGGACACGGGTTCGAGCCCTGGTCTGGGAAGATCCCACATACCGCAGAGCAACTGGGCCCGTGAGCCACAATTGCTGAGCCTGCGCATCTGGAGCCTGTGCTCCGCAAAAAGAGAGCCCACGATAATGAGAGGCCCGCGCACCGCGATGAAGAGTGGCCCCCACTTGCCACAACTAGAGAAAGCCCTCGCACAGAAACGAAGACCAACACAGACATAAATAAATAAATAATAAATAAATTTAAAAAAAAAAAAGAAACATTTGTTAAAAAAAAAAAAAAATCAAGGGGCTTCCCATCTTTGCCATGGCTAACTTAGTGACTGACTAATGCACCTGATGTAGGAAAAGGCACCACTGCTGACACTTTGCTGTACAGCAGACTGGCACAGCATTGTAAATCAACTCTACTTCAATAAAAGAAAAGAAAAGGCACCATTGCTAATATAATTTTGATGCATCTACTGTCCAGGCTGAGGAAGTATTCCCTACACCTGACAGCAAATAGACTTTGTAGGGCCCCTTACCCCCTCTGCTGGACTACTTGCTATGATGGGACCATTTAAGAAGCTGTATGTAGACAAATTATTCATTCTATTATAAATAACCTGCTGAAGCCAAAACGTAAGGACTCACCAAGACACTAGAAAATACTGATAGTATCAACTCATTTTTCAAAATACAAAGCACTGGGCTCTTGAAAAAAGTATTCAGTGGACCTTGTACCTCTCTTAAGATCCCCAGCTACAACCCTCAGAAGATGGCCTAATGGTTTACCTAGACAAATCTTACTTTCTTCTAAATAGGTCTTTCTGCTGTTCTAGGCTTTAGTTACATTCAATCCCCAGTCTTTGGAGCCAACTACTTCATTCTGATCATTAAATCTACTGGCACCTTATAAGTAGAGAAGTAGAGGCCTTTCTATACTAGACATTTCTGTCTTTGTTTTATTGTAATAGTTCTCCCTGGCCACCACATTTATATCCCACTCCGAACATCACCTGTATTGTGTACCCTGCAGGTCAATATTTCATTTTGGGCACCCTCCTTTAAAACTCCTCTGGCCCATCCAACACAAATGTGCTGTTTTCCTACCATTTGTACTCACATGCTCAATGTCATCAGAGTCACTGGTACTGACCTATGCACACATGATATCAAATACATTGTTAATGCCAATCGTGAAATGTCCAAAACTTATTCAAAATACATGTAGCATACAGGTAATGTTTGAGATGTTTCCCATGAAGGACAGCTCTCTGGCAGTCATGGTAGCTGATGAACACTTGGCTTTGGACTGTTTATTAGCCAGAGAATTCTGTTGCCCTAAAAGGGCTGCTTGCAGTGTGTATGTTGGCTACACTGGCAAGGTGCCACTAATAACACAACAAATGAGACAAATTAAATAGCATTATGAAAATATTTGAATGTAGTTCTGGAATCATACTTAAACACTTTACTGGATCTCTCCAGTACACTGGGACAACTGGATTCAAATGCTCTTTTGAAGCTTTGTCACCTTAATTGTAATACGTACTTGTGCTTTACACAAGTACATATTAATGTACTTTTAATTAATATTCAGATTCAAAATCATTTAAATGAGATGTGGCATCATTCAGTCAACAAAGCTAAGAGTGAACTTTAATAAAGACCCTGACCTCATTTTTGTTGTTTGACTCTTAATTGGCTCCAGATACCTGCTCACATTTTGGTTTCACTTTGTTAAAATTGTTTTGGTTTCATTTTTCCATAAACCATATGCATTTTGGTTTCATTTTTCCATAAACCATATGCATCTTATTTTCCATAAACTGTATTCAAATTTCAAGCTCCCTGATCAGACATTATCTGAACCTTGGAATTTCAACCAGAAGATGGGTAAGTGTTGGATTTGAGCATTAAAGATAGACATTTTATATGTACATCTACATTTGAAGAGAAAATGTATATATGCTTCAAACGTTTTAAGCAGATAAGCTGCAAAAATAAAAGCCTGAGGGACTTCCCTGGCGGTCCAGTGGTTAGGACCCTGCCCTTCCACTGCAGGGGGCATGGGTTCGATCCCTGGTTGGGGAACTAAGATCCCGCATGCCACACGGTGTGGCCAAAAAAAAAAATAGAAGTAAACAAATAAGTAAAAATGCAAGAAAAAACTTTAAAAAGCCTGGGACAAAATTCAAAATCATAAAAATAATTCAACCTACCTCTCATTCTGTAAAAAAAAACCAATAACAACATGCACTTTTTTGGTCAAAACCTTATGTGGATGTTTCTTATAAATATTCTATTAGCTGTGTTTACAAATTACTGTATACTAACAAATGTTATCTTTATTTTTCACTTACTGGGAGCATATGTTGAAATATCCCCCTTCAATTATGGATTTTAAGATCCACTTTAATTTTCTTCATTTAATCATTATACATTCTGAGTCAATACTAGCATGTAATACAAGTTTGGGAAATTTATCCTCAGGAAAATTTATTTTTGTTCTAATATAGTTTAAATTTGTGTGATTAACCTAACTTCTCATTCACTCATAATATCACAGACACGTTTCTGTCAGTACCCTCTTGCCAAAGAAAACCAAGACACACCTGTAGTCACAGAGAGTTATGTGTTGACTTGTAGTAATAGGCATGACCACAAGCGATAAATGACTGGGTGTACAGGTAAGAGGGTGCTTTGAGAACCCTTATAGCATTTGGACTAGTGTTAGTGATTTGATGTTTGATGAAGCAAGACGTTGCTCTCTATTGGATGCTGTGAGAAGGTAAATGTAATTCTGTGATTGGTGATCATAATCGTTGAGAATTTGGTCATCTTTGTTGCAGATACTACGTTCTCTTTCACCATTTTAGAGAAATGATTATAAAGTTTCCTTGATCTTGTACTATCAAGCATGGTCACCCAACAGCATTGTCTGATGGTGGAGGTTTGTGAGATTTTTCCCTTCGACAGAGTAAGACTTGGTTTACTGTTGAGTGGGCCAGTCCAGTGCTGTTTTTCCTTTCTCACATATTATCTAAACATTTTAACGTTTCTTACTGTGTAGTTGATGCTTTTTAAGTGTTTCCAAACAGTAGCTTAGTCATAATGTACAAAATCACTCCTTAGCAAACTCCATAATACTTTCATTATGTTTTGTGGAAGTAAATTTCTAGGCCCAATTTGGAGCTGCCACATCAAAACATAAACCAAAACTGAGATAACTTTCCTGTTCCTGTAAATGCACTACTTGACTGGAAATGCAGTACAGCCAGCCAGCCAATCTCTAACTGCCAAGAATCTATAGTGATTACTTTGTTCCATATAAGGTCAGATATGCAACCCCCGCCAATGAACTGAACATACATACTCTTTCCTTATTCCCTGGATGCCTTCCTCTACAAAAGCTTGCAGCCCTGTTCCTTGGTTTGCAGTTCTCTGGACTCTTGAGAGTAGAGACCACCTGCTTCATTATGTATGAAATAAATTTGCTTAGATCAACTAAACTGTTCTCTTTGATTATTTTGACACATTTAGTCAACTGAGGTGTACGCGTTTAGATTAAATGTCAGACATACATGCTAGCAAGGGACAAAGGCTGACCACTATTCAAATCAGGCCTTTCTTGCTGAGGGACCTAGTTTTTTTTTTTTTTAAGGTATAGTTGATTTACAATATTACATTAGTTTCAGGTGTACAGCATCGTGATTTAGTATTTTATAGATTATATTCCATTAAAAGTTATTACAAGATAATGTCTATAATTCCCTCTGCTATGTAATACATCCTTTTTGCTTATCTATTTTACACATAGTAGTTTGTATCTCTCAATTCCATACCCCTAAGTTGCCCCTCCCCCCCTCCTCCCCCTCTGGTAACGACTAGTTTGTTTTCCACATTTGTGAGTCTGTTTCTGTTTTGCTATATACATTCATTTGTATTATTTTTTAGATTCCACACATAAGTGATATCATACAGTATATGTCTTTATCTGACTTATTTCACTAAGCATAATATTCTCTAGGTCCATCCATATTGCTGCAAATGGCAGAATTTCATTCTTTTTATGGCTGAGTAATATTCCATTATATATATATATATATATATATATATATATATATATATATATATATATATCACATCTTTTTTATCCATACGTCTGTTGATGGACACTTGGGTTGCTTCCATACTTTAAATAGTGCTACTGTAACATTGGGGTGCACATATCTTTTCAAATTAGTGTTTTCATCTTTTCTGGATATATACCCAGGAGTGGAATTGTTGGATCATATGGCAACTCTGTTTTTAATTTTTTGAGGAACCTCCATACTGTTTTCCATGATGGCTGCACCAATTTACATTCCCACCACCGGTGTACAAGGGTTCCCTTTTCTTTACATCCTATTTGTTATCTGCAGACTTTCTGACAATAGCCATTCTGACAGGTATGATGTGATATCTCATTTTGGTTTTGATTTGCATTTATCTAATAACTAGGGATACTGAGCATCTTTTCATGTGCCTGTTAGCCATCTGTATGTCTTTGGGGAAATGTCTGTTCAGGTCTTCTGCCCATTTTTTGATTGTGCTGTTTTTGTTGTTTTCTAAGAGTTCAGCTTTTTATTGAACATGTTACAAAAGAGGTTTAGTCAGAAAGACCAAAGCCCATGTCATCATCAGACTCCTCACATTCTTCTTTCTTTGCTTCCACTTTCTTCTTCTCAGCTGGGGCGGCAGTGGTGGAGGGGGCAGGTCCACTAGCCCCTACATTGCAGATGAGGCTCACCATGTTGACATGGGTCAGAGCCTGTGCAAACAAGCCTGGCCAGAAAGGTTCAACATTTACATCAGCTGCTTTAATGAGGGCATTGATCTTATCCTCCGTGATCATCACCTCATTGTCATGCAGGATGAGGGCCGAGTAGGTGCAGGTAAGCTACAAGGCAGTGGAGGCCACAGTGCAAGTGAGTGCTAGATGTGGTGCTGCCCGGCCTGATGCTAGTCGCTGGTCCCCAATGCGAACCTTAGCTTCCTCTGAAGGGCTGAGCCACCTTAGTGGTAGCTGAGGAAAACGGGCTATTTCTTTGGGGGTTTTGCTTTTTTGTTTTTTGGGGTTTTTTTTAATTGAAGTATAGTTGATTTACAATGTTGTGTTAATTTCTGCTGAAATCACCAAAGGTCAAAAGTGATTCAGTTATACATATATATATTCTTTTTGATATTCTTTTCCATTATGGTTTATTATAGGATATTGAATATAGTTCCCTGTGCTATACAGTAGAATCTTGTTGTTTATCCATTCTATATATAATAGTTTGCATCTGCAAATCCCAAACTCCCAATCTATCCCTCCTCCACACCCCCATCCCCCTTGGCAACCACAAGTCTATTCTCTGTGTCTGTGAATCTGTTTCTATTTCATAGGTAAGTTCATTTGTGTCATATTTTAGATTCCACATATGAGTAATATCATATGGTATTTGTTTTTCTCTTTCTGACTTTCTTCACTTAGTATGATAATCTCTAGGTCCACCCATGTTGCTGCAAATGGCATTATTTCATTTTTTATGGCTGAATAGTATTCCATTGTATATATGTACCACATCTTCTTTATCCATTCATCTGTCGATGGATATGTAGGTTATTTCCATGTCATGGCTATTGTAAATAGTGCTTCTATGAACATTGGGGTATGTGTGTCATTTCAAATTAAAGTTTTCTCTGGATATATGCCCAGGAGTGGGATTGCTGAATCATATGGTAGCTCTCTTTTTAGTTTTTTAAGGAACCTCCATACTATTTTCCATAGTGGCTGCACCAACTTACATTTCCACCAAAAGTGTAGGAGGGTTCCCTTTTCTCCACACCCTCTCCATCATTTGTTATTGTAGACTTTTTAATGATGGCCATTCTGACTGGTGTGATGTGGTACCTCATTGTAGTTTTGATTTGCATTCTCTAATAATTACTGATGTTGAGCATCTTTTCATGTGCCTTTGGCCATCTGTATGTCTTCTTTGGAGAAATGTCTATTTAGTTCCTCTGCCCATTTTTTGATTGGGTTGTTTGGGTTTTTTTGATACTGAGTTGTATGAGCTGTTTATATATTTGGAATATTAACCTCTTGTTGGTCATATCATTTGCAAATATTTTCTTCCATTCAGTAGGTTGTCTTTTCGTTTTGTTGGTGGTTTCCTTTCCTGTGCAAAAGCTTTTAAGTTTAATTAGGTCCCATTTGTTTATTTTTGTTTTTATTTCTTTTGCCTTGAGAGACAAATCCAAAAATATATATATCTACAATTTATGTCAGAGAGTGTTCTGCCTATGTTCTCTTCTAGGAATTTCATGGTTTCAGATCTTACATGTAGGTCTTTAATCCATTTTGTGTTTATTTTTGTATATGGTGTGAGGAAATGTTCTAATCTCATTGTTTTACATGTAGCTGTCCAGTGCTGAGGGACCTAGTCTTAATGTTAACTTTTGATGATCCCTCTTCTACCCAGCACTCCAGAGTCAAAACTTATGTAATTAAGCACAAAATTAATCAAGGCACTCTATGGTCTGGATATAGTAGCATGAAACAAGTTCTTACAATTCTGGTGCTTTTAGGTTTGTGGGGAAAGAAATACTGTTAACAAACAATAAAATTTGGTTTATAATCAGAAGTAAGATATTAAAAGATTCAGTATCCCCACATACAATATTCATTTTTAATATTTTGCCTCATCTCTTTTCCTATTTGAAAGTAACATACTCTGACTCCCATATAACGTTTGACATTTGGCAACATCTTGTGAGGGTCTGTGTATATTTAAGGGTGAGGAATAACCTGGTTTGCTCAGAAGCTTCTGTGGATGCTGGGATTTTGTCATTGCATTGTCTATCTGCATGATACAGTTGGGGTTATCAGTAATTACAACTTGTTTAGATTTTTTGGTTAGGAGTAGAAAGTAAAAGCAGAAAATAGCTTTTGCTACTTAAAAGAGGGAATTAGAGGTTGCATTTGTGGGACTTGCCTGGTGGTGCAGTGGTCAAGACTCTGCGCTCCCAATGCAGGGGGCCGGGGTTTGATCCCTGGTCAGAGAACTAGATCCCACATGCATGCCACAACTAAGAGTTTGCATACCACAACTAAGGAGCTGGCAAGCTGCAACTAGGGAGCCCGCCTGCTGCAACTAAGACCTGATGCAACCTAATTAATTAATTAATTTTTTTTTTTAAAGAAGTTACATTTGGAAGAGATTTATTGTTAAAACCAGTGATATTTTCTTTCTCCCATTTCAAGCCCTGGGCAAAAACCTTATGAAAACATGTGGCTGGACTGTTATGGCCCCATTGAACATCTGACCCTGTTGCAATGTCATTAAAATGAATTTTTGAAGCCAGTTCAATTTGTCTTTAGCTTTATAGACATGGCCTTATTTGTATCTATTGCTCTCCCTTTTATGGAAGCATAATAAAGGAAAGAAAAAAACAGCGTCCAATCAATCAGTCAGTCAATCAGAAATAAGAGTTTTGAAGGAAAGTTCACAATGAATGTAAGATAACAGGGGAACCAGAGGTGTGTTGTGTATTTCCTCTATGGAGGGTAGAGGCCTCCATGATTAAGGATGTCATCAGGAATTATTTGTTTCCACCATCTAATACAAATTAAATTAACACTGTTTCAGGAATTGCTCAGGTATGAATATAAATAGTAGGTGTGATACAGACACCATCCAGCATTTGTGAGGGCAACAGTAATGATTCCTATTAAAATAAAGGTATATTCACACACATTAAGATGAGTAATATAAGAAAACACTAAAACAGAAAATAAGAAGTGTTGGAAAGAATGTGGAGAAATTAGAACCCTTGTGCACTGTTGGTGGGAATAGAAAAATGGTACAATCAGTATGGAAAACGATAAGTAGTTCCTCAAAAAATTAAAAACAGAATCACCATATAATCTAGCAATTTCACTTCTGGGTATATACCCAAAACAGTTGAAAGCAGAATCTCTAAGATATACTTGTAAACCTATCTTCTTAGCATCATTTATTCACAGTAGGCAAATGGTGGAAGCAACCCAAATGTACGTAGACTGATGAACGGATGATCAAAGGTAGTATATACATACAATGGGATATTATTCAGTCTTAAAAAATAAGGAAATTCCAACATATGCTACAACATGGATAAAGCTTGAGGACATTATTTTAAGTGAAGTAAGCCATTCATATGAAGACAAATACTGTATGATACCACTTATATGAGGTACCTAGAGAAGTCAAATGCATAGAGATTGAGAGTAGAATGGTGGTTTGCAGGGGAGCGAGCAGAATGGAGGGGGTAGTTGTTTACTGGACATAGAATTTCAATCTTGGAAGATGAAAAGAGTTCTGGAGATCGGTAGTGATAGTCGTACAACAGTATAAATGTAAATGCCAATGAACTCTACACTTGAAAATGGTTAAGATGGTAAATTTTATGTTATGTGTATTTTACCACAATAATAAAACATGGGGGAAAAGCCACAGGACTGCACAGACCCCATTGGACCCTAAAATGCCACAAAGCCCTAAGCCTCTTTCCTCCTTGTTTACTAAATCTGTCCATTTTCCTGTGTTCTTAAAGGACCTTTTCCAAAACAGTGCCTTTGACTCCAAGGCTGTCTCTAGACTTGGTCCCCAGGCTTGGCTCACCTACCTCCTCACCTCTTCTCTCCAGACCTTGCAACCCCACTCATTGGCCTAAGCCTCAGGGACTATGTGAAGCCTGTCCTATTGTTTGTTTAGGAAAAATTTATTTTAAAAAGTAAAATACTACATTCAACATATTAAACCTAATGGAAAAGAAATCAATAAAGAAGCAAAGTTGGGACTGAAAAAGTCATGAGAACTGTTGGGGGAAAAAAGGTAAAATGCAGGTATAATTGGAATTATATCTATAATACTCATATAATGGGTAAGATAATCCAATCAAGAGTCAGAAATTATCACCGTATGTTTAAGACAAAAAAAAAAAAAGAGGCAACTACATGCTCTCCATAGGAAATGCTTTTAAATTCAAAGATGCAAAAAGATTGAAAGTAAAAGGATCAGGAAAAGATATATATGTAAATACGCCCACCAGAAAGCTGGAGAGACTCTCCTAATACCAGGAGGGAAAAAGACTTTAAAAGAAAAAATATTACTAGAGATATAGAAGGCTGTATCATGAAAAAGGTCGATTCATCAGGAAGCTATAACATTTATACGTGCATTTAATAACAGTGCCAAAATAAATGAAGCAAAAGAGAAATGAAGGGGAAAACAACAGTAAATGGAGACTCCAGTATCTCACTTTGAATATTATATACACAACTAGGCAAAATATCAACACAGAAATAAAAGACTTGTAAAACACTATAAATTAAGTACACCTTATGTGTCTACAGAACACTTCACCCAACAACAACAGAATATATATTCTTCAGAAGTGCATATGAAACCTCCAGGGTAGAACAAATGCTAGGACATAAACTTCACTAAATTTAAAATACTAAGAATAAATACATTTATGGTCTGTGACAACAATGGAATGAAATTAGAAATCAATAACTTAGGAAAAACTGGAGAAATTCACAAATATGAAAAAAAATACTCCTAAATAACCAATGTGTCAAAGAAGAAATCCATACAGAAGTGAGGAAAGGTCTCAAACCAATAATCTCACCTTCCACCTTATCACACTTGAAAGGATGAGCACCAACACCCCCCCCCAATGAGATGAAGGAAATAAAAAAGAGCAGAAAATAGAGAATAGAAACAGCATATAGAAATCAATGAAATCAAAAGTGGGGTGTTTGAAAAAAATCAATAAAATTGACAAATCTTTAGCTAAACTGACTGAAAGAAAAAGAAGACTCAAATTCTGAAAATCGGACAGAAGGAAGACTATTCCACCAACCTTACAGCAATAAAAAGGATTATAAAGGAATTCAATGAACAGTATGGCAACAAATTAGATAATTTAGATGAAATAGACAAATCCCTAGAAATATACATCCTGCAGAAAATAACTCAAGAAAAAAATAGAGTTTCTGACTATACAAGAGATGTGGTTGAATTACTAAGCAAAAACTCCTCAAAAGGAAAGCCCAGGCTCAAATGGCTTCACCATAGAATTCTCCAAATCATTCATAGGTTTAGTACGATTCTTCAGAAACCCTCCCCACAAATAGAATCAACACAACACTTCAAACTCATTCTATCAGACCAGTATTACTGTTACTCTAAAACCAGACAAAGGTATTACTAAAAAATGAAGAAACCAATTTTCCTTGTGAAAATGGATGCCAAAAAAATCAACCATACTAGAAAACCTAATCTAGCATCATCTAACCACAAACATACAGCGTGACTAAGTCGGATTTACTTCAGGGATGCTAGGTTGAGTTAATATCTCAAAATCAGCTTAGGCAATATAATGTATTAATACGGTAATAAGCAAAATGTCATGATCACCTCAGTAGACTCATAGAAAGTACAGTTGACCCTTGAACAACATAAGTTTGAACTGCACAGGTCCACTTATATGCAGATTTTTTCTAAAAAATATATTGGAGAAAACTTTGGAGATTTGCAACAATTTGAAAAAACTTGCAGATGAACCATGTAGCCTGGAAATATTGAAAAAATTAAGGAAAAGCTAGGTATGTCACGAATGTACTAAATGTAGGTACTAGTCTATTTTATCATTTACTACCACAAAATATACACACATCTATTATAAAAAGTTAAAACTTATCAAAACTTATGCAGTACGCCTGAAACTAACATAACATTGTAAATCAACCATACTCCAATAAAATTTTTTAAAAAGACTAGTAATACAGAAAAAAAAAACTTATGCACACACAGACCATACATAGCACCATTTGCAATTGAGAGAAATGTTAACAAACAGAAACATGCCATATTAAATCAAAACTACATAAAATTAACTGTAGTATATACTCTACTATTTTAATAATTTTGTAGCCACTTCCTGATGCTATTTTGGTGAGCTCAAGTGGTGTGAGTATCCATAAAATGTCATGTGATGCTAGTTCCCTGGTGGTCTAGTGGTTAGGATTCGTTGCTTTCACTGCAACAAATTGAACCCATGGTCTGGGTTCAATCCCTGGTCAGGGAACTGAGATCTCACAAGCCGCGTGGTGCAGCCAAAAATAAAAAAAACCTCATATGATGCTAATCATCTCCACATGTGCAGTTTGTCTCTCCAGTGAATTGCATATGGCAGTAAAAAGTGTTCTTTTGTGGTTCTTGAGTATTTTTCATCGTGTTCAGTGCAATACTGTAAACCTTGAATAACATCATGGGACCCATGGAAAGTGCCACTAGTGATGCTGGAAGTGCTCCCAAGAAGCAGAGAAAAGTCACTGTTACCAAGTCCAAGCTCATACTGCTTGCTGAACAACAGGCCAACAAATCAAGAGATTAGTTGTTGGGGCAAGGAATAGCTACTTTATTTGGGAAGCCAGCAGACCAAGAAGATGGTGGACTAGTGTCCCAAAGAATCATCTTCCCTGAGTTAGAATTCAGGCTTCTTTTACACGAAAAGGGAAGGGGATAAATTCAAACGTTTCCTGGTTCCAGTCAGACTCTGAAGGGAATGTGTTAATTTCTTCCTTCCTGCATCCATTCACAGGTAAGCCTTGCCAGGATGTTTTCTGTGAGCTAAACAAAGGTATTTTAGCTTAACGCTCATTACATGGGAGGCAGGGTTCCCAGAGATGGGCCATTATGTATACTTTAAGCTTGTAGGCAACATCCCTTTAGTGATTAACTTGTAGCAAAAGCAATAGAATAACAAGGTAAAAGTAAAAGAAACAGATCCAATATGGAGTCAGATTTGTTCTTCCCTATTATATCATGACATTACAAGAAAAAGTTGAATTGCTTGATATATATTGTAATTTAGGTCTGTAGCTGCAGTTGCTTGCCATTTCAAGATAAATGAGTCCAGCATAAGGACCATAGTAAAAAAAAAGAGAGAGAAGGATATTCCTTAAGCCATTGCTGCCACTATGCCAGCAGGTATGGAAATCTTGCACTTTTTATGAAATACTTTTTTAAAAATTTATTTTATTATTTTATTTTATTTTTTGGCTGCGTTGGGTCTTTGTTGCTGCGCGTGGGCTTTTCTCTGGTTGTGGCGAGCAGGGGCTACTCTTTGTTGCCATGCATGGGCTTCTCACTGTGGTAGCGTCTCTTGTTGCGGAGCACAGGCTCTAGGCACGTGGGCTTCAGTAGTTGTGGCACTCAGGCTCAGTAGTTGTGGTGCACGAGCTTAGTTGCTCCGCAGCATGTGAGATCTTCCCGGACCAAGGCTCGAACCCACGTCCCCCGCATTGGCAGGCGATTCTTAACCACTGTGCCACCAGGGAAGTCCCAAGACTGCCTTTTAAAGTTCTTTTGATATTGGACAATGCCCCTGATGACCCAGAACCCCATGAGTTCAACACTGAAGGCATCAAAGTGGTCTACTAGCCCCCAAACACAAGGTCTCTAATTCAGCCTCTAGATCAGGCAGTCATAAGGACCTTTTTTTTTTTAATATATTTATTTATTTATTTGGCTGTGCCGGGTCTTAGTTACGACATGCAGGATCTTCGTAGCAGCATGCAGGGTCTTTTAGTTATGGCCTGCGGGATCTTTAGCTGTGGCATGTGGGATCTAGTTCCCTGACCAGGGATCGAACCCAGGCCCCCTGCATTGGGAGCACAGAGTCTTAGCCACTGGACCACCAGGGAAGTCCCCATAAGGACCTTTAAGTCTCATTATACACACCACTCTATGGAAAGGATTGTCAATGCTATGGAAGAGAACCCCAAAAGAGAGAACATCATGAAAGTCTGGAAGTATTGCACCATCAAAGATGCCATCATTGTTATAGAAAAAGCCGTGAAAGCCCAAACAATAAATTCCTGCTGGAGAAAACTGTGTCCAGATGTTGTGCATGACCCCACAAGATTTACGACAGAGCAAATCAAGGAAATCATGAAAGAGATTGTGGGTATGGCAAAAAAAATTCGGTGGGGGGGGTGAAGGGTTTCAAGATATGAATTTTGGAGAAATTCGAGATCTAGTAGACACCACACCAGAGGAATTAACAGATAACTTGATGGAGATGAGTGCTTCCAAATCATTGCCAGACAATGAAGATGTAGAAGAAGCAGTGCCAGAAACAAACTGACATTAGACAATCAAAGAGTTTCAGTTACTCGAGACTACTTTTGGACTTCCCTGGTGGCACAGTGGTTAAGAATCCTCCTGCCAATGCAGGGGGCACGGATTCGACCCCTGGTCTGGGAAGATCTGATATGCTGCGGAGCAGCTAAGCCTGCACGCCACAACTACTGAAGCCCGCGTGCCTAGAGCTCATGCTCCAAAACAAGAGAAGCCACTGCATTGAGAAGCCCACGCATGGCAATGAAGAGTAGCCCCTGCTCGCCGCAACTAGAGAAAGCCCGCGCACAGCAACAAAGACCCAACGCAGCCAAAAAAAAAAAAAAAAAAAGACTGCTTTTGACTTCTTTTTGACATGGACCCTTCTATGATACAGGCACTGAAACTAAAGCAAATGGTGGAAGAAGAATTGGTACTATAGAAACATTTTTTTAGAAATGAATGAAACATTTTTAGAGAAATGAATAAGCAAAAGAGTCAGACAGAAATTACAATGTATTTCCATGAAATTATACCTCTCCTGCCTTCCCTTCCACCTCCTCCACCTCTTCCACCTTTGCCGTCCCTCAGAGAGCTAGACCACCCCCTCCTATTCCTCCTCCTCTTCAGTCTACTCAATGTGAAGACAAGGATGAAGACCCTTTATGATGATTCACTTCCACTTAATGAATAGTAAATATTCATCATACTGTACAGTTAATTGACTTTATTGTATGTGTGTGAATGTCTTCATGTGAAAATCTAATAACTGTGTGTCAAGAACTGTATGAGATGTTTTTGTGTCATTATTGTCATCATCTCTTAATTATTGTCATCTGCAAGACTTGTATGGAAGTGGAAAGCCTATCCTTACCTAGGTATAAAGTGAGTGATATTTAATATAAAATTAATGATGTGTAAATTTTATTACTGTTTTATAACTTTGCTTTCAAAGAATTACATTACCATACAGTATGCTTGTCTCTCGTAATTGGAGAAACTGCATATCAGCCTATGATCACAGGTAAGTGGTTTTTTAAAAAAATGGAACAATGTTTTCAACACTGTATTATGAATATGACCATAATGATAAAAATTTTATAAGGATTCATTCATTAGTTATAGGCTAGGCTACCATGAAGCAACTGTATCCATTACACTAGGCTACCATAAAGTAATCATATTGCCATTTCTTCATTATCAGTGCATGAATCATTATACTTATAATTATGAATTTCTTTTTCACATTATCTTTTCATTTTTGATGTCATATTAGTAATACATATAACATCACAGCGTTTTGTATCATATAAGACAATATTGATGGAGGTACTGATAGACAATTCATCTTGTAAACAGAAGACATAAACTTATGGTATTGATAAATACAGTACAGTACTGTAAATGTATTTTCCTTATGATTTTCTTAATATTTTCTTTTCTCTTGCTTACCTTCTTGTAATAATACAGTATACAGTACATATTACATACAAAATATGTGCTAATCAGCTGTTTATGTTATGTGTAAGGCTTCTGGTCAACAGTAGTCTATTAATAAAGTTTTGGGAGAGTCAATATTTATATGTAGATTTTTGACTGCCTGGGGACAGCACCTCTAACCCCTGCATTGTTCAAGGGTCAGCTGTATTTGACAACCGCCAACACCCTCTCATGATAAAAACCCTCAGCAAACCAGGTATTGATAGAAATTTCCTTCACATGAAAATGAGCATAGATGAAAAAAATCACAGCTGATATTATATTTAATTGGTGAAAAACTGGATACTTTCCCTGAATATCAGGAAGGAAACAATGATATCTGCTCTTATCATTTCTATTTGACAATACCCTGGGGGTTTTAGCCAGGACAATTGTGCAATGAATAAATGAATGAAAAGGAAATAAAATGAATCCAGGTTGGATACGAGAAAGTAATACTGTCTCTACATGTAGATGATGTATCCTGTAAATAGAAAACTCTAAGGAATCCACTTTTTTAAAAAAAACTATTAGAAATGATAATCGAGTTTGGCAAGGTTGTAGGGTACAAGATCAATATATAAAAATATATTCTATTTCTAATCACTTGCAGCAAAAAATCTGAAAATGAAATTAAAAAAACAAATCCATTCACAAGAGCATAAAAATGAATAAAATAGGGGAGAGGGATAAATTGGGAGATTGGGATTGACATTTACATGCTACTATGTATAAAATAGATGGCTAATAAGAGCCTACTGTATAGCACAGGAAACTCTGCTCAATACTCTGTGATGGCCTATATGGGAAAATAATCTAAAAAAAGAGTGGATATATGTATATGTATAACTGATTCACTTTGCTGTACACCTGAAACTAACACAACATTGTAAATCAACTGTACTGCAATAAAAATGAATAAAATAGTTAGGACTAAATTTAACAAAAGAGATACCAAGCAAAAACTCCAAAATCCACAAAACATTGTTGAGCAAAATTAAAGATCTAATTACATGGTATAACCTCCCATGTACGTACATTGGAAGACAATATTTTGAGATGGCAGTACTCCTCCAAATGATCCACAGATTCAGTGCAATCTCTGTCAGAATCCCAACTGACTTCTTTATAGAAATCGTTAAACTGTTTCAAAAATTCAGATAGAATTGCAAGGTATCCAGAATAGCCAAAACAATGAAAGCAAAAATCAAGTAGGAGGACTCAACATTTCCTTATTTCAAAACTTTCTGCTGAACAATGGTAATGAAGGTAGTGTGGTAATGACACAGGGATGGACATATAAATCATTGGAATAGAATGAGATTTCATAAATAAACCCATCTGTCTGTGGTCAACTGGTTTTCAAACACAATGCCAAGAATGGGAAAAGAATATTATTCTTAAAAGTTGGCACTGGGACGAGTGGATAGCCACATGCAAAAGAATGAAGTGGACATTTACATCACACCACATACAGTAATTTACCAAAATGGATCAAAGACCTAAACATAAGAGGTTAAACCTTAATACTCTTAGAAAAAATGTAGGGACTTCCCTGGAGGTCCAGTGATTAAGACTCTGCACTTCCACTGCAGGGGGCACAGGTTCAATTCTTGGTCCGTAAACTAAGATCCTTGCATGCCCAGTGGCGCGGCCAAAATATATATGTATATGGAGGAAAATATTCATGACCTTGGATTTGGCACAAAATTATTCAAGATGACACCAAAAAAAAAAAAAAGACAACTTGAATTTAATCAAAATTATTAACTTTTGTACTTCAGAGTATACTATCAAAAAAGTGAAAACACACATTGGGACCCAGGTTTACTGTTGTGGGAATATAGAATGGTGCAGCCACTTTATTTATTATTTATTTATTTACTTACTTACTTACTTATTTATTTTTGGCTGCATTGGGTCTTCCTTGCTGCGCCTAGGCTTTCTTTAGTTGCGGCGAGCGGGGGCTACTCTTCGTTGTGATGTGTGGTCTTCACATCGTGGTGGCTTCTCTTGTTGTGGAGCCCGGGCTCTAGGCACGTGGGCTTCAGTAGTTGCGGCACTCGGGTTCAGTAGTTCTGGCGCACGGGCTTAGTTGCTCCGCAGCATGTGGGATCTTCCCGGACCAGGGCTCGAACCCGTGTCCCCTGCATTGGCAGGTGGATTCTTAACCACTGTGCCATCAGGGAAGCCCGGTGCAGCCACTTTAGAAAACAGTATGGCATGAGAATTCCCTGGTGGTCCAGTGGTTAGGACTCCGCGCTTTCACTGCTCGGGGCCTGGTTCGATCCCTGGTGGAAGAACTAAGATCCTGCAAGCTGGGCAATGCGACCAAAACACACACACACACACAAACACACACACACACACAAAACCCCCACAAAAACAAACAAAAAAAACACTATGGCAGTTCCTCAAAAATTATATTCAAAGTTACCATGTGATCCAGCAATACTGCTTCTGGGTATATACTCCCAGGACTCAGATATTTCTACACCCATGTTCACAGGAGTGTTATCCATGAGCCAAAAGGTGGTAGCAACTCATTTGTCCATCAAAAATGGATAACAGGGCTTCCCTGGTGGCGCAGTGGTTGAGAGTCTGCCTGCTAATGCAGGGGACACGGGTTCGAGCCCTGGCCTGGGAAGATCCCACATGCCGCGGAGCGGCTGGGCCCGTGAGCCACAACTGCTGAGCCTGCGCGTTTGGAGCCTGTGCTCCGCAACGAAAGAGGCCCGCGCATCGCGATGAAGAGTGGCCCCCGCTTGCCACAACTGGAGAAAGCCCTCGCACAGAAACGAAGACGCAACACAGCCAAAATCAATCAATCAATCAATCAATCAATCAAACATACGCATCTGATTCAAGATCCTCATTAAAAAAAAAAATGGATAACAAAATTTAGTATATACATAGAATGGAATTTTATTCAGATTTAGAAAGAAAGGAAATTCTAACATATGCTGTAACATGGGTGAAATGAGAACATCATGCTAAGTGAAATAAGCCAGTCAAAAATGGACAACTACTATATGAATCCACTTGTATGAAGTACCTAGAATAGTGAAATTCATAGAGACAGAAAGTAGAATGGTGGTTGGTAGGGCCTGGGGGAAAGGGAAGTGGGGAGATGTTGTTTCATATGTATAGATTTTCAGTTTTGAAAGACGAAAACACTTCTGAGATTGATTTCCCAATGTCAGTGTACTTCTCACTACTGAACTGGACATTTAAGATGTAAACTTCATAGTATGTGTTAAAAGTCAAAATTTTAAAGCAAGAGAGGGAAAACAGCCCACAGAATGGAAGAAAGTTTTGCAAATAAAATATCTAAGAGATTTGTATTGAAGGTATATAAAGAACACTAATAACTCAATAATAAGAAGTCAACTAACCCAATTTTAAAATATGAAAGAATGTAAATAGACATTTTTACCCACTACAGTCCTCCGCTCTACCAACTGAGCTATCGAAGGCTCCGATTAAATAGACATTTTTAAAGGAAAATGTACAAATGGTCAAGAACACATTAAAAGATGCTTGCACTAGCCATCAAAGAAATTCAAATCAAAACCCCAATGAGAGGGACTTCCCTGGTGGCGCAGTGGTTAAGACTCCATGCTCCCAATGCAGGGGGCTGGGGTTCGATCCCTGGTCAGGGAACCCACATGCATGCCACAACTAAGGAGCCCACCTGCTGCAAATAAGAGCCGGTGCAACCAAATAAATAAATATATTTTAAAAAATGAGATACCACTTCACAACCACTAGGATAGCTAGAGTTTAAAAAGTGAGATAATAAAAGTTTTGTGGATGATATGGGAAAATTGGAACCCTCAACCACTGCCGGTGGGAATATAAAATGGTGCAACGACTTTGGAAAACAAATCTGGCAATTCCTCAGAAATTAAACCTAGAATTACCATAGGACCGATCAATTCATTCCTAGATATATGCCCAATAGAAATGAAAATATGTCCAAACAAAAACTTGTACACGAAAGTTTATTGCAACATTATTCATGATAGTCAAAAGGTGGAAACAAACTAAATGTCCATTAAGGAATGAGTAAATAAAATGTGTTTTACGCATACAGTGGAATATTATTCAGCCATAAAGATGAATGAGGTATCCATACATGCTACCACATAGATGTTCCTTGAAAAAGTTATGCTAAGCAACTGAAGTTAATTACAAAGACAATACTTCATATGATTCCATTCGTATATAACTCCAGAACAGGGAAATCTATAGAAACAGAAAGATTAGAGGTTGCCTACAACTCTGGCTTGGAGGAGGAAGATGGGAAGATAGGGAAGTGATATTTAAAGGGTACCGGGGTTTCTTTTAGAGGTGACAAAAATGTTCAAAAATTGTGGTGCTGATTGAACATATCTGTGAATGTACTGAAAACCATTGACTTGTACACATTAAAGGGATGCAGTGTATGGTGTGTGTATTTTACCTCAATAAAACTATTCAGATAAATAAATGCAGTAGAAGTTTTGAGCCAATGTGTTAAGAATATTAAAAGTTTTCAAGTATATCCCACATATCCAAAACTTATTGTGTTTTCTTTTAATATATAATGTTCTATGTCAATTATACCTCGTTTTGGTTTTTTTTTTAATTTATTTTTGGCTGCATTGGGTCTTCTTTGCTGCCTGCGGGCTTTCTCTAGTTGCAGCACACGGACTTCTCACTGCAGTGTCTTCTCTTGTTGTGGAGCACGCGCTCTAGGCGCTCGGTTTTCACTAGTTGTGGCAAGTAGTCTTCAGTAGTTGTGGCGCAGGGGCTTAGTTGCTCTGCAGCACCAGGGATCGAACCTGTGCCCCCTGCATTGGCATGTGGATTCTTAACCACTGTGCCACCAGGGAAGTCCCCAAAACTTATTGTTTTTTGTTATATTGGTAAAAATAGTAACTAGGGGCTTCCCTAGTTGCACGCAGCACCGAAGACCCAATGCAGCCAAAAATAAACAAATTTATAAAAAAAAATAGTAACTGGATTGCCGTAGGGATATCATAGCCGTTTAATTTCAAAATTTCTAGGCACACACTCTGAAACTAAAATAAATTTCCTTCTAGCGTAAAATGTATACCTGAGAGTATTGTTGAACACATCTCACAAATTATGATTGGTGGGAGAAGAGTCCCTGTTCCCAGGCAAGGGCTGCAAGGTTCAAACGTCCCACCAGAGTCAAGTGCTTGGGAGGCCAGGGGATTCTCTAGCTAAAATACCACATGTGTGGCGAGGGAAAAGTGACGGCCTCAACGCTGTAAACAAAGATAAAAATGGAGCCAGACTCTTTATTACACATGGTGAGGTCATTTTTCAGTGTGTCTGTAAACAAGGGTCACAGTATCCTGAGTGGCCTCACAGCCTGTGCCAAGTATTGCCCCGTGGAGGACCGCAAACCCTCTTTTCCCAGTTGGCCTGACCAGGGCGCCCCTCTTGCTTTGGATAAGGATGTCGGTTGTTCCGGAATCTGACTCTGGAATTCCCTGAGCAGACCTGTGTCCCCACATTCTGAAAGATCTGAGGAAGACGCCACTGTCCCTCTAGGGCCAGTGACAAGTGTGGTTTAAAGGCAAACGTCGCTGGAAGGGACAAGTTCCCGCCCACTTGTGGAAACTGGTTCTGCTCAATCATGTGACCTCCTGACCCGTTGTCACTCAGCAGACAGGGGGGCGGGTGCTTGCGAACTGTCCAATCAGGGGCGCAGCAGGGGAAAGTGGGTGGGCCACGTTCTGCAAACTGCGTGGACGCTTGTGGCCACGCTTTGCGTGGAATCTCGTCTGCGTTTACGCGTCTCAGGTGTGTCCGCTGAAGCTTCAATATGTGCTGCAGGGGCCATGGGAGTCTGTGGGAAGACGCCGGAGGAGCCCGAAGCCGGGAAATGGTGAGTGTGCTGGGCCAGGTGTCCCAGGACAGGGAGGAGGGACAGTCTGAACCGGCCGTGGCGGGACGTGGGCCTCCCGGCGCGGTAAACTCAGGAGTCTGCGGACCCAAAATCGCAGGGGGCGCCGTTCAGACCTCATTCCCTCCGGCTGTCGCACTGGCGCGGCTGGGTCGGCAGCCGGGACCCCGGGCGTCCTGTCCCGTCACTGCAGGCGGTGACTTAAGCCTGGAGCCTCTCTGGGCAGCTCTGCGCCCGCAGCCCCGCGAGTCCTCTAGAATGTGTGGTAACCACGGGGAGGGTTATCAGGGGACAGTCGTGACTCCGTCTCCGTGGTTCGTGCGTGGGAGGAGCTGTGGTCTGTGGGGTCCCAGTTTCTCCTTTCTTCCCGGGGGGCACTCGTTTTCTCCTGAGTTTTCCAAATGTTTGGAGAGCAGGGTCTCAAATCCAGGATCCAGACTAATTCCCAGATTAGCTCTTCCTAAAACTGGCAATAAATCCCTAAATTTCCACATCCCTCCGTCATTCCCACAGCCAGCTTTTCGTCTTCAATTCGGAGCATCATTATCAACTCTTCGTTCTCCCTGGTGTATTTCAAACAGACCCAATATTTTAATTGTTTATCCTTTTTCTTTGTTTAAAAAAAATTTATTTATTTTTGGCTGTGTTGGGTCTTCGTTGCTGCACGCGGGCTTCCTCTAGTTGCGGCGAGCGGGGGCTACTCTTCGTTGCGGCGCACGGGCTTCTCATTGCAGTGGCTTCTCTTGTTGTGGAGCATGGGCTCTAGGCGCACAGGCTTCAGTAGTTGTGGCTCACAGGCTCAGTAGTTGTCGCTCGCCGGCCTTAGAGCACAGGCTCAGTAGTTGTGGTGCACGGGCTTAGTTGCTCTGCGACATGTGGGATCTTCCCGGACCAGGGCTCGAACCCGTGTCCACTGCATTGGCAGGCGGATTCTTAACCACTGCGCCACCAGGGAAGCCCCTATCCTTATTCTAAAGAGTCATGGGTGGCTCTTCTTTAAGGATTTATATTTGCTGTGGATATTTTCCATGAGAGGAAATCTGAGAATAAGCACCTGGAACTGAAACCAACCACCTGGAACTGAAACCGTGTAACTCAGATTGGGACTTGAACCCACTGTCTTTTAACTGAGATCTCACACCTGGTCTCAGGACTTAATGAAGCTCAGGTTCTTGATGTCTCATCGCAGAAAGAATTCAGTGAGAGACAAAGTGATAGGTAAGAAGTGGAGACACTCCACAGACAGAGTGTGGGCCATCTCAGAAGGTGAGAGTGGCACCAGGGTGTGGGGTTGGCCGTTTTTATAGGGGTGGATAATTTCATAGGCTAATGAGTGGGAGGGGTATTCCAGCTATTTTGGAGAAGGGGTGGGGATTTCCAGGAATTGGGCCACCACCCACTTTTTGACCTTTATGCTTGGCCTTGGAACTGTCATGGCACCTGTGACTGTGTTACAATGAGTGTATACTGAGGCTCAAGGTCTAGTGGAAGTCAACTTGTCTGCCATCTTGGACCTATTCTGTTCTAATCAGTTTATGTCGTGTCCTCAGGCTATGTCATTCTTTTAAAGGTTGTGCAGTGACCCCTTCCCTCCTGTTTCAGAACTACATTATATGAAATCCTTGTGCCTCTCCTCGAGGGTCTTTCCTGGGCACAGACATCCTATGGGTAGTCCTTTGGGTAGAGTTTCCTCTTTGGAAACGTTCCTGGGTGTTCTCTCCTGTCAGCACTTCCCCTCCCTGGGTTTGTCACCCTGGAAAGATATATTCATGTATGTGAGCCTCAGTTATTCAAAAAATTAAAATTTATGTAAGCATTGGAGGTTGAACGATAGCATTTTCCAAAGAGGCAAGAAATAGGTGAGTTTCAGAAAAAAGAAAATATTCTTGTATTACATTGCGTTAACAATTCTTGTTTCTTTTTTCTTCCCTCCCTGAGCAGGTGTAGTAATATCCTGAGGTCTGTTCTTTTTGTTTTGGGTTTTTTTGTGGGGGCGGAGGGTTGTTCAAATGCAATTCCAGGGCTTAGGCTTAAGGTGTTCAAGTACAGTTTTTAAAAATTTTTTATTGAAATATAGTTGATTTACAATGTGTTAGTTTTAGATGTACAGTCAAGTGATTCAGTCATATATATACATATATATGTGTATATTTATATGTGAATATATGTATATATACTTTTTAGATGCTTTTCCATTACAGGTTATTGATATTGAGTATAGTACCCTGTGCTATACAGTAGGTCCTTGTTAGTTATCTGTTTTATATATAGTAGTGTGTATATTTTAATCCCAAACTCCTAATTTACCCCCCCCAATTGTGTTTTTATAAAACAATTTCTTGCTGTGGAAATAATAATTAATTAATATCATTATTTTCTGAGAGTAATATGCGTTTTCTTGTTGAACTAGAAAAATGCCTTACAATTTTCTTCCCTCCTTTCTACATAAACACGAGGTTTGTGTGATTTTGCTGGATTCTTCAACCACTGGGGTCATTTAAAATAGCATCGTGTGGTCCAAAGCAATGTGACTGGGAGCAGAGGCCTGAGGTCAGTGACTCAAGGTGAGGCCCCCTTGAGGCTGCAAAGGGAAGTACTTGAAGGCCCAGCTGGTTCTTCTTGGAGAGCCCAGCAGGTGTCCTACCTGCTCACACCCACCATGGAAGGAGTCTTTAAGCTGAGAGAAGCTACAGAGCCCTGGAAAGCTGGGGATACAAGTGCACATGGCAGAAAGGGTTTGGGGGGAGATGGGTTGGTGATGCCCCTTTTGAGGTTGTAACCGTGGTTTCCCCGGGTCTGTTTCTAGGTATAGGCTGGAGTTGTTGGGGTTTTTTAAATATAAATTTATTTATTTATTTATTTATTTATTTATTTATTTATTTATTTATTTTTGGCTGAGTTGGGTCTTTGTTGCTGCGCACAGGCTTTTCTCTAGTTGCGGCAAGCGGGGGCTACTCTTCGTTGTGGTGCACGGGCTTCTCATTGTGGTGGCTTCTCTTGTTGTGGAACACGGGCTCTAGGCGCATGGGCTTCAGTAGTTGTGGCTTGCAGGCTCTAGAGTGCAGGCTCAGTAGTTGTGGCGCGTGGGCTTAGTTGCTCCACGGCATGTGGGATCTTCCCGGGCCAGGGCTCAAACCCGTGTCTCCTGCATTGGCAGGCGGATTCTTAACCACTGCACCACCAGGGAAGCCCTAGGTTGGAGTTTTGCATCCACAGTGTAGCTGCGCTCAGAGTGTAATTTGTTTACATTGAGAAAGTCTGTGACAGGAGTTCTGTGTCCTGGGTTAGGAGTCATGAATTTGGGAGTTCTTTTGGGTCAGAATCTTAAACTGAATTCTGCTGAGAGTTTTCTCACTGTGGGAATGGAAGCCTGAAAAAGGGAGTGGTTCCAGTATTCCCCAGGGAGAGGAGGGCGTGTGGCACTCCCAGAGTCCATCCCTGTGGCTGCTCAGGTGTCCCCACCCTCCTTCACCAGGGACTGACCTGGTCCCGTGGTTCTATCTCAACCAGGAGAGCCTAGTGTGTGTTAAACTTTCATACAGGCTCCTTCTGTCCTGTGGGACGCTGGCTGCTTATCTGTGCTGATTCCAATATTTGTGTCTCTTTCCTCTGGATTCTTTTATCCATTGAATAGTGCAGCCCTTTGGCTGTAGTTTCCCTTAGCACTTTGTAATTAATTCCCTGTGTGGGAAATAATATTTTTAGTTTCTTGGGCTTAAAGAAAAATCTAAGTTGATTGAGAGATATGATGTCGGTAAGGCAAGAAAATTGTGGAACTAAATAGAATTTTTGTTCCTTTTAGGGAAGAGAACCTCAAGATGTGAGATGAATGTGTTTACGTTTTCAGGTATGTGTTCCATTTTACATCAGTGTTTGTGTATGTCCTTAGAGAATATTGAAAATTAAAAGGCTAAAGCAGGGAACTCCCTGGCAGTCCAGTGGTTAGGACTCGGGGCTTTCACTGCTGGTTCAGTCCCTGGTCAAGGAACTAAGATCCCGCAAGCCGTGCAGCACAGCCAAAAAAAAAGCTAAAGCAATTGATGTGAGGACAGCTAATCAAAGCTTACATAAATCTTTGAAAATTCTACTGCATTTAAAGAACTAAACCCAAACCCCTGTTGCATTATAATGTTATATTGATTTCTGAAAATACCACCCTCCCCCATGTGAGATACAGGGAAGGGACAAACTAGGATGCACCTGGTCATTTTAGTTAGCAAGGGATTTGAAAATTATGGTTTATACTTTTGTAACCATTCGTGTTCAAAGGAATTAAATCTTAACAATAGTTTCCTATGTACAAAAGTTAAAATTAAAGAAAGACTATTAAATAGTAACACAGGGTGTATATACTTTGCTTATTTTCAATAAACCTGTGAGATACAAAAGCCTAACTTAAGCAAAGTCACTGCCCACCTATCCTGGTCCCCTCCAGCATTGTTACTCCAGCCACTGCAAATACACAGTTTTAATCATTTCTTGAGCTTCCTGTTAATGTTTCTTTATATAAAAACAAGCCATTGTGAATTCATATTTTTCATACCCAAGTTTGTCCTTATAATGAGTAGTCAGACTCCACATTTTTTTTAAAGAAATTCACGGTCTTTTATTTATTTATTTATTTATTTATTTATGACTGTGTTGGGTCTTCGTCTCTGTGCGAGGGCTTTCTCTAGTTGCGGCAAGTGGGGACCACTCTTCATCGCGGTGCGCGGGCCTCTCACCATCGCGGCCTCTCTTGTTGCGGGGCACAGACTCCAGACGCGCAGGCTCAGTAATTGTGGCTCACGGGCCCAGTTGCTCCGTGGCATGTGGGATCTTCCCAGACCAGGGCTCGAACCCGTGTCCCCTGCATTGGCAGGCAGACTCCCAACCACTGCGCCACCAGGGAAGCCCCAGACTCCACATTTTTAAAACTTGATTAAAGTATAGTTGGTATACAATGTTGTGTTAATTTCTGCTGTACAGCAAAGTGATTCAGTTATACATATATACATTCTTTTTCATATTCTTTTCCGTTATGGTTTATCACAGGATATTGAATATAGTTCCCTGTGTTACACAGTAGGACCTTGTTGTTTATCCGTTCTATATATCACAGCTTGCGTCTGCTCATCCCACACTCCCAGTCCTTTCTTCCCCCAACCCCCCTCCCCCTTGGCAACCACAAGTCTGTTCTCTGTGTTTGTACAGACTCCACGTTTTTTGATGTTTACCGACAGCTTACGCCTCCCTTCTCTCTTCCCCTTGTGTCCACGCCCGGAAAAGCCGATAACAAAGTCTGTAGTCCTCTGGCATCAGTTTCACATTCCAGCCACACAAGCCCCTGTCTGTGTGCAGAACTCTTATCCTGGCCCAACCCCCGACAAAGATTCTTTGCTTGACCAGAGAATCTTTGGTTCTGACCCTAAACCTTCTCCCGGGCCTATCTGTGTAGTTCCTTGTGAAATCCAGTTTTACCAGAAACCCTGCTGCGTCAGTTAAACCAGAATTCCCCAGCTCCCCATGTCTGATCGCCTTCTGTATCTGATTGGGTTCCTACATTGCCACCATTGCTCAGGTGATCTGTGATCACCCTGGCCTGACTTCAGTAAGAATCCTGTTAGGTCAGTTTATCCAGACCCACTAATCCCTGGTTTTTCTTTTAGTAATTTTCCATCCACTGACCCCCCCCCCCGCAAATTGCTCTCTGGCCATGAATTCCCACTTCCACATGCTGTATTCAGAGTTGAGCCTAGTCTCATTTCTCCCCAGCTGTGAAATCCCATCGCAGTGGTCTCTGTACCTGTCCCAGGGGTTCTGGATAAAATCTGCTTTACCTCTTTGACAAGTGTCACTGAATATTTTTTCTTTAAGGTCCCCTAGCCATGATAAAAATCCAGGCCAGGCTCCTTTCCTTGCTTTCTGAAGCCATTTCAGAGCTGCTTGAGAGGCCAGCCCTGCCCTCCCCCCAAGACCTCAATTACGTGGGTCATAGACTTTTTTTTTTTTTTTTTGGCCCCACCGGGTGGCATGCGGGATCCTAGTTCCCTGACCAGGGATCGAACCTATGCCCCCTGCATTGGGAGAGCGGAGCCTTAACCACTGGACCACCAGGGAAGTCCCGGTCATAGGCTTTTTCCTACCCTGAGTGTGTGTGTATTTGCATGACACACCAGCATCAGTCTCAACATGGAAATCACACCTGTGCAGGTGGCAAGAACAACTGGTGTGGTGAGCAGCATGGCCAGACATGACCACCACCCGTGGGTCTGTCTTCTCTTGCTCTGACTCGCTCACCTGCTCTGCTGTCTGATGGCGGCCGGTGCCGTGGGCTGCTGGGTGCCGGGGACCTCGTGCTGTGAGCTGTGCTGCCTGTGTTGCGTTGTTGACCATACCAAGCCTCAGTTTTAGATTCAGCCTACCAGAGTTGGCAGTTTCAAGAATTCCTAGGCTTTGGGGAGCAGCAGTATGGGATGGGCGCCCTCCTTGTATTAGTCCTGGGTTGATACCTTTGCCAGGATTTATCTGTGTGTTAGAGTGAAGCTGTGACACAGGCAGGCTTGGCCCCGACATACCCCAGTGAGGGGTGAGAGAGAGAGACTATGCCCTGTGCAAGAGGAGGCTCCACTGAGTGTTGCTTTTGAAAGAACAGTCATTTAAAAAGACAGAAAAAAAGAAGAGAGGGGGAAAGGCAGCCAATAGATGGCAGGCTGAATCTGCCCTCCTAATACCAGGGGGCGCACCAGGACCCTTAAGGACCTCTGCTGCTGGCCCTGTCTCTACTGCAACAAAGCTCCTGACCCTCAGAGTTACAGGCGACAACACCCATGGCATCCTTGTGGCACAGCCAAGGGATTAGTTCAAACTGACTTAAACCTAGGGTCCTTAAACCCTATAAAGCAACCCGTTGTCCTGGAGGAGACCCCTATTCCTCATGGCACTAATGTGAGGCCCTCTGGAGGGAAAAATTTTATAAATACCAGGGTAGAGAGGTCACCCTCTCCCCCGAAGTATATACAGTGACCGAAAAGCTGAAACAGGGAAGGACAGGAGAGAGGAAATAAGTGAAAAAATACTGAAACAAAGGTCCACAATTTAACCCAACTGGAAATCTAAAATACAGAATTTACACAACAGAAAAGATAAAGGGGCACTGTTTGGTTTCTGGGGCCTCTACAACATAGTTTCTGAATTAATTTTGTCATCTGCTATGTTGCATTGATTCACAAACCTTCATGCAAATAATACTGGGTCTCAAGTTACAGTTATATTAGGATCCCACTAAACTTAAGCAAGGTAAGATAATCTCTAAGATGATCTAAGATTCCCAATAATCTTAGAGGAGTTACTGAATATAAAGTAGGGGACAGTGCTCGTTTCGGCAGCACATATACTAAAATTGGAATGATACAGAGAAGATTAACATGGCCCCTGCGCAGGGATGACATGCAAATTCGTGAAGCGTTCCATATTTAAAAAAAAAAAAAATTACCAAAGCTATAAGACCCACTGATAGACAGTAAACTTTACTATGTTAATAAAAACTACATGTGCTATATCGCACATTTAAAAAATATTTTGATAACTATATTTCTACATAATTTGTTTCCTTTATAATTCTATGTATTATTTTGCAATAAAAACATTATTCCAAAAATATATAAATATTTAAAAAATAAAATAGGAGGCAAATAAGCATGTCTCACCTTAACCATCCGCCAACTTGCCTAAAGACCCCATGGTCATAGGATTCATTTGTCCTAAAGTATCCTATAGTGAACAGGAAAGCTCTGAACTAATGATTCACAAATTAAAATTAAATAATTTTTTAAAATACATTTATTTATTTATTTATTTTTGACTGCGTTGGGTCTTCGTTGCTGCACGTGGGCTTTCTCTAGTTGCAGCGAGTGGGGACTACTCTTCATTGTGGTGTGCGGGCTTCTCATTGCAGTGGCTTCTCTCATTGCGGAGCATGGGCTCTAGGCACACGGGCTTTGGTAGTTGTGGCACACGGGCTCAGTAGTTGTGGCTCACAGGCTCTAGAGCGCAGGCTCAGTAGTTGTGGCACATGGGCTTAGTTGCTTTGTGGCATGTGAGATCTTCCCAGATCAGGGCTCGAACCCGTGTCCCTTGCATTGGCAGGCAGATTCTTAACCACTGCGCCACCAGGGAAGTCCTTAAATAATGTTTTTGCCAATTCCAAATTGGCTTGACAAAATGGGACCCCACAGATTTATCCCCCAGGTAAATAATAAAATATGTGCCAAAGTAAATTAAACAGGGCTTTGAAGGATTGAAAACCATTACAAAAAATTATTTCGTGAAGAGGTGATTACTCGCAGCGCTTCTCCTTTACACAGCTGAATTTGGCCTGTTCTAAAACATGAAAAGAAGGAATGGCACTTGGTACAACCACTATGGAAAACATTATGGAGGTTCCTTAAAAAACTAAAAGTAGAACTAACATATGATCCAGCAACCCCATTCCTGTGCATATATCTGGAGAAAATCATAATTCGAAAAGATACGTGCATCCCAGTGTTCACTGCAGCACTATTTACAGTAGCCAAGCCATGGAAACAATCTAAATGTCTATCAACAGAGGAATGGATAAAGAAGATGTGGTACATATATACAGTGGAATATTACTCAGCCATAAAAAAGAATGAAATAATGCCATTTGCAGCAGCATGGATGGACCTAGAGATTGTCATACTAAGTGAAGTAAGTCAGACAGAGAAAGACAAATATCATAATTTTTAAAAATGATACAAATGAACTTATTTACCAAACAGAAACAGACTTACAGATATTGAGAGCAAACTTATGGTTACCAAAGGGGAATCGTTGGGGGGAGGGATAAATCAGGAGCTTGGGATTTACATATACTACTATATGTAAGACAGATAACCAACAAGGACCTACTGTATAGCACAGGGAACTCTATTCAATATTGTGTGATAACCTATATGAGAAAAGAATCTGAAAAAGAATGAATATATCATATGTATAATTGAATCACCTTGCTATACACCTGAACTAACACAACATTGTAAATCAACTATACTTCAATAAAATTAAAAAAAAAAAAAAAAAGGAATGAATGACACCTCACAGTGGATTACCTTGAGTTTGTGGTCTCACCACACAAACCCCTGTACCCAGTACCCAACATTGTGGAAATCACTGACTCTATCCAGTCAGCAGCTGGTAAATATCCTGCTCTCACGGATTTGGTTAAGTCTGTTGTGTTCAGTGCCTGTTTCAACTGTCTCTCAGCTTCAGTTGGCCTTTACCTCTTAAGGGATGTGATACACTTTTACCTGGTTAACCTTGGGGAACCTGAACACCACTGTCACTGCACACAGTCTCTGCGGGCAGGATGTGAGCTGTATCGACCTTGCTCTGGGAGCACAGGTATGACATTACATTAATGACATTCTCCTCTGAGGAAGTTCATTTGGGGACATACAAATACTGCAAAAAGGAGCTCACGGAAAGTGGATGGGTCATTAGCCCATCCATAAATAAGGCCCTGACACTGGTTAAATTCCTAAAAATTACATGGTAAACAAGGGGCTGTTCCCTCCCTGACACCATGAAGAAATAGCTGTTGTCCCTCTTAGCACTCACAGCATCTCCTCGGTTGTTTTTGTGTTTGGAAGGCAACATATTCTTTCCTTACAAACTTTACTTCTATGCAAGGAACTCCCCTCCTTGGCCCACACTTTATGCCATTAGAGCTGTAATTACCACCAGGTACTGGGCTCTCCTGAAAACAGAGGATCTCCCAGGACCTGAGCATGTGGCCCTCCACCCAGCTGTCCATTGTGCCTTCAGTCCTGGAAACAGCCCGCCATGAGCTCAGCATGGCTACTGAGACCTCCTTGAGACATGACCGAGCGCAACCTGAGCCCTCTGGCATAGCCTGCCTTCAGGAGGGGGCACCCTCCCCCTCAGTCCCTTTCTAGATGCCACAGTTCTGGAAGAGGTCTCTTCACCATTCACTATGATGTTGCCTATAGGCTTGTCATGTATGGTTTTTATTATGTTGAGGTATATTCGTTCTATACCTAATTTGTTTAGAGTTTTTATCACAAAAGGATGTTAATTGTCAAATGCTTTTTCTGCATCTGTTGAGGTGATCATATAATTTTTTTCCTTTATTTAGTTAATTTGGTGTAACACATTTATTGATTTGCATATGTGGAACCATCCTTGCATCCCAGGGATAAATCCAACTTGATCATGTTGTATAAGCCTTCTAATGTGCTGTGAATTTGGTTTCTTTTATTTTGTAGAGGATTTTTACATCTATGTTCATCAGGGGTATTGGCTTGTTATTTCCTATTCTTGTAGTGTCCTTGTCTGGCTTTGGTATCGGTAATGCTGGCCTCATAAAATGAGTTTGGAGGTGTTTCCTTCTCTCTGAGTTGTTGCAAGAGTTTGAGAAGAGTTGGTATTAATTCTTCTTTAAATCTTTGGTAGAATTCAGCAGTGAAGCCATCTGGTCCTGGACTTTCCTTTGTTGGGAGGCTTTTGATTACTGATTCAACCCCCTTACTCCTTATTTAGCGATTCAGATTTTCTGTTTTTGTGATCCAGTCACAGTAGGTTGTATGTTTATAAGAATTTTTTTTAATTTATTTATTTATTTACTTTTGGCTGCATTGGGTCTTCATTGGGTTGCGCGGGCTTCTCATTGCAGTGGCTTCTCCTGTTGCGGAGCACGGGCTTTAGGCTCGAGGGCTTTAGTAGTTGTGGCTCTCGGGCTCTAGAGCACAGGCTCAGTTGTAGCACACGGGCTTAGTTGCTCCCCGGCATGTGGGATCTTCCCGGACCAGGGCTCGAACCCGTGTCCCCCGCATTGGCAGGCGGATTCTTAACCACTGCGCCACCTGGGAAGCCCTGTTTATAAGAATTTATTAATACCTCTACGTCAGGGATCCCCAACCCCCGGGCCATGGACCGATATCGGTCAGTGGCCTTTTAGGAACTGGGCCGCACAGCAGGAGGTGAGCGGCAGGCAAGCGAGCGAAGCTTCATCTGTATTTACAGCCGCTCCGCATGGCTCACATTACAGCCTGAGCTCCGCCTCCTGTCAGCATTATGGTGAGTTGTATAATTATTTCATTATATATTACAATGTAATAATAATAGAAATAAAGTGCACAATAAATGTAATGTGCTTGAATCATCCTGAAACCATCCCCCCCACCCCCAGGCGGTGGAAAAATTGTCTTCCATGAAACCGGTCCCTGGTGCCAAAAAGGTTGGGAACCGCTGCTCTAGGTTATCCAATTTATTAGCATATAATTGTTCATAGTAATTTTTTATGATCCCTTATATTCCTGTTGCACCCCATATAATTTATCCTGTTTCATTTCTGATTTTATTAATTTGAATCTTTTCTCGTTTTTCTTAGTCTAGCTAATGGTTTGTCTATCTTTTTTTTTTTTTTTTTGGTTTGTCTATCTTTTCAAACAACCAATTCTTAGTTACTTTGATTAGTTTTATACTTTCATGTGTTTTCACGTTACTAATTAGCATCCTTTCATTTCAGTTTGAGGAAATCCCTATAGCATTTCTTGTAAAGCAGGTGTAGTGGTGAACTCCCTCAGCTTTTGTTTGTTTGCGAAGTCTTTGTTTCCTTCATTTCTTCTTTTTTTTTAATAAATTTATCCATTTATTTATTTTTGGCTGCATTGGGTCTTTGTTACTGTGTGCAGGTTTTCTCTAGTTGCAGCGAGCAGGGGCTACTCTTTGTTGTGGTGCGTGGGCTTCTCATTGCGGTGGTTTCTCTTGTTGCGGAGCATGGGCTTCAGTAGTTGTGGCACGTGGGCTCAGTAGTTGTGACGCACGGGCTTACTTGCTCCGCAGCATGTGGGATCTTCCTGGACCAGGGCTTGAACCCGGAACCCCTGCATTGGCAGGCGGATTCTCAACCACTGCACCACCAGGGGAGCCCTGTTTCCTTCATTTCTGAAGGACAGCTTTGGTGAATAAAGCTTTCTTGGTTGGCAGTTTCTTTCTTTCAGCTCTTTACATATGTCATGCCACTCTCTTATGGCCTCATGGTTTCTGCTGAGAAATTTGTTGATAGTCTATTGGGGTTTCCTTTATGTGATGTATCACCTTCCTCCAGTTACTTTCAAAATTCTCTTTCTTTGATTTTTAATAATTCAATTATAATGCATCTTTATGAAGTCTTCTTTGGGTTTAACCTGTTTAGAGATATTTGAGCTTTAGGTACCTGGATGTCCATATCTTTCCGAATATTTGGGAAGTTTCCAGTCATCATTTCTTTAACTAGGCTTTCTACCCTTCTCCCTCTTTTCTCCTTATAGGCATTCCATAATGTGTATATTATTTCTTTTGCTGGTGTCCTCTAATTCCCATAAACTTTCTTCATTCCTTTTCATCCTTTTTTCTTCCTCTTTTCTCCTCTAACTGAATAATTTCAAATGAACAGTCTTCACGTTCACAGATTCTTTTATCTGATTCATCAAGTCAGTTCTTGAAGCTGTATTTCATTTTTCAATTCATTTATTGTACTCTTCAGCACCAGAATTTCTGTTTGGTTCTTTGTGATTTCTGTCTATCAGTCGAACATCTCCTTTTGTTCATGTATTGTTTATTTTGTTGAGTTGACTGTATGTATTCTTATGAAGCTCCCTGAGCTTCCTTTGAACAATTATCTTAAATTCTTCATTAGGCAATTTCTAGACCTCCATTTCTGTGGAATAGGTTACCAGAAAATTATTGAGTTTCCTTGTTGTCATTTTTCTGTGTGTGTGTGTGTGTGTGTGTGTGTGTTCCTTGAGGTTTTGCATTGCTGTGTTCACATGTGAAGGAGCAGTCAATTCCTCCACTGACTGGTTTTGGGAAAGAAACACTTTTCACCAGTCAGCCCAGCTGGGAATTCTGTGATTCTGTCAGACCTTATCTATGAATGCACCCGCCTCACACCTCTTGTTCCCTCTTTAGCAGGGATTCTTAAGATTGTATGCCTTCCTTTGTTTTTTTTGTTTTTCTTGTCTGCACCCCTCGGCATGCAGGATCTTAGTTCCCCAGCCAGGGATTGAACCTGTGCCCCCTGCAGTGGAAGCTTGGAGTCCTAACCCCTGGACCACCAGGGAATTCCCTGTATGCCTTCTTTTGATCCCTCACAACCAGGCGGGGTACTGAGAGCCTCCCATTTGTTTTCCTGAGATATAGTCCCCTGAAATGCTTGTCTTCTTCCATCCCACTGAGTTGAGCCAGCTGAATGCATGTGCTTACAAGACAGGGGAGAGGCTTTCCCTCACTGTCTGGAGCACATACATGGAGCAGGCTATGGGGTGGGAGGGTCAGGTGTGCAGAGCATTGGGTGTGCCCATGCACCAGACAGGAGTGTCTGCAGATGTCACAGATACAGAGAACAGACTGTGGTTGCCGGGGGCGGTGGGGGGGGGGGTCGGTGGGAAGGAAGGATTGGGAGTTTGGGATTAGCAGATGCAAACTATTATATATAGGATAGATAAGCAACAAGGTCCTACTGTATAGCACAGGAAACTATATTCAAAATCCTGTAATAAACCATAATGGAAAAGAATATGAAAAAGAATATATATGTATAACTGGGTCACTTTGCTGTACAGCAGAAATTAAACACAACACAGTAAATCGACTATACTTCAATAAAATTAAAAGAAATATATATGTGGCTATGCCAGTTTTCTTTTGTTCAGTGTTGGCATGGTATATCCTTCTCCACCCTTTACTTTTTTTTTTTTTTTTTTTGGCTGCACCGGATCTTAGCTGTGGCGTGCTTGATCTTTAGTTGCAGCATGCGTGCTCTTAGCTGCGCCACACGGGCTTCTTCGCTGTGGCATGGCATGCGGGCTCTAGTTCCCCGACCAGAGATCGAACCCGGGCCCCCTGCACTGGGAGCACAGAGTCTTACCCACTGGACGACCAGGGAGGATCTTAAAGAAGGTCCTTACTTTTAATTTATCTGTGTCTTTATATCTAAACTGATTCTTGCAGACAACATGTAATTGTTATTTTGTTATTCACTTGACAATTTCTGTCTTTCATTTCTTGTATTTAGACCATTGATGTTTAAGGTGATTATTGATAGAGTGGATCAATATCTACCATATTTCTACTCTTTTCTATTTGTTACCTTTGTTCTTGTTTCTTCATTCTCTTCCACCTTTCTTCTGTTTTCTCTACGTTTTATTGAGTATTTTATGTGGTTCCATTTTTTTTCTCCTCTTCTGGCTTACTATTATACGCTTTTCAGTAGTTGCCCATGAGTTTGCAATATACATTTACAACTAACTTTGTCCTCTCTGAAGTAACAGTATACCATCACTTCAGTGGATGTGCAGTTTTCTCATAACAGAGTATTCCAATTCCTCCTCCCTGCCCTTGTACCATTGCTATCATTCATTTCATTTATCCATAAGCTATAATTACTGAATATATAGTTGCTGTTATGATTTTGAACAAAGTGTTTTCTGTCAGAATACATAAAAATAACAGAAATAAATCATTTTATTTTACCTTCATTTATTCCTTCTCTAACACTCTTCCTTTCTTCATCATTACCTTCTTCCTGACAAATTTCTTTTTTTTTTAATATTTATTTATTTATTTGGCTGCACTGGGTCTTAGTTGCGGCATGTGGGATCTTTGTTGCCACGTGCAGGATCTTCATTGTGGCATGCGGGATCTTTAGTTGCAGCATGCAGGATCTTAGTTGCAGCATGCGGGATCTAGTTCCCAGGCCAGGGATCGAACCCCGGACCCCCTGCATTGGGAGCATGGAGTTCTTAACCACTGGACCCCCAGGGAAGTCCCTGACAAATTTCTTTTAACAGTTTTTGCAAAGCAGGTGTGCTGATAACAAATTCCCTTGATCTTTGTTTGTCTCAGAAAGTCTTGATTTCTCTCTCACCTTGGAAGGATAATTTTGCTCGACACAGAATTCTAGTTGGGTGGTTTTTCTTTCAGCACTTTATGTCACGAAACTCTTTTCCTGCTTACATGGTTTCTGAAAAGAAGTTTGATTTCATTCTTATCCTTGTTTTTCTATACCTGATATTTTCTCACTCTACCTTCTTTTAAGATGTTCTCTTTGTCTTTGATTTTTCTCAAGTTTGAATATGGTATTTCTAGGTGTGCATTTTTCAGTTTTTAATCTCATTTCTCTGAGCTTTCTGGATCTGTGGTTTGGTGACTGTCATTAATTTTGGGAAAATCTCAGTCCCCATAAGCCTCACTTATTTCTTCTGTTCCCTTCTATCTTTCTTCTCTTTCGTGTATTCCCATTATGTGTATGTTACACTTTATATAATTGTCTCAGAGTTCATGGATTTCTGTTCCCTTTTTTGTTCATCTCTTTGCATTTTAGTTTTGGAAGGTTCTCTTGACATTTCCTCAAACTCAGTGATTCTTTCCTCACACATTTCCATTGTATTGATGTGTCCTCACCCCCACCCTGCCAAAGGAATGATTCATTTCTGTGCTTTTGTTTTTTTTTGGTTTTTTTGTTTTTTTAATTTTTTAAAAAAATTTATTTATTTTGGCTGTGTTGGGTCTTTGTTGCTGCACGCGGGCTTTCTTTATTTGCGGTGAGCGGGGGCTACTCTTCATTGCAGCGCACGGGTTTCTCACCGTGGTGGCTTCTCTTGTTGCAGAACATGGGCTCTAGATGTGCGGGCTGCAGTAGTTGTGGCACTTGGGCTCAGGAGTTGTGGCTCGTGGGCTCTAGAGCGCAGGCTCAGTAGTTGTGGCGCATGAGCTTAGTTGCTCCACGGCATGTGGGATCTTCCTGGACTAGGGCTTGAACCCGTGTCCCCTGCATTGGCAGGCGGATTCTTAACCACTGCGCCACCAGGGAAGGCCCTGTGCTTTTTGTTTTTTATTTCTTGTATTTCCCTTTTGGTTCTTTCTCAGGTGTTTCCATATTTGCGTACGTGACCTATCTGTACTTGCACATCACCCACTGTTTCTTTGGGTTTTTTAAAAATTATTTTGGCCGTGCCCTGCAGCATGTGGGATCTTAGCTCACCAGCCAGGGATCGAACCTGCGCCCCCTGCATTGGAAGCGTGGAGTCTTAACCACCAGACCACCAGGGAAGTCCCTCATCCACTATTTCTGTTTGAGTCCTTAGCATATTCATCATGGTTGCTTCAAATTTCTGGTCTGATAATTCCAGCATACCCACTACATCTGAATCAGGTTCTTTTCCTTGTCCTATTATCATCGAATCAGGGCCCGCTGCTCGCAGCTTACAAAATCAAATTCACAAATGTTGATAGAAAGGAAAGTTGTCTTTAATCAGAGTGCCGGCAATCCGGGAAGATGGTGAACCCAAAAAACCACCTCCCAAGGGCCTGCTTGGCCATGGAAGTTTTAAAGGGAAAGAGGGAAGTAATCTCAGTTAATCATTGAAATAGGGGGTCACAGTCGTCACTGCCCCCCACTGCATGCAGGCTCGTCGACTTGTGATCTTCCTCCAGATGTTAATCACACAGTTTGGTCACACAGTTTGTTCACGAGATTACTGAAAGGGAAGCTAGGGAAGAGATCTGGTCATCTGTTAATTACTTATTCTACTTACTCATTTCTACTTCTTTGAACCGACAGGCTAGGCAGGGTGTTGTGTGATGAAAAGATTTGAAAGGTGTGCTTGGGCGGGAGATGAGGAGAGCATGGGGGCGCCTGGTTTAAAAGTTAGTTACATTACAACTTTGCTAAAGTGACAAGGAAAGGGACTTCCTGCCGAGGGCAGTTTCCTGCAAAGACCTGCTTACACTGTCTCCTGAAGATGTGTTTTTTAAGTCTTCTTGTGCCTTTGAATTTTTTTGTTGAATACTGGACATGATGTAGTGTGAAAAGGAGCTGAGGTAAATAGACCTTAGTGTGAGGTTTTATGTTTATCTGACTGGCCTTAGGCTGTGTTGACTATTTGTTGCAGCTGTCAGGGGTAAAATATCCTCAGATGTCCTTGCGTTTGTCTCCCATGTCACCTTTGGGGTACTGTAGAGACTTGTAAATAAGTTCTGAAACATACCGTTCTTTCCGTGTGTCCCACTGTGATGAAACAGGAGTCTTCTTGGTGTAGTGGCATGTTGTGGGTGGAGAGGAAATGTTCTGTTGTCCCATGATTTGGTCTCAGTATTTTAATGAGCGTGTGTCCCTGGGCTGTGACCTTCTGTGGTATAATAAGAAAAATGTTTGGTCTTTGTCCACAGTTCTTATCAAAGATCTCCTAAGGCCCTTGGACTTTCTGAGTGATGAGAGCATCTTATGTTGTAATGAGGCAACTGCTTCCAGGCCCTTAAGATGGCTTTAGGGTATGGGTTGGTCACCAGGAAGACCAAGCTTTGATTAGAGGCTTAGAATGTTCAGCCCCGTTCCCAACCTCTGGGGAGGAAAGAGGGACTGGAGATTGAGTTATTCACCAGTGGTCGACATGAGGAAACTTCATCGAAACCTCTAAACCTCGGGATTCAGAGAAATCTCAGTTGGTGAGCACATCACCATGCTGGGAGGCTGTCATGCCAGGAGAGGGCATGGAAGCTCCCTACCCCCCGACCACCACTTTGCCCTGTGCACCCTTTCCATTTGGCTGTTCCTGACTTGTATCTTTTACAGTAAACTGGTAATAATAAGCAGTGCTTTTCTTCATTCTGATAGCTGTTCTAGCCAATTAACGAAGATGAGGTATTGTCCAGGGAACCTCTGAATTTGTAGTGGGCCATGCAGAAATGTGTATAACCTGCCCCGCTGCCCTGTTTGCAGCTGGCATCTGACATGGGGGCAGTCTTACAGGATTGAACCTGTAAACTGTGGAGTCTGATGTTAACTCTGGTTAGTTTGTGTTAGACTTGAATTGAATTGCAGGACACCCAGTTGGTGCTGGAGAGTTGGCATAGTTTTGGAAAACATACCAAGTATTTGCTGAGAGGTCAGGCAGAAAGGCTAGAGGGGACTCAAGTTGCCTATTTCCCACCCCTCATGTCATTTAGGCACTGGTGGAATCCCAGTTGGTTAGCCTCTAATGAAGCAGATTCTTTTGAGGACAGGACTTGTTAAGAAGAGTGGAATATTGTGGGCATATTTCAGAATGGCTATTTTTCAGTCTCTCTGCAATTTTGGAGATAGCACTTTGCCCTGTGACCTCAGTTCTTTGATACATCTAAGGAAGAGTCATTGATTTTTTCAGTTTGTTTGCTTTTTACAAAAAGTTTGTTGAGGATGGGACTGTTACCTTTTAAGCTCCTTATCTGCCAGATCAGAGGTCTCTGACTCCATCTTGTAATGTTTGACTGCTGATATGTTGGGAAAACTCAGTATTTTTCCTGAGTAGAGAAAACCCAGTTCTTCCTGCCTGTGTTTCTCTTTTACTTTTACCCAGAACACTTCACTCCTGACACTTTCGGTCACCAAATATGTGAGGGCTTTCCCCCCACAATAAGTAAATTCTCTGTGACACCAGTGGGGTGTCCTACAACTTAACTGAATCCTAACACCGTCTGCCTGGCGACAGCATCAGATTACACAGGTTAAGGGCTAAGTCCCACAAGGCAGCCACTCCCGCCCCCCAACTTCAGATGCCAATCACAAGGAGTAGGTCCCCAGGTTACTCACAACTTCTGTCTGACTTGGCTACAAATCAGGGGTTCCCACAACCCCCTCCTTGGGTTCTGTTTGCTAGAGCGGCTCACAGAACTCAGAGAAACACTTAACTTACATTTCCCAGTTTATTTCCCAGTTTATTAAAGGATATGATAAAGGATACAAGTGAAGAGCCAGATGAAGTGATACAAAGGGTGAGGTCTGGGAGGGTCCGTGTGAAGTTGGGGTGCATCACCCTCCCCCATGTGGATGTCCTCACCAACCTGGAAGCTCTCCGAACCCCATACCCTTGGGATACCCTTGGGATTTTACGGAGGTTTCCTCATGTAGGCGTGATTGATTATTAACTTCATTTCCAGGCCCTATTCCCTCTCTGGAGGATGGGGTGTTGGGCTGAAAATTCCAAGCTCCTGGTCATGGCTTGCTCTTTCTGGTGACCAGCCCTCACCCAGCAGCTATCCAGGAGCCCAGCCAGAGTTGCTTCAGCGGAACAAGAGATGCTCCTAGTGCTCTTATCCTTTAGGAATTTACAAGCTTTTAGGAGCTGGGTGCCAGGAACCAGGGGCAGAGACCAGTATATGTATTTTCCATTATTTGACAGTTGACAACTTTAAAGTCTTACCCCTCCTTCTTCCCTTTGTGCCCCACATCTGTACAAGGTGATAAGAAAGGCTGTGTGTGAACCTCCACCTTAGCCACCCCCTAACCTCAGTTTAAAAGACCCAGGCCAGGCTCCCTTCCTTGTTCTCAATCCATTTCCCACGTGCTTGAGAGGCCCACCCTGCTCTCCCCAGAGACCTCAGTTACAGAAGTAATTAACCCTTTCATATATTCTTGGTAGGTGTGTGTTAGTCTCCACTACTCAACCAACACTTGGGGGGGGGGTTGGTCGAGGTTCCACCTGTCTCCGAAGGTTATAGAAAAGGTAACATGGTATATACATTGCAATACACTGCACTTATTTGCTCTATTGATAAATCCTCCAGATCTTTTCATAGCAATACCCTTTGTTTTTAAAAACTGCATATGATGTTGCATTTATGGAACCCATTCTTTCTCAACAGACACTTGGCTTCTTACTGATTTTTCTGCCAAAACCGCGACTGAAAACTCAGATTGCCACATTATAGGACAAACTAACATACACAAATTATGTTTGTTTCCAAACTTAATTACTGCTTGAAAATTTTTTTAAAGGATTTTTATTTTTATTTATTTATTTTTAATTTTATTTATTTATTTATTTTTGGCTGTGTTGGGTCGTCATTTCTGTGCGAGGGCTTTTTCTAGTTGCGGCAAGCGGGGGCCACTCTTCATCGCGGTGCGCGGGCCTTTCACTGTCGCGGCCTCTCTTGTTGCGGGGCACAGGCTCCAGACGCACAGGCTCAGTAGTTGTAGCTCACGGGCCTAGTTGCTCCGTGGCATGTGGGATCTTCCCAGACCAGGGCTCGAACCCGTGTCCCCTGCATTGGCAGGCAGATTCTCAACCTATGTGCCACCAGGGAAGCCCTGCTTGAAATTTTTACCAGCAAATATATTCAGAAAAGAATATACAAAATGTTTTGTGGCAAGATTTAGTGATAATTGAAACATCTTTGGAATCTTCATGAAGATTCATAAATGGCCTGTGGGCAATGGTGAGAGTGTCCTGACGTTCCCATCCCTCATTCATCTCGGTCCTGCCCCATTCATGACGGTGGTTGTGATTCTTTGTTTATCCTTCATACCGTCGCCATTTTTCACTCAGCAGTGGTCTTTCAGTTTTGCCTCCTTTGACCTTTCAACAAACAAGTATTAAAGGAATTACACTGAAAAGGTTTGCCGGTGGTTTCTCTTTCTCAGTGTTTCACACATGCTAGTGTCTGAGGCTTCAGGGCTGGTCTAGGACTGCAGGGTTCATCCTCCCACCAGAGCCAAGTGCCCCTGAGGCCGGCGGGCTTTTAAAGTACCAAATGAGTGGGGGTAGGTAGGGATGGATGGGCGTCTCTCAAAGGAAATGGTCAAAGATAAAAGTGGAGCCAGACTCATTTCATATGGTGAGGTCACTTTTAAGTCTCCGTGTCTGTGAAGAAGTGTCACAGTTCCGTGAGGGCCTCGCGGCCTTATGGTTCAGTGCAGTGTCCGTGGAGGGGACAGTTCTGGCCCACTGCCAGGACAAGGTCGGCGCAAAGACGAGAACCCCGGCCTCCTGTCACTCAGGCACGGGGGGCGGGGCCTTGTGAACTGTCCAATCAGGGGAGTCGCTGGTTACGTACGTGTGGGCGCCAGTGGGCGACGCTCCAGTGACGCTCGTGGGTGGCGTGGACTGCTCGCTCATTCCCATTTGCTCCCGCCGCGCAGCACGTCCGCTCTCGGTGCCCTTAAAGGGCTCCGGTGGCTCCGCGGCATCCTCTGTCGCTGAGACCTGCACTTGCCGCGGTAGTCGTGGGGTGGACGACAGGGAAGCCGAGAAACCGAAAAATGGTGAGTTGGGGAGCCTGGTGTTGGGAGACGGGGGCGGAGGGACCGGTTGGAACTGGCAGTGGTGGGACCCAGGCCTCCCAGCGATCAACTCCGGACCTGCGGACCGGAGTCCACAGCCGGCGCGGCAGGCAGCGTAGGGGCTCGGCCGGCAGTCGGGACCCAGGGCGGCCTCTCCGCTCACTGCTGCGGCTGTGTCTACTCCAGTTGCGTGGTGTCCACGGGGAGGGTGATCAGAGGACAATCGTGACTCAGTATCCGGGGCTCCTGCGTTGGAGGAGCTGTGGTCTTTGGGGTCCCCCGTCCCTTCTTTCTCCCCGGGGTGGGGGGACTCTTTTGCCCATCACTTTTCCAAATTTTCAGAAGCAGGGTCACAAATCCACGACCCTGTTCTTGCACCCTTGCTCTTCCCAGGGCAGGCAATAAATGCCTAGATTTCCAGATCTTTCCCTACGTTCCCAAACGCCATCTTCCCCTCTCCAGTTCATAGCTTCATTATTAACTATTTGTCTTCCGCGGTGCATTTCAGACTACGCAGTATTTTAATTGTATCATTTCTCCACAGAGCCATGAATGGCTCTTTTTAAAGATTCATTTTTTTGTCCATGTAAATTTTCCATGAGAAAAAATCAGAGACTAACCACCTGGAACTACACTGTATAAGTCTTGTGCTTCCCCCCCGGACCTTTCCTGGGCACAGACATCCTGTTTGAGCCCTGTGGGTGGAGGTTCCTCTTTGGAGCTTTTTATCATAGTTCCAGGTCAGCCTTGCCCCTCCCTGAGTTTGTGACTTTATTCACTTTAAGTCTCGGTTTTTGATAACTGTAAATGTATTTAATCAATAGATCTTGAAAGAGAATATAAAATATTTCCAAAGGGGAAGAAAGAGGTGAATTTAAGAAAAAATAAAACAAAGTATTCCATTATACCATTCTGTTAGTTAAAATTTTTCTTGTTTTTGGTCTCATGAGTGCATGTAACATTCGAGATCTGTTTTTTTCTTTTCTTCAATTATGATTATTTCCAAACAGTTCCTTGCCATGGAAATAATAATTGACATTTATTTTCTGAAAGGAATAGACATTTGTGTGTTTTGTTCTTGAACTAGAAAAATGCCTTACAATTTTCTTCCTTCCTTTACACATAAATTCTGGTTTAGAGTGGTTGTGCTGGATTATTCAAACACTGGGTGTGTGTCATTTAAAATATCAGTGGTGTCCAAGGCAACAACAGTGGGGAACCGAGACCTGTGGTCAGTATTTCTAAGCTAAGGCCCCCTTAAGCCTGCAAAGGGAAGTACTCAGAGGACCAGTTGTTCTTACTGGGGAGCCTCCCCCTGCAAGTGTCCTACCTGCTTGCACCCACTGTGGAAGGAGTCTTTATAGTAAGAGAAGATACAGATCCCTGGAAAGCTGGGGATGCACCTGTGATGGTGGGTGGGGGATGGGGAGTGATGCCCTTTCTGAAGCTATAACTGTGATTTTCTTGGTGCCTATTTTGAGATACAGGTTTGAGTTGCATCTGCAGTGTAGGTGCACTCAGAGTAATATGAGTACATTGAGAAAGTCTGTGAAGGTCAGGTGTTCTGTCTCCTGGACAAGAATTTATGAGTTTCGGAGTACATTTCAGTTAGAACTTTAAATTGAATCTGGCCAAGAGTTTTCTCACTTGTAAGAATTGAAGCCTGAGAAGGGAGCATTTGCATTATGTTGGAGCCTCCAGAGTTTATTTCTATGGCTGCTCAGGTATCCTTACCCTCCATCACCAGGGACTAACACACTCTAGGGGTTGTATCCCCACAGGGGGAGTCTGGACCTCTGGAAATCTGGGTTTTCTTCTGAACTGTAGGGAAACAGGTTGCTTATCTCACTGATTGAAATATTTGCATTTCTTTCCTTGTATATGTTTATATATTGAATATTGCAGCTCTTAACTCTAGTTTCCCTTAATAGTTTGTGATATAATTTACTGTGTGAGTGTATAATATTTATAGGTCTCAGGCTTTAAATGTATGTTGATTGAAAGACATAGTGGGAGTACGGCCAGGAATTCTGTAACCAAACAGAGTATTTGTTCCTTTTAGGCAAGAGATTCTCAAGATATGAGATGGGTGTATTTGAGTTCTCAGATGGTTTTTACATTTGTAAGTCAGTTTTTGTATGTGCATGTCCTTAGAGAGCTTTGAAATTTTAAGTGCTATAATACTGAAGCAAATGAATTCCTTTAATTGATATGAGGAAAACTATTCAAAACTTACCTAAGTCATTGAAAATCCTAGTATATTTAATGGATTAGACCCAAATTCCTAGTGCATTACACATTACTTATTTCTGAAGTAACCCCCAGAGTGAGATATAAGGAGAAACTATGATGCCTCTCTTGTAATTTTAGTTAGAAGGAGATATGAAACTTTTAATTTTTTATGCTTTAAACTTTTGTAAGTGTTAACGTTTAAAGGAGTAAATCTTAGAATGGTTTCCGCCATAGAAAAGTAAAAAATAAGTTTAAAATTAAAAAATTAAAAGCAAGCTAATTAAAAGTAAAGGCTGTTAAATAGAAAAATATGGTTTATGCAGATTACTCAGTTAATCTTAAGTAATCATGCGAAGGTTAGGAAAAGGCTGTTAAGATAAGAAGGTCTAAAGTAGACTCACTCCAGAACACCCTGACCCCTCAAGTGCTCTTGGTTCAGCCACCCCCAAATAAACAGTATTGATCATTTCTTGAGCATCTTGATTTGGTGTTTCTTTATCAAAAAGGAAGCAATTGCAAATGCATATTTTTCTTTCTTTCTTTCATTTTTTGGCCACACCACGTGGCTTGCGGGATCTTAGCACCCTGACAGGGATTGAACCTGTGCCCCCCTGCAGTGGAAGCGCGAAGTCTTAACCTCTGGACTGCCAGGGAAGTCCCCAGACTCCACATTTTTTGATGTTTGCTCACAGTTAAAGCCTCACCAATCTGTTAAATAACAAGAATTCAACTAAATAAATGTTAAAGGTCTTATTGGCTTTATTAAGTGATTGGTGGTGAATTGGACAGCATCGCATCTAGCAAGTAGAGAGGTGTCCAAGATGGAAGGCTTAGATGGGCAGAAGGGGGAAGGAAAGAGTGGATTATCTCATCTTTCTTTGAGGGACAGAAAAAAACCTATGCGGGGACTTCCCTGGTGGTCCAGTGGTTAAGACTCAGTGCTCCCAATGAAGTGGCCCCAGGCTCGATCCCTGGTCAGGGAACTAGACCCCACATGCCACAACTAAGAGTTCACGTGCCGCAACAAAGATCCGGCGTGCTGCAACTAGGACCCAGCGCAGCCAAATAAATATTTTTTTTAAAAAAAAGGAAAAACCTATGTGGCAGATTACCTCGTTGGTGTTGACCAGAAAATTCCAGATTGGTTAAGATGACATTCCTGGGGGAGGTCATATTTGCAGTTAGGTATTAAGTCTTTGTTTGGTGACGTGGGCTTAGCACAAATGACTCCATTTGGGGCCTACTGTTTCTTTTTAACACCTCCGTCTTCCCCTTGTGCCCTGACCTGGACAAGCTGATGAGAAGTCTGGGTGGCCTCCCTTCTAGAGGTGGCAGGGGGTTCCAGCCACACAGGCTCCTGCCCTTGGGCAAGAATATTTGCCTCGGTCCCACCTTCCACCCACAGTGAACACCCAGGCCAGGATCCTCTTCTTGGTTTGTGAAGCCATTTCAGAGCTGCTTGAGAGGCCAGGCCTGCTCTCCCCCGAGACCTCTCTTCTATGAGTCGTAACCCTTACCCTCTTGGTGGGTGTGTACTACACCGGTGACAGCCTCAGCCTCACCTCTGCAGGTGACCATAGCAGCTGGCCCTGTGAGCAGCATGGCCAGGCATGATCACCACCTGTCTGTCTTCTCCTGCTCTGACTCGCTCACCTGCTCTGCTGTCTGATGGCGGCCGGCGCTGTGGGCTGCTGGGTGCTGGGGAGCTCGAGCTGTGAGCTGTGCTGCCCTGTGTTGCATTGTTGACCATGCCAGGACTCAGTTCTGTGTTCAGCCGACCAGAATTGTCAGTTTTAAGAACTCCTAGGCATTTGGGAGCAGCAGTATGGGATTGGAGCTCTCCTTAAATTAGTCTTGGGTCAGTGTGTTTGCTGGGATTTATCTGCGTGTTAGAGTGAAGCTGTGCTAGTGCCTGGGTTGGAGCCAACATGTAAGGCACAGGTGGGAAAGAGAGACGATAGCCTGTGTAAGAGCTGGGCTAGTTGGGTGGTAGTTCCTGACAGAGCGGTTACTGGAGAGAAAAGAGAGCGGGAAAGGCAGTCATTAGATGGTGGCTGAGTCCCCACTCGTAATTCCAGAGAGTTCCTCAGGACCCTTGAGTTCTGCTGCTGCCTTTATTGCAACAGAGATCCTGACCTTCAGGGTTACAGGGGACAACACCATGGCACCCATGTGGCACAACCAAGGGATTTCTTCAAACCTGATTTAAGCCCAAGCTCCTTATACTTTATAAAGCGGCCAGATATCATAGAGGAGGCCTCTGACCCTGATAGCACTGATGTGTGAGGCTCTCCAGAAGTAGAGTTTATAAATACCAGAGGATACCCCCTCCCCCGAAGTATTCAATATATCCAGTGACCAAAAAAAAGCAAAACGGGGGGGGGGGGACAAGAGGGAGAGGACAAATGAAAAAAATAATGAAACAAAGGTCCACAGTTTGACCCAATTGGAAATCCAAAATATACAGAAAGAATTTACACAACGAAAAAGATGAAAGGGCACTACTTGGCTTTGGTGCCTCAACAACATAGTTTATGAAGTAATTTTGCCGTCTGCTGTGCTGCACTAGTTCTCAAACTTTCATGCAAATAATAAATACTAGGGCTCAAATTACAGTTATACCTGGGAGCCCACTAAATTTAAGCAAGGTACCCCTGATAAATTTAGGGGAGTTACTAGATATCATATAGAAGACTAATAGGTGTTGTATTTCACCTTAACTTTGAGAACTCTGGTCTTACCTAAATTCCCCATGGTCTTATCACCGACTGTCCTAAAATATCCATACCCAGCAAGGAAGGTCTGATCCAGTGAAATTTTAATTTAGTCTTTGCCACTTTCAAATTATATTGATAAATGAGACCCCACTTAACCTTACCCCCCTAGTTAAATATGGCCCAGTGTAAATTAAACAGGGTTTTGAAGGATTGAAAAACACTGTACAAATCTGTTCAGTGAGGAAGTGATTAACCCCCTGTGCTTCTCCTTTTAATAGCCTTATTTGGTCTCTTCTCAACCCTGGAAAAAATGAATGACACCTCACACTGGATTACAGCAACCTTGAGGCTTTGATTTCACCAAATAAGCCCCAATTCCGAGCCCCCAACATTATGGAAATTACTGGCTCCACCCACTCAGCAACGTAAATATCCTGCTCCCACAGATTTGGCTAAGTCTGTTCTGTTCAGTGTCTATTTCAGCAGCTTCTCAGCTGCAGTTGGCCTTCACCTCGAAGGGGCATGGTACACCTTTACCTGGCTACCCTCAGGGAACCTCAACACCACTGTGAGCACACACAGTCTCTGCAGGCAGGATCTGAACTGTAGCCATCTTGCTCCAGAAGCACAGGTGTGACATTACACCAATGACATCCTCTTTCTGAGGACATCAGAACATAAAAATATTGACAAAAAGAGCTCCTAAACAGTAGACAGGCCATTGCTGGTATATGATGTGAGGTTCCTGGCACCTAGCTTAAATTCCTAACAATTATTTGGTAACCTGGGGCCCACTCTCCCTGACACGGTGAAGAAATAACTGTTGTCCCTCTCAGCACCCACAACCTTGTCTAGATTCTTCTGGTGTTCTGGAGGCATCTGATTCCTTGTTTACGAATTTTACTTGAGCCTATTTATACTATTGCTTGTAAATTGGCCCACCTTGAATATTCCCCCTACAAAAAAAACAAAAAGGCTCTGGACTCAGGTCAAAATGCCAGACAACAGGCACTTCCCTTAGTGATCAGACACTGATTCACAGTAGAGGCTTCAGTGACCTCGTCTCCTGCCTCTGGAGTTGCCATCAGTAACTGCCCTAGGCTCCACACTATATGCCATTCGAGCTGCAGTTATCCCTTCTGACAGAGCTGTGCTAAAAATAGATAGCCCTGAGCATGTGACCGTTCACCCAGATTCCCACTATGATTTGGGACCTGTGAACAGCACCCCAAGAGCTCAGCTCAGCTATGGAGACCCCCTTCAGGCAAGATACAGCTAAACCTGGGCCCCCTGCCATAACCTACTTGCGGGAGGGGTGGCCTCCCCTCTCTTCAGTCCCTTTCTGAAGAAGGTCACCCCCTTCCCAGACCCCTAGGCTCCTTGGGGAGCTCCTTAGGATTCTCTGAGTGAAAAGCAGTGGGAGTTTTAGACATTAGCGACAGCATCACCACGATCATACATGATCCAGCTCAGGCAAAGTTGCTGCTTTTCATCCCTTATTTGGGACATCCTCATGAAGGATGGGACTCAAGAGTGCACAACTGACCAAACATCAGGCTGTCATCTTAGCACTGACCAGCAATTGGCTTCATCAGCATGTGTTTACAGACCCCTGGATGACTGTCTAAGAGTTGCCCCTTGGTGGTAAAAGAATTCTGAGAATCTCTTGCCTAACAGATACCCACGATATAAATCAAGGTAGGGATTTCCCTGGTGGTCCAGTGTAAGACTCTGTGCTTCCACTGCAGAGGGCACCGGTTCAATCCCTGGTCAGCAAACTAAGATCCCACATGCCGAGCAGCCACACACACAAAAATTAAGGTAACACTCATCTGTCCATGTCAGAGTTGCAGGTGCTGCTAATAGTAACCAGGGCACTCATTTCACTTCTCAGAATATCCAGTGCTGCGCTGTGGAACACAGCATTCAGTGTAGTTTAACCCTCTCTTATAAGTCTCAGAGTCCAGGCCTCATAAGAGCACCAAAATGGCTCACTGAAATAACTTCAGATCAGTTGACTGAAAGATGACCTCTTTCAGCCATCAGTCATCTGAGATGAATATTAAGGCATCTGACTTCATCTTTTTTTTTTTCCCTAATAACACTTTACCTTCTCTATAGCAGTTTTAGGTTTATAGAAAACTTGATTACAAAGTACAGAGTTCCCACTTAACCCCTCTGCCTTCATATCATATAGTTTGCCCTGTATTTTTTTTTTTGGCCATGCCACAGGGCATGCGGGATCTTAGTTTCCCCACCAGGGATCGGACCCACGCCCCCTGCAGTGGAAGCAGGGAGTCCTAACCACTGGACCCCCAGGGAGGTCCCTGCCCTATTTTTTGTATCTATTATTACTGTGGTACATTTGTTACATTTGATGAACCAATACTGATGCATTAAAGTCTGCAATTTACAATAGCGTTGACTCTTATGTTAGACAGTCTGTGGGCTTTGGCAACATAAAATGAGTTGTGTACATCATTTCTGTATCATGTATTCTACTTTCATGCTCTAAAAGGCCCCTGTGCTCCACCTATTCATTCATTCCTCCCTCCCACCCGAAATCCCTGGCAGCTTTAGGTCTTACTCATAGTTTTTTCCTTTCGAGAACTATGGTTAGAATAATACAGTGTATAGCCTTGTCACATTGGCTGCTTTCACTTAGCAATATGATTTAAGGTTTCTCCATGTCTTTTTGGCTTGATACCTCATGTCCTTTTAACCTTGAAAAATATGTCATTGTATTGATGTTCCAGTGATTATTTTTCCATTCACCTGTTGAAGGATATCTTGTTTACCTCTAAGTCTTGGCAATCACGAGTAAAACTTTTATAAAAATTCATGCGCAGGTTTTTTTATGAACATAAGTTTTCAACTAATGTGGCAAAATACAAAGAAGCCTGATTGTTGGATTGTATAGTTAAGAATAGGTTTAGTATTTTAAGAAACTGCCTGTTTTCCAAAGTAGACATACCGTTTTCCATTCCCACCAGCATTGAGAATGGAACAGGGTTCCTGTTGCTCTACATTGTCTCTGTCCTTTGGTGTTCGTTCTCAATTTTTTGAATTTTAGTATTCTAATAAGTATCTAGTAATAATCTCATTCTTCTTTTATTTGCAATCCTAATGACATATGATGTGGAGCGTCTTATGCTTATTTACCATCCATGTGTCTTATTTGGTGAGGTGTGTGTTCTGATATTTTGTCCATTTTTAATAGTGTTGCCTGTCTTATTGTTGAGTTTTGAGTTCTTTGGATATTTCAAATAGCAGTCCTTTATCAGATAAGTGCTTTGCAGAGATTTTCTCCCAGTCTGTGGCTTATTTTCAGTCTCTTAACCCTGTCTTTCATAGAGCAAGTTGTCATTTTAATGAAGTCAATTTACTAATATTTTTCTTTCATCAATCCTACTTTTGGTGTGTTGAATCAAAAAACTCATCACCAAACCCAAGGTCATATAGGTTTTCTCCTGTTACCTTTTTTCCTTCAATATTTTAAAAACTTGAAGTATAAAAAAATAAAATAAAATAAAAAAAATAAAAAAACTTGAAGTATAGTTGATTTACAGTGTTGTGTCAATTTCTGCTATACAGCAAAGTGATTCAGCTGTACACATATATACATTTTTAATACTCTTTTCCATTATGGTTGATCATGGGATATTGACTATAGTTCTTCGTGCTGTACAGTAGGACCTTGTTCATCCATTCTATATATAAAAGCTTACATCTGCTCACCCCAGCCTCCCACTCCATCCCTCCTCCAACCCCCTCCCCCTTGGCAGCCGCCAGTCTGTTCTCTATGTCCATGATTCTGTTTCTGTTTCATAGATAGGTTCACTTTCTCCTGTGTTATCTTCTAGGAGTTCTGTAGTTTTGCATTTTACATAAGATCTGTGGTCCATTTGGGGTTAATTTTTGCAAAAGGTGTAGGATCTGTGTCTAGACGTTCTTTTTTTTCAACGTGGATATCTAGTTTTCCTGGCACTATTTGTTGAAAAGCCTGTCATTTCTTCATTAAATTGCCTTTGATCCTTTGTCAAAGATGAATTGACTATATTTGTTTGGATCTATAGGAAATCATTGACTTTGTATGTTAACTATCCTTCGGTCTTACTGTACTCTCTTATTAGTTCAGGGGTTTTCTTTGTTGTTGTTGATTTTTTTTTCTCCATAATCATGTCATACATGACACAAGACAGTTTTATTTCTTACTTCCCATTCTGTATACATGTCCTTTTATTCTGTAAGCTTAAACTTCCAGTACAGTGTTGACTAGGACTGGTGAGAGAGAGGACATCATTGCCTCCTGATCTTACCAGGAAAGCATCTAGCTTCTCACCGTTAAGTGTGATGTTAACTGCAGGTTTTTTGTAAATGGTCTTTCTCAAGAAGAAGTTCCTCTCTATTCCTAGTGTGCTATCATAAATGGATTTTGGATTTTGTCAAATGCTTTTACATTTTCATTTTCTTCTGTTTCATTCCTCATATTAATAATTTGGCTTTTCTTCTTGCTTTTGTTTTTTTTTTTTTGGCCGTGCTGTGTGTCTTGCAGGATCTTAGTTCCCCAACCAGGAATTGAACCCAAACCCTCAACAGTGAAAGCACAGAGTCTTAACCACTGGACCACCAGGGAATTCCCATGTCTTTTCTCTTTTTTTCTCGGCTTATATAGACATTTCTGAATTTCATCTCTTCAAAAAACAGATGTGTTTTGTTGATTTTTCTCAATGATTTCTTGTACTTTCATTGATTCTCAAATTGTTACATCTCTTCCTGTGCTTACTTTGGGCTTAATTTCCTCTTCTTTTTCTACTTTTTAAGGCTAAAGGCTTAGATCATTAATTACAGATCTCTTTCTTCAAGTGTATGCCTTCAATGCCATAAATTTCCCTCTACACCCACTCTATTTTTGCTGCATTCCACAAGTTTCGGTAAATTGTACATTCATTTTTATTTAATCAAGGTAATTTTTAATTGCTGTTGAAACTTTTTCTTTGATCCATGGGTTATTTAAAAGTGTGTTGTTTAATCTCGAAGATCTTTCTATTATTGATTTCCAGGTTAATGCCTTTGTGTTCTGAGAGTATATTTTGTATGATTTCCCTTGTTTAAGATTAGTTAATATGTGTTTTATGCCCCAGAATGTGTTGTTTGTTTTGGCCATGCCACACAGCTTGCAGGATCTTAGTTCCCCAACCAGGGAACAAACCCAGGCCCACGGCAGTGAAAGCACCCAGTCCTAACCACTGGACCACCAGGGAATTCCCCCAGAATGTGTTCTATCCTTATGAATTTCCCATGTTAACTTGAGAAGGATGTGTATTCTGCTATTTGATGAAGTAATCCACAGTTTTCAGTTATGTCCGGTTGTTTGAGGGCACTGTTCAATTCAGCTCTGTGGCTTTCCTGAATTTCTTCCTGCTGGTTCTCGTAATCATTAGAGGGGTGTTGAAGTCCAACTATAATAGTGGAGTCTGTTTTTCCTTGTAATTCTATCCATTTTTCCCTGGTGTATTTTGCCACTGTGTTGTTGCTGTGCACATAAGCACTAAGGATTGCTTTGTCTTCTTGGAGACTTGATCCCTTTATCTTCATGCATTGCCCCTCTTTATCTCTGTGCTTTGTCAGAAAATAATACGGATATTCTACTTATCTTTTAATGTTAACATGATAACATCTTTTTCCATCCCTTAGTCTTAATCCATCTGTCTTTATTGTGAATGTGGCTTTATTACAGACAACATATAATTTTTTAAATCCACTATGACAGTATGTGGCTTCAATTGTTATATTTTTAGACCATTGACTTTTTTTTAGGTATAGTTGATTTACAATATTGTATCAGTTTCAGGCATACAACCTAAGAATTCAAAATTTTTATAGATTATACTCCATATAAAGTTATTACAAAATATTGGCTATATTCCTTGTGCTATATATACAATATACAGTATAATATACGCTTGTAGCTTATTTATTTTATACATAGTAGTTTGTACCGCTTAATCTCCCACCCGTCTTTCCCCTCCCCACTTCGCTCTCCCCATTTGTAACTGCTAGTTTGTTCTATTTGTGAGTCTGTTTTTGTTTTGTTATATTCATTTGTTTCTTTTAGATTCCCCATATAAGTGAAATCATACAGCATTTGTCTTTCTCTGTTGACTTATTTTACTGAGCATAATACCCTTCATCTATCCATGTTGTTGCAAATGGCAAAATTACATTCTTTTTTCTAGCCGAGAAGTATTTCATTGTACGTATTATGCACCACATCTTCTTTATCCATTCATCTGTCGAGGGACACTTAGGTTGCCTCCATATCTTGGCTATTGTAAATAATGCTGCTGTGAACATTGGGGTGTGTGTATCTGTTTGAAATAGTGTTCATCTTCTTCAGATATATACCCAGGAGTGGAATTGCTGGATCATATGGTAGTTCTATTTTCAGTTTTTTGCGAAATCTCAGTACTGTTTTCCATATTAGTTGGCACTGATTTACATTCCTAGCAACAGTGTACAAGGGTTCCCTTTTCTCCACATCCTCACCAACATTTGTTATTTGTGGTCTTTTTGATGGTAGATGTTCAGACAGGTGTGAGGTGATACCTCATTGTTTTTTTTTTTTTTTTGTTTTTGTTTTTTTTTTAAATTTTATTTATTTATTTATTTATTTATTTATTTATTTATGGCTGTGTTGGGTCTTAGTTTCTGTGTGAGGGCTTTCTCTGGTTGCGGCAAGTGGGGGCCACTCTTCATCGCGGTGCGCGGGCCTCTCACTATCGTGGCCTCTCCCGTTGCGGAGCACAGGCTCCAGACGCGCAGGCTCAGCAATTGTGGCTCACGGGCTTAGTCGCTCCGCAGCATGTGGGATCTTCCCAGACCAGGGCTCGAACCCGTGTCCCCTGCATTGGCAGGCAGATTCTCAACCACTGCGCCACCAGGGAAGCCCCTACCTCATTGTTTTGACTTGCATTTCTCTGATGCAGTGATGTTGAGCATCTTTTCATATGCTAGTTGACCATCTGTAAGTCTTCTTTGGAAAAATGTCTACTCAGGTCTTCTATCCATTTTTTAATCAGGTTATTTTTTTTTTGATACTGAGTTATATGAGCTGTTTATATCTTTTGGATATTAACCCCGTATCAGTCATATCATTTGCAAATATTTTCTCCCATTCAATGTGCTGTCTTCTCATTTTGTCGATGGTTTATTTACTTATTTTTTAACCACAAAAACTTGATTGGTACATACCTTTCCATACTTTCTCCTGTATTTATTTTAAGTTTTTTCTTTTTATTGATATTTTATTGACATACAAAATACTTTAAATGTATTAACCAAGTTTTTTTTACAGAATTTTTAAAATTTTTTATTTTATATTGGAGTACAGTATAGTTGATTAACAATGTTGTGTTAGTTTCAGATGTACAGCAAAGTGATCAGTTATATATATACATGTATCTATTCTTTTTCAAATTCTTTTCCCATTTGGGTTGTTGCAGAATATTGAGCAGAGTCCCCTGTGCTATGCAGTAGGTCCTTGTTGGTTACCTATTTTAAATATAGTAGTGTGTATCTTTCAATCCCAAACTCCCAATTTATTCCTCCCTCCCACAACCTGTCCCCTTTGGTAACCATAAGTTTGTTTTCTAAGTTTGTGAGCCTATTTCTGTTTTGTAAATAAGTTCATTTGTATCATGTCTTTAGATTCCCCATGTATGCAGTATTATATGATATTTGTCTTTCTCTGTCTGACTTCACTTAGTATGATAACCTCCAGGCCTGTCAGTGGTTTCTTTAGATATGCAAAACCTTTTAAGTTTAATTAGGTCCCTATTTGTTTCATTTTGCTTTTGTTTCCTTTGACCCCACCCCCTTACTCCCTGCTCCTATATTTTTTCCTATGCATCTCTTCCATTTGGCTGTTCAAGTTGTATTCTTCATCATAAACCAGTAATAGTAAAGCCAAGTGTCTTCCTGAGTTCTCAGAATTGTTCTAGCAAATTACCAAACCTGAGGGAGTGTCAAGGGGATCTATGACTTTGTAGGCAGCTGGGTAGAAATGTCAGTAGCCCAGGCACCCTGTTTGTGCCCAGCAGCTGAAGTGGGGGCAGTCTTGTGGGAGTGTTTATTAATCTGTGAGGTCCAACACTAACTCCAGGTAGCATTCATATTGACTCAAACTGGTAGACACATATTTGAAGACAGAGTTGGAGCAGTAGTGTTAAAAAGACACCACATATTTGACGTAAGGAGGGGAAACCACTGTCACAAGTGCTTCTGTCCCCTACCCCCACCTTTGGAGAGCAGGGAGGCTAGAGGAGACTCAAGTGGGTGTTTCCACCACATAACACACGCACGCCCCAGATCAGTTGCACTGTTACAAAATAGATTTATTTTGAGGACAGTTCTTGTTAAGAACAGAGTATTCTGGACATGGCTACTTTTTTGTCTCGCTGATTTTGGAGACAGCAGTTTCCCCATGACCTAAATTCTCTGATGGATCTATTGTTAATTTTTAGTTTGTTGGTTTTTTCCTATGAGGGTGCTAATGCCAGCTTCTAAGCTCCTTACATGCCAGATCAGGAACCGGAAGTCTCTGACCTCAGTTTTTATTTTTGTCTGCTGACAGCTTTATACTTTCATCCCTCCTTATTCCTCTTTGTACCCCACATCTGTACAAAGCGCTAAGAAAGCCTGAGTGTTCCTTCCTTTGATGCTGGCAAGAGAGTAATAAGTCCATGGAAGTTCCTGCTCATGTGCGCAAACTGTCACCCTAGCCCACCCCCTAATCTCAATGAAAAAACCCAAGCCAGACTCCTTACCTTGCCCTCCGAAGACATTTCCCACCTACTTGAGAGGCCCGCCCTGCCCTCCCCAGACACTTCCATTATAGAAGTAAAAAACTTCATACCTTCTTGGCATTGAGTGTGCTGTCATCAGCCTACACATCTGAGCCAAATCTCAGATGGGGTCCACAAGAAAAGGGAACATGGTCTGTATATTGCAACACACTTTGCTTAATTATTCTATTGAGGGACTTCCTGGCGGCGAAGTGGTTAAGAATCCGCCTGCCAATGCAGAGGACACAGGTTCAAGCCCTGGTCTGGGAAGATCCCACATGCCACGGAGCAACTAAGTCCGTGCGCCACAACTATTGAGCCTGCGCTCTAGAGCCTGCGAGCCACAACTATTGAAGCCCGTGCACCTAGAGCCTGTGCTCCGCAACAAGAGAAGCCACCACAGTGAGAAGCCTGCACACCACAACAAAGAGTAGCCTCTGCTTGTCGCAACTAGAGAAAGCCTGCGCACAGCGACGACGACCCGACGCAGTCAAAAAATAAATTAATTAATTTAAAAAATTACTCTATTGAAAAATCCTCCACATCTTTTTATACCAGTTCATGTCACCCTTTATTTTTTTTTAATTTAATTAACTTACTATTTTTGGCTGCGTCAGGTCTTAGTTGCGGCATGCGGGATCTTTCATTTGTGGCGTGCAGGGATTTTCATTTAGGTGTGTGGGCTTCTCTGTAGTTGTGGTGTGTGGGCTCCAGAGTGCGTGGGCTCTGTAGTTGTGGCACACAGGTTTAGTTGCCCTGCGGCGTGTGGGATCTTACTTTCCTGACCAGGGATCGAACCTGCATACCCTGCATTGGAAGGCAGATTCTTTACTACTGGACCACCAGGGAAGTCCCTTCACCTTTTATTTTTAAAACGTGAATATGAGGGTGAGATTAGGTAACCAGTTCTTTCAAAATAGACACTTGTCTTGCTACCAGTTTTTGCTACCAGAATCTGTGAATTAAAACTCAGGTTGCGGGCTTCCCTGGTGGCGCAGTGGTTGAGAATCTGCCTGCCAATGCAGGGGACACGGGTTCGAGCCCCGGTCTGGGAAGATCCCACATGCCACGGAGCAACTGGGCCCGTGAGCCACAATTACTGAGCCTGCGTGTCTGGAGCCTGTGCTCCGCAACAAGAGAGGCCGCGACAGTGAGAGGCCCGCGCACCGCGATGAAGAGTGGTCCCCACTCACCGCAACTGGAGAAAGCCCTCGCACAGAAACGAAGACTCAACACAGTCATAAATAAATTAATAAAAAGAACGTGAGAAAAAAAAAAAAAAAACAGGTTGCCACATCACAGGGCAAACATAGTAATATTATGTTCTTCTCCAAACTTCATTAATTCCTTATTTTTTTTGTTATCACATATATTCAAAAAAGAATGTACAAAATGTTTTTTTTATATAAATTTATTTTATTTATTTTTCACTCTTGGCTGCATTGGGTCTTCGTTGCTGTGTGCGGGCTTTCTCTGGTTGTGGCGAGCAGGGGCCACTCTTCGTTGTGGTGCACGGGCTTCTCATTGCGGTGGGTTCTCTTGTTGTGGAGCACGGGCTCTAGGCGCCCGGGCTTCAGTAGTTGTGGCTCATGGGCTCAGTAGTTGTGGCTCATGGGCTTAGTTGCTTCACAGCATGTGGGATCTTACCGGACCAGGGCTCGAACCCGTGTCCCCTGCATTGGCAGGTGGATTCTTAACCACCGCACCACCAGGGAAGCCCGTACAAAATGTTTTATTGGAAGATCTAGTAATAATAACAATATAAACATCTTTGTAATCATCAAGATTCATAAGTGGGCCTTTGGGCAGTTTTTAGAGTCTCATGATGTTCTGCTCCCTTACTCATCTCCGTCCTGCCCCATAGATGATCTCTGTTGATTGTTTAGTTATTCATACCTTTACCATCTATTCTTTTCACTACGCAGTGTTGTTTTAGTTTGTCTGTTTTGACCTTTCAGTAAATGAGTATTAATGAAATTACAGTCAAAATGTTTTTTGGTTGGTTCTTTGCAGAAGTATGTTTCATACACTCCTAGGGTCTGAGGCTACAGGCCAGTCAAGGTACTCATCCGTTGCAGTAGTTATAGGGTTGGGCTTTTTCCAGTTAAAATTTTTTTTTTTTGGCTGTGCCACACAACTTATGGGATCTTACTTCCCTGACTAGGGATTGAACCTGGGCCCTTGGCAGTGAAATCACAGAGTCCTAACCACTTGACCTCCACGGAATTCTCTCCAGTTTAATTTTTTTTTTTTTATAGCTACTTTATTTATTTTTATTTATTTATTTATTTTTTGGCTGTGTTGGGTCTTCGGTTCGTGCGAGGGCTTTCTCTAGTTGTGGCAAGTGGCGGCCACTCTTCATTGCGGTGCGGGGACCGCTCTTCATCGCGGTGCGCGGGCCTTTCACTATCGCGGCTCCTCCCGTTGCGGGGCACAGGCTCCAGACGCGCAGGCTCAGTAGCTGTGGCTCACGGGCCCAGCTGCTCCGTGGCATGTGGGATCTTCCCAGACCAGGGCTCGAACCCGTGTGCCCTGCATTAGCAGGCAGATTCTCAACCACTGCGCCACCAGGGAAGCCCTCCCGTTTAATTTTTAATCTCGTTAAAAATACATTTTCTATATTCTTGCATTAGTCTCCCAAGTACATAAATCCTCTGGACATTGGAGAAAAATTGCTAAGCTGTAGATGGTGATCGAGTTCAAATTTATAGGAAATGGCAGTGGAGTGCATCAGTTGATGCTTTCTCCATTCGTGCATAATTTACATATTTGTCACCTATGGTCATCAACACTTGGGATTTCTAAATTGACTAAATTTTTGTCCTAATCAGTGTGAAATGTAATCTGCTTGACGTGTTGTTTCATTACTTCCTACTACCAATCAGATAGGTATTTTTTCATAAGTGATCTCTCATTTTCTGTTAAACATGTTTTGGTTATTTTCCCTTTTTTTTTCCCTTAACTATTGTGTCCGTTCATCTTACTTCGCACACTAACCTTTTAACATTGCATGTATTTTCTTCCACTTGTTTGTCTTATAACACCCTTAGTTTTAATATGTTTGAATTGGTCAGGCTCTTGCTTTAGGGCTGCTTCTTTTTTGTTGTTGTTTTGTTTTGTTTTGGGGGGGGTGTTTTTTTTTCTTATTAGTAATCCATTTTATACACATCAGTGTATATATGTCATCCCAGTCTCCCAGTTCATCACACCACAACCCCCATCACTTGCTGCTTTCCCCCCTACGTGCCCATACGTTTTTTCTCTACTTCTGTGTCTCAATTTCTGCTCAGCAAACTAGTTCATCTGTACCATTTTCTAGGTTCCACATATATGCGTTAATATACGATATTTGTTTTTCTCTTTCTGACTTACTTCACTCTGTATGACAGTCTCTAGATGCATCCACGTCTCAACAAATGACCCAATTTCGTTCCTTTTTATGGCTGAGTAATATTCCATTGTATATATGTACCACATCTTCCTTATCCATTCGTCTGTCGATGGGCATTTAGGTTGCTTCCTTGACCTGGCTATTGTAAATAGTGCTGCAGTGAACACTGGGGTGCATGTGTCTTTTTGAATTATGGTTTTCTCTGGGTATATGCCCAGTAGTGGGATTGCTGGGTCATATGGTAATTCTATTTTTAGTTCTTTAAGGAACCTCCATATTGTTCTTCATCGTGGCTGTATCAATTTACATTCCCACCAACAGTGCAAGAGGGTTCCCTTTTCTCCACACACTCTCCAGCATTTGTTGTTTGTAGATTTTCTGATGATGCCCATTCTAACTGGTGTGAGGTGATACCTCATTGTAGTTTTGATTTGCATTTCTCTAATAATTAGTGATGTTGAACAGCTTTTCATGTGCTTCTTGGCCATCTGTAGGTCTTCTTTGGAGAAATGTCTATTTAGGTCTTCTGCCCATTTTTGGATTGGGTTTTTTTTTAACATTGAGCTGCATGAGCTGTTTATATATTTTGGAGATTAATCCTTTGTCTGATGATTCGTTTGCAGATATTTTCTCCCATTCTGAGGGTTGTCTTTTCTTCTTGTTTCTGGTTTCCTTTGCTGTGCAAAAGCTTTGAAGTTTCATTAGGTCCCATTTGTTTATTTTTGTTCTTATTTCCATTACTCCAGGAGGTGGATCAAAAAAGATCTTGCTGTGATTTATGTCAAAGAGTGTTCTTCTTATGTTTTCCTCTAAGAGTTTTGTAGTGTCCGGTCTTATATTTAGGTCTCTAATCCATTTTGAGTTTATTTTTGTGTATGGTGTTAGGGAGTGTTCTAATTTCATTCTCTTACATGTAGCTGTCCAGTTTTCCCAGCACCACTTATTGAAGAGGCTGTTTTTTCGCCATTGTATATCCTTGTCTCCTTTGTCATAGATTAGTTGACCATAGGTGCATGGGTTTATCTCTGGGCTTTCTATCCTGTTCCATTGATCTATATTTCTGTTTTTGTGCCAGTACCATATTGTCTTGATGACTGTAGCTTTGTAGTATACTCTGAAGCCAGGGAGTCTGATTCCTCCAGCTCCGTTTTTTTCCCTCAAGATTGCTTTGACTACTCGGGGTCTTTTCTGTCTCCATAGAAATTTTAAGATTTTTTGTTCTAGTTCTGTAAAAAATGCCATTGGTAATTTGATAGGGATTGCATTGAATCTGTAGATTGCTTTGGGTAGTATAGGCAGTGTCTTATAGTTTTCTGCATACAGGTCTTTTGTCTCGTTAGAGAGGTTTATTCCTAGGTATTTTATTCTTTTTCTTGCAATGGCAAATGGGAGTGTTTCCTTAATTTCTGTTTCAGATTTTTCATCATTAGTGTATAGGAATGCAAGAGATTTCTGTGCATTAATTTTCTATCCTGCAGCTTTACCACATTCATTGATTAGCTCTAGTAGTTTTCTGGTGGCATCTTTAGGATTCTCTATATATAGTATCATGTCATCTGCAAACAGTGACAACTTTACATCTTCTTTTCCAATTGGTATTCCTTTTATTTCTTTTTCTTCTCTGATTGCCATGATTAGGACTTCCAAAACTATGTTGAATAATAGTGGTGAGAGTGGACATCCTTGTCTTGTTCCTGATCTTAGAGGAAATGCTTTCAGTTTTTCACCATTAAGAATGACGTTTGCGGGCTTCCCTGGTGGCGCAGTGGTTGAGAGTCTGCCTGCTAATGCAGGGGACCCGGGTTCGAGCCCTGGTCTGGGAAGATCCCACATGCCACGGAGCAGCTGGGCCCGTGAGCCACAATTGCTGAGCCTGCGCGTCTGGAGCCTGTGCCCCGCGACGGGAGGGGCCGCGATGGGGAAAGGCCCGCGCACCGCGATGAAGAGCGGTCCCCGCACCGCGATGAAGAGTGGCCCCCGCTTGCCGCAACTGGAGAAAGCCCTCGCACGAACCGAAGACCCAACACAGCCAAAAATAAATAATAAATAAATAAATAAATAAGAAAATCCAAAAAAAAAAAAAAAAAAGAATGACGTTTGCTGTGGGTTTGTCATATATGGCCTTTATTATGTTGAAGTAGGTTCTGTGCCCACTTTCTGGAGAGTTTTTATCATAAATGGGTGTTGAATTTTGTCAGAAGCTTTTTCTGCATCTATTGAGATGATCATACAGTTTTTATTCTTCCATTTGTTAATATGGTGCATCACATTGATTGATTTGCGTATATTGAAGAATCCTTGCATCTCTGGGATAAATCCCACTTGATCGTGGTGTATGATCCTTTTTAATGTGTTGTTGGATTCTGTTTGCTAGTATTTTGTTGAGGATTTTTGCATCTATGTTCATCAGTGATATTGGTCTGTAATCTTCTTTTTTTTATAGTATCTTTGTCTGGTTTTGGTATCAGGGTGATGGTGGCCTCATAGAATGAGTTTGGGAGTGTTCCTTCCTCTGCAGTTTTTTGGAAGAGTTTGAGAAGGATGGGTGTTAGCCCTTCTCTAAATGTTTGATAGAATTCACCTGTGAAGCCATCTGGTCCTGGACTTTTGTTTGTTGGAAGATTTTTCATCACAGTTTCAATTTCATTCCTTGTGATTGGTCTGTTCATATTTTCTGTTTCTTCCTGGTTCAGTCTTGGAAGGTTATACCTTTCTAAGAATTTTTCCATTTCTTCCAGGTTGTCCATTTTATTGGCATAGAGTTGCTTGTAGTAGTCTCTTAGGATGCTTTGTATTTCTGCGGTGTCTGTTGTAACTTCTCCCTTTTCATTTCTTATTTTATTGATTTGAGTCCTCTCCTTCTTTTTCTTGATGAGTCTGGCTAATGGCTTATCAATTTTGTTTATCTTCTCAAAGAACCAGCTTTTAGTTTTATTGATCTTTGCTATTGTTTTCTTTGTTTCTATTTCAGCTCTGATCTTTATGATTCCTTTCCTTCTTTCTCTAGTTCCTTTAGGTGTAAGGTTAGATTGTTTATTTGAGATTTTTCTTGTTTCTTGAGGTAGGCTTGTATAGCTATAAACTTCCCTCTTAGAATTGCTTTTGCTGCATCCCCATAGGTTTTGGATTGTGTTTTCATTGTCATTTGTCTCTAGGTATTTTTTGATTTCCTCTTTGATTTCTTCAGTGATCTCTTGGTTATTTAATAACGTATTGTTTAGCCTCCATGTGTTTGTGTTTTTTACGGTTTTTTCCCTGTAATTGATTTCTAATCTCATAGCGTTGTGGTCAGAAAAGATGCTTGATATGATTTCAGTTTTCTTAAATTTACTGAGGCTTCATTTGTGACCCAAGATGTGATCCTGGAGAATGTTCCATGCGCACTTGAGAAGAAAGTGTAATCTGCTGTTTTTGGATGGAATGCCCTATAAATATCAATTAAATCTGGTCTATTGTGCCATTTAAAGCTTGTGTTTCCTTATTAATTTTCTGTTTGGGTGATCTGTCCATTGGTGTAAGTGAGGTGTTGAAGTCCCCCACTATTACTCTGTTACTGTTGATTTCCTCTTTTAGAGCTGTTAGCAGTTGCCTTATGTATTGAGGTGCTCCTATGTTGGGTGAATATATAATTGTTATATCTTTTTCTTGGATTGATCCCTTGATCATTACATAGTGTCCTTCCTTGTCTCTTGTAACATTCTTTATTTTAAAGTCTATTTTATGTGATATGAGTATTGCTACTCCAGCTTTCTTTTGATTTCCATGTGCATGAAATATCTTTTTCCATCCCCTCACTTTCAGTCTGTATGTGTCCCTAGGTCTGAAGTGGGTCTCTTGTAGACAGCATATATATGGGTCATGTTTTTGTATCCATTCAGCAAGCCTGTGTCTTTTGGTTGGAGCATTTAATCCATTCACGTTTAAGGTAATTATCGATACGTATGTTCCTATTACCATTTTCTTAATTGTTTTGGGTTTGTTATTGTAGGTCCTTTTCTTCTCTTGTGTTTCCCACTTAGAGAAGTTCCTTTAGCATTTGTTGTAGAGCTGGTTTGGTGGTGCTGAGTTCTCTTAGCTTTTGCTTGTCTGTAAAGCTTTTGATTTCTCCATCAAATCTGAATGAGATCCTTGCTGGGTAGAGTAATCTTGGTTGTAGGTTCTTCCCTTTCATCACTTTAAGTATATCATGCCACTCCCTTCTGGCTTGTAGAGTTTCTGCTGAGAAATCAGCTGTTAACCTTATGGGAGTTCCCTTGTATGTTATTCGTCATTTTTCCCTTGCTGCTTTCAATAATTTTTCTTTGTTTTTAATTTTTGCCAATTTGATTACTATGTGTCTTGGCATGTTTCTCCTTGGGTTTATCCTGTATGGGACTCTCTGTGCTTCCTGGGCTTGGGTGGCTCTTTCCTTTCCCATGTTAGGGAAGTTTTTGACTACAGTCTCTTCAAATATTTTCTCAGGTCCTTTCTCTCTCTCTTCTTCTGGGACCCCTATAATGCAAATGTTGTTGAGTTGAATGTTGTCCCAGAGGTCTCTTAGGCTGTCTTCATTTCTTTTCATTCTTTTTTCTTTATTCTGTTCCACAGCAGTGAATTCCACCATTCTGTCTTCCAGGTCACTTACCCGTTCTTCTGCCTCAAGTATTCTGCTATTGATTCCTTCCAGTGTATTTTTCATTTCAGTTATTGTATTGTTCATCTCTGTTTGTTTGTTCTTTAATTCTTCTAGATCTTTGTTAAACATTTCTTGCACCTTCTTGATCTTTGCCTCCATCCTTTTTCTGATCTCCTGGATCATCTTCACTCTCATTCTGAATTCTTTTTCTGGAAAATAGCCTATCTCCATTTCATTTAGTTTTTCTGGGGTTTTATCTTGTTCCTTCATCTGGTACATAGCCCTCTGCCTTTTCATCTTGTCTGTCTTTCTGTGAATGTAGTTTTTGTTCCACAGTTTGCAGGATTGTAGTTCTTCTTGCTTCTAGGGCTTACTCTTAAATGAGAAAATTCTCCCTATTTTTGGATCAATGAAGCATTTACTTGTGACTTCTAGAAGTGTCCCAGTTTTTTCTTTCACGTTTAAATCTATAATGAATTGGCTATTGCCCATGGAATACAGGAATACAATGTCTTTCCCAGTTAGATAACATTTTGTTAGAGATATATTTTGGGAGAGGTGACATCTTAGTGATGTTGGGTTATTTCTAAAAACATCTTTTGTATTTTCGTTTATCTCATTCTCCTTTAATGTTACCCAACAAAAATTAAAAATTTTTCCCATGAGGATCATTAAATATCTCGTTCATTCTTCTTTAGTACCTAATTAAATTTGTTCTGGGGGGAGCCAGATGCAAACTTCCAGGTGGTCTTTCCTAGTGTAATTACATAGGAAGGGCTCAAGCCTACAAGCAGCAGGTTGTGACAACACATGTGAAATAACTCTTCCAGAGAAGCTCATTAGAGCCTCAATACCCAGAGTGATTTTGGGGAGCAGATCACATAGGAACTCTTTGCCTAAGCATAACGAAAGTTCAGACGCTCATAATGAAAAGCGTTTATAATGTACCATAAACAGTTTAGACACACTGAGCCACTCTTATCAGGTTAGTGGGGTCACTCATAAATCCCAGTTCCCAGATACCAACAAAGGACAAACATGGTGAGCAGGCATTCCTAAGAATCAGCAGTCTCAGACCTGCTAGTAACTCTCTTCTGCACACTTCATAGTAGGACATTGTTAGGAGCAAGCGCTACAGATCCACCATAGAAAGTGTAATTAGAGCTGATGCAAGCAGCTCAAGCAGGAAGTGGTTACTTCCTCACAAATTTAACAGCATCATGAACATGTGGAAATTATACATTTTTACTATGATCACTTCAAGTCTTACTCTTCTCTAATGGTAGGGTCCAGAGCACATTGGAAAAATTAGAGAAATGCTATACAAATAAAAGAAATATTTCCATTTTAAGACCATCAATTCCTGTGAGAAAAACTTCTCAAGAACTGGGGATTTCTTTTTCTGTTCCTTAACTGAATGGAAAAATTCTACCATTGTAATTACTGTGTGGAAACCTTTTCTCTGTCCCCTGCATGTGGACATCAGTAGGTTAGTGATCTTTTACAGAGACCAGCATTTAGGGAAGTTATGTGTTTGAGGGATTCCTATGCCCAGACGTTGCGCTGTCATGTTCCTGTGCACCACATGGAGGCATGGAAATGAGAGAAGTGGAAAGGCAGCCTCTCAAGTGGCTGGTTGAGAATCACTGCCTCCTGTAATTGGAGAAGGGAAGTTTTATGTTTTTTAGAGGAAAGCACCGCTCGACCCTTTGTGTTTTATAATGATGGGCACATTCACCATCAAACCATTGTAGTCTTCAGTGGACTCTGGTGCAAATTGCAATTCTTATTCAGTTCCCCAAGGTCAGCAAGGTCCAGGGTACACTTATGGTTTTGCCGGAAGATTCTCTTCTGGCATTTATCTTCTCAGTATATGCACATATATGTGGTAAAGATGGTGAGAAGCCACTCTGAGGCCCATGAATATAGGGATTTTGTGGAGGTCTAAGTTGTCATGCCTTCTTTCTCATGCCTGAGTACTAACTTCGGAATAGCTTCCTAGCCCCATGAAATAGGACAGAGATAAAAAGGAGTAACTGATCTGTCAAATATTTTTACAGGCAAGTTAAAGTTAATACTTTTCCACAAGATTATTTTTATTCAGCCAGTTGCATCTGACTACTTCTGATAGCCTGGAGTACTTCAGGACAGTATGGCCAGCTGGGCCTAGTGATAAGCTGGATTTCCACAGGTCTCCTGTCCTTGTCATGTTTGGTAATGGGAATGGAAGAAAAAGCTTCCAGTTCACTGTGTTTTTTTCCATTAAAACCTCATGCAAGGGGCTTCCCTGTGGCACAGTGGTTAAAAATCCACCTGCCAACGCAGGGGACATGCGTTCGAGCCCTGGTCTGGGAAGATCCCACATGCCGCAGAGCAGGTAAGCCCATGCACCACAACTACTGAGTCTGCACTCTAGAGCCCGCGAGCCACAACTACTGAAGCCCGCACACCTAGAGCCTCGTGCTCTGCAACAGGAGAAACCACCACAACGAGAAGCCCACACACCACAACGAAGAGTAGCCCCCACTTGCCACAACTAGAGAAAGCCCACGCGCAGCAACGAAGACCCAACACAGCCAAAAATTAAATAAATAAATTTATAAAAAAACAAAAAACCTCATGCAAATGTGACCCTGTGTTTCATGGAGTGCTATGTGATAGATATGGTGGGTATTAAAGGAGATGAATTTTTCTTACGAGGAGTTGATGATCTGGAAATATTTCTTTCATTTGGAGTTCACATTTCTCCAGTGTGCTCTAGATCTAGATCCCACTGTTAAAGATTAAGTGATCATAGTAAAAATGATTTCTATGTGTTCATGATGCTGTTAAATTTGTGAGGAAGTGGTTATATAGAGAATAAGGATTTTGATGATCAAGTCATAGAATAAATATTTTAATAACAGCATCATATGTGAACTTCTTGTGAATGGACTACAGATTCCCAGTACTGTCCATCTCACCCATCTTCCTGTACACATATTTGTGATGTTTTAGGACCCAGTGGCCTTTGAAGATGTGGCTGTGAACTTTACCTTGGAGGAGTGGGCTCTGCTGGGGCCTTCACAGAAGAAACTCTACAGAGATGTGATGCGGGAAACCTTGAGGAACCTGGCGTCAGTAGGTAAGGATGATGACATTCCTTCACTTAATCAGTTAGAGAACAAGTGTTTCCTGCCCATCAGTGTTGTTCTAAGATGTGGAATGGGGAAAGGGAATACTTTGGTAAGTAAATCATAGTTTGAGGTCATCATAGACCTGTGAAATAATAATTTTCCTATAATTTACTGATCTTTTTGGTTCTGCATTTCAGGGGAAAAATGGGAAGACCATAACACTGAAGATCAGTACAAAAACCAGGGAAGAAATCTGAGGTGAGTTGCACTCACAGTTGAAAGCAGTGTCCCACAAGAGAATCTTCTTATGTCATGAAATTTAAAAGCAAGTAGACACAAAAGGGCCCAGCTTCAAATTTATTTATTCTCAGAAAATTTTTACCAAAAAATGTTTTCTTAAGTGTGTCATGGATGTTCATTCTTTCCCAAATAGTTTACTTTGAAACATATTCAGAGACCGCATATATGAATATCACTATGATTATAGCAGTGGTTGAGCTTTCTTGCAGAGCATTCGGTATATTCACTTTCAAACAATTTACATGGTGCAGAACAACCTAACACTTTCCTGATAAATGATAAAAATGTAATACAAATATTTACTATAAAATCATTAACAAAGAAATCATTAACAGTGTGCTTCTAATTTTTTTTTTTTAACAGAAGTCATACATTACGGAGACGCTGTGAAAGTGAAGAAAGTAGTCAGGGTGGCGAAAACATCAGCCTTATTCCAAATCTTAATCTGAACAAGAAAAATTCTACTGCAGTAAAACCATGGGAGTGCAGTGTGTGTGGAAAAGTCTTCATGAGTCGTTCATCCTTTAATAGGCACGTTAGATCTCACACTGCACCCAAACCATCCAGGTATCAGGAATATGGAAAGAAGCCTTATAAATGTAAGGTATGTGGGAAAGCCTTCAGTTATCTCCAGCCTTTTCAAAAACATGAAAGTAATCATGGTATAGAGAAATCCTATAAATGTAAGGAATGTGGGAAATCCTTTAGATATCGCCAATCTGTTCGAAAACATGAACGGACTCACACTGGAGAGAAACCCTATCAATGTAAACAATGTGGGAAAGCCTTTCGATATCATCAAACCTTTCAAACACATGAAAGAACTCACACAGGAGAGAAACCCTATGAATGTAAGCAATGTGGTAAAGCCCTCAGTTGTCCAAGTTCCTTTCGAAGTCATGAAAGGACTCATACTGGAGAAAAACCCTATGAATGTAAAAAGTGTAGTAAAGCCTTCAGTTGTCCCAGTTCTCTTCGAAAACATGAGAGAACTCACACGGGAGAGAAACCTTACGACTGTAAGGAATGTGGGAAAGCCTTCATTTCTCTTGGAAGCTTTCAAAGACACATGATAACACATACTGGAGTTGGACCTTATAAATGTAAGGAATGTGGAAAAGCATTCAATTGTCCCAGTTCATATAGAATACATGAAAGATCTCACACTGGAGAAAAACCCTATGAATGTAAACAATGTGGTAGAGCCTTCAGTTGTTCCAGTTCCTTTCGAACACATGAAAGAACTCACACTGGAGAGAAACCTTATCAATGTAAGGAATGTGGAAAAGCCTTCCATTGGCTCACCACTTTTCAAGTCCATGTGAGAACTCACACTGGCGAAAAACCCTATATATGTAAGCAGTGTGGTAAAGCCCTCAGTTGTCCCACTTCATTTCGAAGACATGAACGGACTCACACTGCAGAGAAACCCTATGAATGTAAGCAATGTGGGAAAACCTTCAGTTCTCCTCTAGGTTTGCAAATACATGAAAGAACTCACACTGGAGAGAAACCCTATAAATGTGAGAAATGTGGGAAAGCATTTGTTTCTCTCACAAGCTTTCGAAGACACATGATGACGCACACTGGAGATGGACCTTATAAATGTAAGGAATGTGGGAAAGCATTTAATTGTCCCAGTTCATTTCGAATACATGAAAGAACCCACACAGGAGAGAAACCCTATGAATGTAAAATATGTGGTAAAGCCTTCAGTTGTTCCAGTTATGTTCAAGTACATGAAAGAACTCATACTGGAGAGAAACCCTATGAATGTAAAGAATGTGGGAAAGCCTTCATTTACCGCACAACCTTTCGAGGTCACATGAGAATGCACACTGGTGAGAAACCGTATAAATGTAAAGACTGTGGGAAAGCCTTTAGTCGACCCAGTTCATACAGAAGCCATGAAAGAATTCACACTGGAGAGAAACTTCTTGAATGTAAGCATTGTGGGAGAGCCTTTAATTGGCCCACATCCTTACATAAACATGTCATGAGAATGCACACTGGATAAATTATAACTGATAAATACAAGAGAGTTTCCTAGCAACAAATATTGGGCTGGCCAAAAAGTTCATTCGGGTTTTTCCATAACATGGAAGAATGAACTTTCTGGCCAACCCAATACATTCAGTCCTGTGAAAACTCTACTGGAGAGAAATGCTACACCATGGAGAGAAATGTTATAACATGTAAATAACATGGGAAAGCCTGATACAGATTAATTCACATATAATGCTCCAGAAAAAAAAAATGAATGTTTTAAAAGTTAAAAATATATCATCTTTATCAGTGGCTTATTCTGAAACTCAAGTCTCTAATTATGGATTCTACTTGTTAATTTTTCAAATGAACACTGAGTTGAAACAATTCTGTAAGTAAGTACTCTTTAAGCAATAGTACATAAGCTTAGTAGGTAGTATTTTTCCTTAAATCAGTTTATAGAATTTTTGTCTTTCCATTTTGAAATCTGTTGGATCCATGGGTGAACTGGAATATAATTGTAATGTGCCAATATTATATAATGTGCCAAAATATATAATTTTTAAGTCGTCCTGTAAGTAAAGGGGGCATGGAATAATGACACTCTGGTAGTTGTTGGGATTTTCCTATTGTTTTCATGTGGCAGGTACTGGGTATTTCTTACCCATTGTAAATATGCCTCTTTTATTAGAAAAGTTTTTTTCTTTTGTCAGAAGAGCCTTCTTCCATTTTCCTTGCTAATTAATAGTTGGCATAAATTTGTAAGTATGTGAAGTTTATCACAGTATAATCTCATTTGACTTAGTATTTACATCTTTTCTCTTTACTCTTTGTCATTTTCTCTTTACTCTTTGTCATTCCATCTGACTGTGATTTGGGTAAGAGATTTTAAGAGACCCACGTTGACATCAACTGCATACTTAAAGCAACCTTACATTGTTTGCAAGTGCTGTTATTTTAGATTTAAATTCGTAGCTACAATATCTTTGCACTGAAGCAACATTTTTCCCCCACCAATGCATTAAAAAATCCTCCTACATTATTCTGATGTCACCAGTTAGGGTCTCTTTACCCATAATGCAATTAGAATAATTATATCACTGAAGTCAACTAGTGGTATTACCATCCCTTCATTCATACTGAGCACCTACTATGTGCCTGTGCTGTAAATACAACAGTGAACATAACTGATGTGGTTACTGCTCTCACATTGCAAGTCTGTGAGATTAAATACAAACATCACATTTCTAGCTACTTTTTAAAGTGTTATTAACATTTAAACTGATTCATTTTTGTAATAACATTGTACGTTAATGGACCAATAAGTCTTTATATTTGCAAAAAGAAAAGAGACCTGTTACAGGACACTAAAATGTAGAATTGGAGATGCTCTCCTGGAATGTGTTATGTCAACATGGGTAATATGTTGTGACCTACATTTTCTAGAACCTGTTATGTTCATGGTTCCATGTTAGAATTCACCACTAGCCTCCCTTGCATGACACTTGGAAGGCAAAGTGAAGAAGGCCTTAGTTCTTGAGCCACACAGGAGTTTCACATATACCTGGTTCTAGCCCATTTTCCTGATTCTTTGCCCTGCCAGTCCAAAGTAGCCTCATTACCACCAGCTACATGACTTAGATTTTCTCAGACCTGTTGGTTTCCACAGATGCCTCCACAAGTTCCACAGCAAAGATCCCTCACAGTTTGGATTTTCCTGCAAGTCCTCATGTGTCCACCAGGCAACAAATATAGATTGCTGTGGTTGAGAACGTTTTGTGAAGCACTGACTCACCTCTTCTCTATATTGTATTTGTATAAGGTCTAATTTGTGTAGTAAACACATTGTTCTGTTGATATTGCTAGTGACTGTGTGTTCCTGATTCCACTATAGCAGCTACAGTGGTGCAGTCAGAAGAAACCACGTGGTCCTGTAGTGAGTTCCTCTACTGCACTGTGCAGTGACTTCTGTGGCCCAATCCTTCCATGTGAGAATTAGCACCTTCCTCTTATCAGATAGATTGTGGATATTTCCAATTACTCACAGTTGAACATAATTCCTCAGTACATTTTCAGTTATGATTGATTGTATGTGATTGAAAACAATGTTCTTTTTTTTGTCAAATGCTTCTATAGGTTTTTCTTAGAAATGTTTTATTAACTCTTTCAAAAAAACTTGTATACTAACAAATATTATCTTTTCCATTTCCTAATAGGATATATTGAAACATCCCACTGCAATTGTGGATTTTTAGATCAACTTTGTGGTTTTTTTCAAGATAATCATTATACATTTTGATTCAGTATTACCATGTATATTCTTCCTCAGGCAAATTTTTTTTTTCATAGTTACAGTTTTTGTCATGAAACTGATTTCTCATTTGTTCTTAATTAAAAACTTCAATCATGGTTTTTGTTAGTGCCTTCTTGCCAAAAACTGCCAGGTTCACACTTGTATTAAAATAGAGGGGCGTGGGGGAGGGATAAATTGGGAGACTGGGGTTGACATATACACACTTCTGTATGTAAAATAGATAACTAACGAGAACCTACTGTATAGCACAGGGAACTCTACTCAGTACTCTGTAATGGCCTATATGGGAAAAGAATATAAAAAGAGTAAATGTATGTATAGCTAACTCACTTCGCTGTACACCTAAAACTAACACAACTATACTCCAATAAAAAATTTTTTTGAAAAATGGATCAGAAAAAGCAATGTAAAAACAACAACAACAACAAATAGAGGGGCATAATGAATCATAATGATGAACACAAACCACAAATGATAATGGGTCATATCAGTAAGAGACTGTTCAAAAGGTCTTCTTACAGGATTTGGACTTGTGTTAGGTATTACCTCCTTTTCCAATCAATCAACTGAGGCTTTATGAGTTTAGGTAAATTGTCGAGAACACAAACCTGCCAAGGGACAAAGACAGGTTACTATTCCAAGCAAGGCTTTCTTGCTCAGAAGCTACTCTTGATGCTAATTTTTCAGCATCCCTCTTCTACTAGGCACTGTAGACTCAAATCATACACAATTTAGCATAAATAGGGCTAAATAAATAGCTATTTAGCATAAATAGCACTCTGGATATATAGGTGTGAAACAAGTTCTTCAAGTCCTGGCTCTTATATTTTTGTGGGAAGAGGTGATTAATAAATAGCACAATCTGGGTTTATAAGATGGAAATAAGAGCTTTGAAGAAAGTAAACAATGCTATGAGGTAATAGGGAGACAGACTGGAATTGTGTGTCTGTGGCGGGTCAGGGCCTCATGAGTGAGGATGTCATCACTGATCATTTTTTATTTACACCATCTTGCATCTTAAACACTATTTGAGGAACTGCTTGGGTGCAGATGTAAAAAGTGGGAAGCAATACAGACATTCCTGCATTCCTGGGATTAACCATAATGGTTTCCCATAAAGATGTAGACATGGTTCATCTTCATCTTTGCCATAGTTGAAAGTTTTATTGCATGTAATAGTGATCATGATTTTGGACATGGATTATCCAAGGCTTGAGACTCCCCATTCCCATTACTTTGGGCCATGAGTATTTTTGGTGTTTATGTTTGTATTTAACATCATTTGAAAAGATTTAAATTGCCTTTTAGGGACTTCCCTGGCAGTCCAGTGGTTAAGACTCTGAGCTTCCAATGCAGGGGATGCACGTTCGATCCCTGGTCAGGGAACTAAGATTCCACATGACGTGGGGCACGGCCAAAAAATTTAAAAAATAAATTGCCTTTTATATTTCCATTATAATTTTGCTGCTACACAGAAGGAGTGACTCCATGAAGCCTTTCTGGTCCTCCAAGTTTGAGGAAGGGTTCTGGTCATCTGCACACTTGCAACCAGTCATGGGTTTTCCTGTGAGTGATATCTGTGCAAGTCCAACATGAAACACTAAAAAGAGCTATGGATGTTTAGGGGGCAGTCATCCAAGGAATAACTGAAGTGAGCTGCAGACAGAGGGGTATCCTCTTCAGTAATAACCCAAGTTAGTGGGAAAGGAGGTACGTTTGACATCCTCAAAATGGGAAGTTTTTAATGCCTTTTATAAGAAGAGAACTGGAAGCTTTTTGTTTCAATGGTCCACAGAGTTACAAAGCCCATTTTGCTGTTCACAGGTGTTATTCCCATAGTTTTAGACCTCCAGCACATGTTATGGAAAGGGAGGGGGGGCTTCCCTGGTGGCGCAGTGGTTAAGAATCCGCCTGCCAACGCAGGGGACACGGGTTCGAGCCCTGGTCGGGGAAGATCCCACATGCCGCAGAGCAACTAAGCCCGTGCGCCACAACTACTGAGCCTGTGCTCTAGAGCCCGCAAGCCACAACTACTGAAGCCCGCGCACCTACAGCCCATGCTCCGCAACAAGAGAAGCCACCGCAATGAGAAGCCTGCTCACTGCAATGAAGGGTAGCTTCCGCTCGCTGCAACTAGAGAAAAAGCCTGCGTGCAGCAACGAAGACCCAATGCAGCCAAAAATAAATAAAAATTTTAAAAATAAATTTATTAAAAAAAAAGAAAGGGGGCTTCCCTGGTGGCGCAGTGGTTGGGAATCTGCCTGCCAATGCAGGGGACACGGGTTCGAGCCCTGGTCTGGGAAGATCCCACATGCCGCGGAGCAACTAGGCCCGTGAGCCACAATTACTGAGCCTGCGCGTCTGGAGCCTGTGCTCCGCAACAAGAGAGGCCGTGATACTGAGAGGCCCGCACGGCGATGAAGAGTGACCCCCGCTCGCTGCAACTGGAGAAAGCCCTCGCACAGAAACGAAGACCCAACACAGCCATAAATAAATAAAAAGTTGAACCTTCTTTAAAAAAAAAAAAAAAGAACTATACCCTTTTAAAAAAAAAAAAAAAAAAGAAAGGGAAGGGGACGGATTACCAGCCTTGTGTTTCATTAAAGAGCAAAAGAAATCTAAACTTCCTCCATGTTTTCAGTACTAACATGTCTTCTCTGCATGGTATAGATGATGTGATTTCATAATTATTTGTCTCTCAGTTGCTCCGCCCCTTCCCCAAGTATTCCTCCCATCTTTTTTTTTTTTTTTTGGCCACACCATGCAGCATGTGGGATCTTGGTTCCCCGACCACGGATCCACCCGTGCCGCCTGAGGTGGAAGCACAGAGTCTTTTTTGGCCTCCTGTGTTACAAATGAAAGTTAGACACAGGGAGAACAGAGTCTTACCAAACTCAGAGCTCATAATAATGGAATCTCTCAGTTTAAAGGCCTAATGTGTGCCACCACCTCTACTAGGCACTGTCAATATTTTTATGCCCAGGAGAACACTGCAAAGTTTGTACAATTGTGCACTTTTACAAATAGGAAATCAAAGTTTACAAACAGGGCTCACATGACAACATGGTGTTCTACTGATATTGCATTCTGGAAAAGGCAGAGGCAAACATATAGGGACCTAAAATAGATCAGTGATTAAAGGTGGACAGAGTTAGTACAAATGGGCACCATAGGGGTGTTCTTTGGGGGTAATGGAGTATTCTCCATCTTTTGGAGGTAGTATTAGTATAAATTTGTGAAAACTCATAAATACACTTAACAATAGTATGAAGAATTGAAGACCTGGAGAGGAAGGACTTAGTGCCCAACAAGCCTTTCTTGCAATTCCATCTTAATTAGGAAATGCCCTCTAGGGCTGCACCTGCCCACTGCCTATACACACAACTGGAGAGAAGTGAGAGGGCTCCCAGGATCTGCCTTTGACTTTAAGTCAGATTCTTCAGGCAGATCTCTGGGAAGGCAGGGGTCTAAAACAAAGGTGTACCCCACAGTTCTCCCCAAGTGGGCTCTGCCTGGGGACATCCTGTTTCCTGGGCATCGGCATCATGTCTTCCAGGGCCATCTTGAGGGTATTTCTAGTTCTGAGTCCCACCTGAAACCTACTGTGTCTGCTGGGTGGGAAGCGTCTATAGAAATCCAGGTCTGTCCCGCTCGAAAATTTTTCTGCAGCAACGCCAGGTGGCTGTGAGCTGACAGGGCAGAAGAAGCAGTGACAGAAATCATGTCATGGGGCACATGTCCCTCAGCATCAACAGCCCCCACTGTCACAATTAGCAGCTCCACTTACAAGTTACTAATGAAATTAACTTTGGGTGGGGCGACAGTTCTAAAATCCGTTCGGACAACGGGCACTCTATGCGTATTTCCCTCCCCACACAGAGGCTTTCACAGCCGCCTGTCACGCCTCCCAGAACCTAAATACCCATGCTGGCCACAGACTGCTCAGGGCACTCGGCTGCAAGAAACTCTGCTCCTCCCCCTAGTGCTGCACACAATTAGAGCAGCCACTGCCAAACACAGACTCGACCTGCTGGAGTTGGAGGCTCTCACAGGCCCTGAGCTGAAGACCACGTACAGCTGGCTACCCATTTTGCCTTGAGTCATGAGGCAGCACCCTTCAGGCTTGCTTCACCACAGAGGCCACTTCATTGCAAAGATAACAATACTTGCAGAGAGAGTGAAACATGGCCTTCTGGCATATTCCACCAACAGGAGAAAGTGTTTCCCCTGTCCTCAGTTTGATGCAATGGTTCTGAGATCTCCCTTTTTCTAGACACAATGGCCCCTTGAGAAGCCTGCGATCACCTGAGTGACCAGGAGAGTTTGTATGTTTTATGGACGATGTGCTTCAAGCACAATCAGGAGTCCACTGGAGAGCTGCTGCTTTCTATCCCTAAAAAAAAAAAAACACCATCCTCGTTCAAAGAAGAGACCCAAGCATCAGCACAATTAATCAAACTCCTGGAAATCATTCTAGCACCAGAGGATGTCCTGGCCAACAGTCAGGTGCATCTGCACCCTTTTTTGCAAATTATTAGGCCATTGCCAATGGTCTAGCTGTCTGGTTCAACCACCACCAAGACCTTCTTATCCAAGGTCACCCCTTTAGGGATAAAGAACTCATAATATCTTGCCTCACAATTACCCAAATATAAGTCAGGGTCAGACACATCCATGCACATGATAAACCTCAAGCTTCAAAGGCTCATTTCAATACTCAAGCCAATAAATTGACCTGAGTTTCTGAGACACATGCCTACACCTCGGACCTGATGCTATAACCTTGGCCCAGGAGGCCCATAAAATATAAAAAACATTGAGAGGCCTCTGCCCTAAAGGTCTAGATAGAATGCCAGGACCCCCTCTGCCTTAGCTAACTTACAAATGTACCTTATTCCACATTTTTAAATTCCACTGGCAATAAAATTGATGGGTTTACTTCCAAGACTAAGGGTGGGGCCCCTACAGCTGATGGCAAATAGACTTTACAGGACCCTTCACCCCTCTGCAGGAGCTACTCATTACGCTCTGACCATGATAGATGCTTGTATAGGCATATTACTCATCTATGTCACCAGACATGCCACTTCTGAAGCCAAAAGGCAAGAACCCACCAAGATACTCCTTACTGCCTTCACTGTTCTGACCATTTTGTTGTGTTCAATTAATTTCTTAAAATATGCAACACTGGGCTCTTTTAAAAAGGCATATGGTGGAACTTTTACCTCCCTGACAACCTCAGGCTACAGCCCTCACAGAATGCCAGAAAGGCTTGCTTAGACAGACCATGTTAACATTGCAAAATTAATGCACGGTCTTCTAAATAGTTCTTCCTCCTTTTGGAGGCATTAGACTCAACCCCCGGCCTTTAGTACCCACTACTTTGTTGTGATCAGCCTTACTGGCACCTTATTAGTAGAAGCCTTCCTGTACCAGACATTTATGCCAATATGGTCACTCCCACAGGCCTTTGGTTTATTTTAACGGTGCCTGACTGAAGAGGATATTTCTGCCTCTGACACCTACAGCAAATAGTAAACATAGCTGAAACTCTAGGAGAAATGTAAAAGCTTACAGTAAAGTCCTATTTAACTCAGTCCCTTTCATGTAGTATATCAGGTGCAGCTTGCAACAAAAAATTTAAAGGCCTACCAAAAGATGGAAAAAACAAGTTTGAAGAGACAGGGCAAGCAAAGAACGAGGTTCAGATTTAGCAAAGATGTTGGAATTATCAGAACGTGATTAACATGCTATAGGCTCTAATGGAAAGAGTGGACGTCATACAAGAACAGATGGGTAATGTAAACAGAGATGAAAACCCTAAGAATCACAAGGGAATGCAATAAATAGAAAACACTGTAACAGAAATTAAGAGTGCCTTTGAGGGGCTCATCAGTAGACTGGAAATGTCTGAGGAAAGAATCAGTGAGCTTAAGAAATGCCAACAGAATCTTCTAATCTGAAATGCAAAGAGAAAAAAAATGATCAAAAAGAACAGACTCTGGAACAATTAACAAAAGGTGTAACATAAACATAATGGAAATACCTGAAGGAGAAGACAGAAAGGAACAGGAGAAATAACGGAAGATCTCAGTTAATTAATGAGATCTTCCCATAATTAATGATAGACACCAAAGGCACAGATTCAGGAAGCTCAGAGAATACCAAGCAGGATAAAAATTTTAAAGTGGGGACTTCCCTGGTGGTCCACTGGCTAAGACTCTGCACTCCCAATGCAGGGGGCCTGGGTTTGATCCCTGGTCAGGGAACTAGATCCCACGTGCATGCTGCAACTAAGAGTCTGCATGCCACAACTAAAGATCCCTCGTGCTGCAACTAAGACCTGGCGGAGCCAAAATAAATAAATAGTAAATAAATAAGAAAATAGTAAAAAATATGGTAGATATTAATCCAACTGTATCAATGATCATTTTAAGCATCAATGGTCTAAATACCACATGGGAAAGACACAAACTGTCATAGTAGATAATAAAATAAGACCTAATTATATGTTGTCTACAAGAAGCACACTTTGAATATAAACACAGAGATAGATAAAAGTAAAAGGATGGAGAAACATATATCATGCCAACACCAAACAAAAGAAAACTGGCATAGCTATATTAATTTCAGACAAAGCAGACTGCAAAGCAAGGAAGACTCACAGGGATGAGGAAGGGCAGTACATAATTATATAGGGGTCAAGTCTCCAAGAAGACATAGCAATCCTTCATGTGTATGTGTGTAACAACAGAGGGGCAAAATATACAAGGCAAAAACGGACAGAGGGACTTCCCTGGTGGTCCACTGGGTAAGACTCTGCACTCTCAATGCAGGGGGCCCAGGTTTGATCCCTGGTTAGGGAACTAAGATCCCACATGCCACAACTAAAAGCCCTCATGCCGCAACTAATAGCCCAAATGCCGCAACTAAGAAGTCCGTATGCCACAACCAAAAGGTCCTGCATGCCGCAACCAAAAGATCCTGCATGCCTCAATGAAGATCCCACATGCCACAACTAAGACCTTGTGCAGCCAAAATAAATAAATCAATTAATTTTTTAAAAAACTGATAGAGCTGCAAGGAGAAATGAATCCACTACTATAGCAGTAGACTTCAACACCCCCTTATCATGAATTATAAATTCTGGCAAGCAGAAAATCAGGAAGGACAAAGTTGAACTGAACAGCACGATGAAACAACTGGACTTAATTGTAATCTATGGAATACTTCAGGCAACAACAGCAGAATACACATTCTTCTCAAGTTCACATGGAACATTCACCAAGACAGACCACATTCTGGGACATAAAATGTACCTTAATAGATTGGAGAAAAAAAAAGAGAAATCATACAAAATATGCTCAGACCACACTGGCATTAATCTAGAAATCAATCACAGAAAGATAGTTGGAAAACCCCCAAATACTTGGAGATTAAACAACACACTTCTAAATAACACATGAATCAAAGAAGTCTTGAGAACAATTAAACATTATTTTGAATTAAATAAAAATGAAAATACAACTTATCAAATTTTGTGGGATACAGCAAATTCAGTCCTAGAGGGAAATTTATACCACTGAATGCATACAGTAGAAAAGATCTATAATCAATAATGTAAGCATCTAAATTATTAGAGAAATGCAAATCAAATCTACAATGAGGTACCACCTCACACCGGTCAGAATGGCCATCATTAAAAAGTCTACAAATAACAAATGCTGGAGAGGGTGTAGAGAAAAGGGAACCCTCTTACACTGTTGGTGGGAATGTAAAGTGGTGCAGCCAATATGGAAAACAGTATGGAGGTTCCTCAAAAAACTAAAAATAGGGACTTTCCTGGCAGTCCAGTGGTTGGGACTCCACGCTTCCACTGTGAGGGGCGAGGGTTCAATCCCTGGTTGCGGCACTAGGATCATGCATGCCACGCGGCACTGCCAAAAAACAAAAACCCAAAACTAAAAATAGAGTTGCCATATGACCCAGCAATCCTAATCCTGGGCATATAACCAGATAAAACTCTAATTCAAAAAGATACATGCACCCCTATGTTCATAGCAGCACTATTCACAATAGCCAAGACATGGAAACAACCTAAATGTCCATCGATAGATGAATGGATAAAGAAGATGTGGTACATATACACAATGGAATACTACTCAGGCATAGAAAAAGAATGAAATAATGCCATCTGCAGCTACATGGATGTACCTAGAGATGATCATACTAAGTGAAGTAAGTCAGAAACAGAAAGACAAATACCATATGATATCACTTATATGTGGAATCTAAAATATGACACGAACTTATCTATGAAACAGAAACAAACTCACAGACATAGAGAACAGACCTCTGGTTTCCAAGGGGGAAGGGGGAGTAGAGGAGGGATGGATTGGGAGTTTGGGATTAGCAGATGCAAACTACTATATATAGAATGGATAAACAACAAGGTCCTACTGTATAGCACAGGGAACTATATTCAATATCCTGTGATAAACCATAACGGAAAAGAATATGAAAAGGAATGTATATATATGTATAACTAACTGCTGTACAGCAGAAATTAACACATTGTACATCAACTATACCTGAATAAAATAAATTTTAAAAATATAATGTTGGATTTCCCTGGTGGCGCAGTGGTTAAGAATCCGCCTGCCAGTGCAGGGGACATGGGTTCGAGCCCTGGTCCAGGAAGATCCCACATGCCGTGAAGCAACTAAGCCCATACGCAACTACTGAGCCAGCGTTCTAGAGCCCGCGAGCCACAACTACTGAGCCCACGCACCTAGAGCCCGTGCTCCACAATGAGAGAAGCCACCACAGTGAGAAGCCTGCACACCGCGACAAAGAGTAGCCCCCACTCACCGCAACTAGAGAAAGCCTGCGCTCAGCAACAAAGACCCAACGCAGCCAAAAATAAATAAATGAATAAATAAATTTATTAAAAAAAAATAATGTAAGTGTCTACCTAAGGAAACTACAAAAAGAAAAATGAATTAAATCTAAGTAAACGCAGGAAAAATAATAAAAATTAGAAAATGTAATTGTGGGAAATCAACAGAGATCATTTAAAACAGAAGCAACTTGCCAATTTATACATCTATTACAATACATCCTAACTTAATTTCAAATTTTTACATCTGTTTTAAGTAGAATAGTCTTTTGATTCATCCTCTTAGTTAACCTGTGTAAGACTTTCCATTACATGTCAAGAATTAGAACACTGAGTAAGGGGAAACATAGAGATAATGACAACATTTGAATAAAGTGCTTTCTTTCTCAAATATTTATTAACACTTCTATTTTGTATAGCAAGTGAATGCCAACAATATTATTTCTCAATTTTTCAAATTTATTCACATTATTCATTTGTGAGTTCATTATAGAAGGAATATACAGTTCTTTTTAGATCCCAATATAATTTGTGAAGAATCCTATGTGATATGATCCAAATTTCAATTAGAGACAAAATTAAAATTACCTAAGAGGTTTATAACTTCTTTGAAAATGGAGACAATCCAAAGGATCAATATATTCTCTGGTTTACTCATCAGGAGCAGGAACATTAATTTAAATGACAGTCATATCATTTGTTAGTCTTCCTTTAATAAGATATATTGCATTATTTTTTTAAATATATTTATTTATTTATGGCTGTGTTGGGTCTTCGTTGCAGTGCGTGGGCTTCTCATTGTGGTGGCTTCTCTTGTTGTGGAGCACGGCCTCTAGGTGCGCGGGCTTCAGTAGTTGTGGTTTGTGGAGTGCAGGCTCAGTACCTATGGCGCACAGGCTTAGTTGCTCCATGGCATGTGGGATCTTCCTGGACCAGGGCTCGAACCTGTGTCCCCTGCATTGGCAGGTGGATTCTTAATCACTGCGCCACCAGCGAAGTCCCTATTGCATTATTATCTTAAGGAATCTTAATTATAAATAATAAAGGATGTGTATAAATACCACAATCATTTTCTTAGCATTATTAGACACAAACACTACCATGAATTTTAAATCCCAAACCACAATATGAATACTTAGATATTTTGTATATGTGTATCCATATGTGTATCTATTAGTTAACCTGTGTAAAAATATATATACCCATATATATACTTATTAGTATACTATATAGTATGTACATTATATAGATTATATGTATATATATATATTATATATTATTATTATATATATTAATACACATGTTAATATATTATTAATATGTATATTATTTATACATATTATTAATACACATATTATATTAATACACATATACTCATTAGTCTGGATATGTAGATATCTATATATACTTAGTATATCCATATATAGTATTGAATATATATATCCATATATAGTGAGTATGGATAAATAATATAATATGCCTTTACAATTGACATCTATCACATCAACTGCCTCACCCGTATGAACCTCTTCCATTCTTAAACCTACTCCATCCCTGGTTCCTTTGCTTGATTTTCACATATATTCCTCAAGGTTCACTAAGAAAATCATCACCTGGCAAGCCTTTGTGACCATCTCTCTCTGATTAAGGAATTCCTTTTAGATACTCTAATATCTCCCTATGCTTAAGTATATCTGAGGACTGGCGGCTATGATATACATCAGTGATTTTCTGTCTCACCTCTTAGAGAAACACATTTCAAATATCATAGAACTGACAACTCTGCTTTGTATCACTATTTGCCCTTCTTGTAGAGCAGTGCTTCTCAAAGTTTAATGTTTACACTGAACACTAGTGCCTTATTAAAATGCAGATTCTGATTTAGTGGGTCTGGAATATGGTTTGAAATTCTGTATTTATAACAAGTTTCCAAGTGATGGTAATGCTGATGATCCATGAACCACTCTCTGAGAAGCAAGGCTTTGAAGCTGTGATAACAGTGATTGGGACATTCACACCTACGGCCCCAGCATGCGTGCAGTATCTCCAACATGGTAGCACCTCAGTAATGTTCGTTGGATGAATGGATAAATGAAATAGTAACAATGTAACTAAAATAAATATTTTTGATTCAATGAACCATATTAAATACTTCATACTCTGTGTTCTAATTTATTCTCACAACAGTCACATAGGGTAGGTTTCACTGTTTATAAATATTCAAGTGGTTTAGAGAGGTAAATTAAATATTTCGTGGTATGTACAAAGAGCTAGGAAATGTCAGATTTCTTATTCTGACTTCACCATCAACCTTAGTTTATTTTGTAATGTACAATATGTTACTACTGTACCTGCCTATTCTTCCTTCTTATAACCACCAAACAACATTTTCAGATAAATTTTTCAAAGAATATGTGTGTGTTCTGTGTATTTATATGTCGCTTTACCTTTCTACATGCCTCCGTTTCATCGTTTACATAATTTTAATAATAATAATTCCATTTCATTGTGGTGGTGTAGGGATTCAGGTAGAAGGTCCATGTAAAGCAATTGGTAAAATGCCCAGAATGACATGCATTTAATAATTGTGTGACCTAATCACAGAGGGATGGGTCTGGATCCACAGGCGAATAGTCTCTGTTAAGGGGAGAAAATACAGTATAATTGAGATTTGGTTCTGTTTTTCTTTCATGGAAAGTAGTAACTGGCATAAGATATAATGAAATATGACTGTGTTCAATTTACTGTGCAGTTTTTCTTAGAGTAGGTGTGTACAACCAAAGAATGGTGATTCATCTATGGAAAACGGTGCTCTCCACCTGCTAAAGAACTCAAAACATGTTGGCAGATATAAGATAAACATGATGGCGTCTTTATATATATACTTTATATATATATATATATACATATATATATATATATAAAGTGGTTAAAAATATCATGAAACCCAAAGTAATAATATAAAATTCATATACCAAAAAATTAGAAAACAATGTAATTGAGGGAAATCAACAGGCATAATTAATAAAACCAAAAGCTGGTTCTTTGAGGTTAATAATATTGATAAATATCTAGTCAAGCTAACTGAGAAAAAAGAGGGAAGACAGAAATTACTAATCTTAGAAATGGAAGGGGGGGCGGTTAATGAAAATGAAAAAGTATTTTAAAAAACCAACATCCATTTATAAGAGCAAGCTAGGAGAGAGGGGACTTTCTCTTCTTGAGGAGAAACATCCATAAGAAACTTGCAGCTAACATCATAGTTGATGAGAGACTAGAAGCCTTCTCCTGGTAAGATCAGAAAGAAGGCAGGGGTGTGCCCCTCTTCCGAATATCTTTACGTTCTGAATGAATGTGAAACGAATGTCCTCAGAGGAGAACGTCATTAATGTAACGTCACACCTCTGCTCCTGGAGCAGGTGTCTGCAGTTCAAGTCTTGCCTGCAGAGGCTGTGTGCCATCGCAGTGGCGCTGAGGTTCCCTGAGGGTAGCCAGATAAAGGTGTGTCTAAGAGTCACTGAAATAGGCACTGAACAGAACACTGAGTCAAATCTGTGATAACAGGATATTTACCCGTTGCTGAGTGGATGGAGTCAGTAATTTCCATAATGCTGGGGACTGGGAATAGGGGCTTATTTGGTGAGACCAGAGCCTCAAGTTTGCAGCAATCCACTGTGAGGTGTCATTCATTCTTTCCAGGTTTAAGAAAATGCCAAATCTGGCTGTTCAAAGGAGAAGCACCGGGGATAATGATAATTACTCCTTCACTAAGTAGATTTTGTACAATGGTTTCATACTGTAAATAATTATACTTTCCTGTATATTATGATGTTTTGACATCAGTCTTTCTAGCTGAGGAGAGACTGACCCTTGGGGTCAGCCACTTCTTGAGATAGCAAAGGGTCCACCTAGAAGTGTGCCTTTGATATGCAAGCCAACCAATCCAGAGCCAGACTTGGCTTTAACCCATCTTTAAAAATACCCTACCTGGCCTTAACCCATCTTTATGAATTTTCAATCTTGCCCCCATTCCATAAGGCTGGAGGCCAGATCCAGGGCTCACACTCTCCTGGGACCCATCAACCATAAATTATCCAAGGGCCAGACAGTTACTCCTCTGGTATGGGAACCATTTGAGCCTAGACTTCACAAACAAACACAAAAAACCCTGTCAGGTGCAGCTGCACACCATTCTATGGACTATTAGTCTTATTACTACTGGTCTGGGTGCTTTCTCACTGGTTTACAATCTGAAGGTCCAGAGCCTATGAGTAAGCCATTGTTTCAACTAAACACGGCAAATGTCAAGATCCATATCAGCTGGTGGGGATCCACTTGGAAGGGATACTCCAGTCCCATATCCCAGACAACATCACCATAGCCCAGGAGTTGTGAAAGGAAAATAAAAATGGAGTCGGTATTGCTCTCTAAAATGGAAGCGGGAGGCCATTAAGGCACTGTGACTTATGCACATCTCAGTCTGGATGGAATCTGACCTTTTGACCACTTACTGTCCTAATGAAGTCACCAGAACATCTGCCAGAAACTCAAGATATTTATCAGACCCCTACCCTAAAATAACTAGTGATTCCTGTTGATTAATATATCAACAGGACAAGTATATCCTGACTCAGAAATTTCAAGTCAGAGTCAATCACAGTTCTCACCAGGAACTTTTAACAACCTCATGGCTTTTTGTGTTTGCAAGTCCCTGACTTTTTCTATTCTCCAGAACATTCTTCTGGGGTTACCCAAATCTGTGCTTCCTGAACTGCAATTCTTCTTTTGTTTGTTTGTTTTTGTTTTTGTTTTCGGCTGCGTTGGGTCTTTGTTGCTGCAAGCGGGCTTTCTCTAGATGTGGCAAGCAGGGGCTACTCTTTGTTGCGGTGCACGGGCTTCTCACTGCGGTGGCTTCTCTTGTTGCGGAGCACAGGCTCTAGGCGCATGGGCTTCAGTAGTTGTGGCTCGTGGGTTCTAGAGCGCAGGCTCAGTAGTTGTGGTGCACGGGCTGAGTTGCTCCGCGGCATGTGGGATCTTCCCAGACCAGGGATCGAACCCGTGTCCCCTGCATTGGCAGGCGGATTCTTAACCACTGTGCCACCAGGGAAGTCCCTGAACTGCAATTCTTAAGATACCAAATAAACTCTTTTCTTATTTGCAGCCTCCTGCATTATTTTTTTTTGGTTGACAGAGGTCACCACTGGAGAGGACACTGCCTCAAATGACATTGCCCCTGTCCAAGACTTGCCTTTGGAAATGACTTCACCCCCTGCACTGGAGACAACTTCATCCCGACACTAAAACCTCTGCCTCAGTGACCCTATGTGCTGCCTCTCCTAAAGCACAGATTGGACACAGAACATTTATTGCTTTTTTTTTTTCCTTTAAGAATTGTGTTGGGGGGGCTTCCCTGGTGGCGCAGTGGTTGAGAGTCTGCCTGCTGATGCAGGGGACACGGGTTTGAGCCCTGGTCTGGGAAGATCCCACATGCCACGGAGCAGCTGGGTCCGTGAGCCACAACTACTGAGCCTGTGCGTCTGAAGTCTGTGCCCTGCAACGGGAGGGGCCGCGATAGTGAAAGGCCCGCGCACCGCGATGAAGAGCGGTCCCCGCACCGCGATGAAGAGTGGCCCCCACTTGCCGCAACTAGAGAAAGCCCTCACACAGAAACGAAGACCCAACACAGCCAAAATAAAAAATAAATAAATAAACAAATGTGGGGTTAAAAAAAAAAGAAAAAGAAAAACCTAAAGCCAAAAAAAAAAACTATATAAAAAAAAAAACAAAAAAACAAAAGAATTGTGTTGTTTCTGAGCTCACTGTCTGCTTAGCCCATGATCCTGGTATATTCCTTGCTCTCTGCTAAAATGTACACCCCTTACACGCCCAGGCCTAAAGGGAAATCTGGCAAAGGTTACTACTATCTGCACCATCCTGAAAATTAATGGAGACCACTGCTTTCCCCAGGAGGCACCTACCTCTTATCAGTCAACCCCTGGACCCCCTGGTAAGGGAACCACTCACTGCTCAGTGCTTTCCTCTACTCCTCTCCTCCAGCTTTCCACCATGATCTCCACAACCACTCCTTTCCTATAATTACATACAAATACCACTAATCTTTACAGAAGTTACACGTACTAACTTATTTCATACCCTCTAATGGAAGAAAGTTTCACATACTGAGGTATAGGGAAGTCATTCTGGCATACACATGATTTAACTTGAACTTTTTGCTAACTAAAATACGCTTATGGCCTGTCAAACATACACTGTACATCTGCTTTAGCTATTAAAGAAACTATTAAAGAATGAAGGATGAAGCATTCTGTGCTTTGGATATATGGCCTCCTAGATAGTTAAGATACATATCTAAGAAAGAGTTTCAATGACCCCAGATTCTTGCATCTCCCAACAGATGGAAAAACACTAAAACCATTAACTTGAGATATCTGTTCCTTGTGATGAGCAGTAATCTTTCACCAAGATGTATGCTTGTCTACATGTATTTCCCAGCCAAAACAATTCACATATATCCTGGCTCCTCCACTACCTCTTTGGGGCAGTCCCCACAGAGCTACTGAGAGCTGCTTCCCGGGCTACAGTCCTCAGTTTGGCTTGAATAAAACTCTTTTCTTTTTTTATTTTTTTAAATGGATGTTTACTTTTTTAATAAATTTATTTATTTTATTTATTTATTTTTGGCTGCATTGGGTCTTTGTTGCCGTGCATGGCCTTTCTCTAGTTGCAGCGAGCGGGGGCCACTCTTCATTGTGGTGCACAGCTTCTCATTGAGGTGGCTTCTCTTGTGGAGCACGGGCTCTAGGCACATGGGCTTCAGTAGTTGTAGCACATGGGCTCAGTAGTTGTGGCTCGCGGGCTCTGGAGCGCAGGCTCAGTAGTTGTGGTGCACAGGCTTAGTTGCTCCACGGCATGTGGGATCTTCCCAGGCCAGGGATCAAACCCGTGTCCCCTGCATTGGCAGGCGGATTCTTAACCACTGCACCACCAGGGAAGCCCCTTTTCTATTCTTATTATAGATTATTTATTATTTCCATCGACACCTCCAACAACATAACTTGACCTGAGCATATTCCTAACACAGTTCACAACTCCACCAAGATATATTAGAGCCCCCCCCCAACAATTTCAGATTGATTTCAGCTAATGCCATACAATGGGAACCTAATTATGGGCCGGCCTGAGGTCACTCCTTGTACTTCTGTTGTATTCCTCCTTTACTCTCATAATAAATTATTTTCTATGCTGTTTAGGGCAATTTATGCCCTACTCTCTTAAAATCTTTACCAATCTATCATCACCCCAAACTTTCCTTAATATGTCAAAACATCAGAGGACCAACTGTATTGTAAATATCTAAAATTTTCTGATTATGATGTTTTGACATCTTACAAAACCTTTCTGTCTGGGGAGAAACTGTCCCTTCCAAGGCTAGGCAATTTAAGAGGCAGCAAAGGGCCCAGCTGGGAGCATGCCTTTGATATGCAAACTAACGAATTCAGAGCCAGACCTCCTCTGCCTGGCCTGTACCCACCCCCTCACCTCGTCCCCAGCAATATTCCCCTGCCTGAATCATCCCAGGGCCAGGTGCCAGGCAACTAGGTACCACCCCTGTAGTCCAAAGCCCACCAAAATTATTCAAACTAGCCAATCCTAAACTGTTCACTCTGCCCTGCTTTGCTTTTGCTGGAGAAACCCCCAAGAAAGGCTGTAGCCTAAACACTATCCACTCCCACCCTCCAGACTTCTGCCTCCTGACTGCCCTGGTATCTTTCCCACATGGCCCTGCACGGGATGGTGTGGCATGCCATGCCTCCTGTCTCTAGGATGGGTGTAGTGTAAGTGCCCAACAATAAGGCACATTTTTTTTTTTTAAGGATTTTCTTTTTAATTAATTAATTTATTTATTTTTGTCTGTATTGGGTCTTCGGTTCGTGCGAGGGCTTTCTCCAGTTGCGGCAAGCGGGGGCCACTCTTCATCGCGGTGCGGGGACCGCTCTTCATCGCGGTGCGCGGGCCTTTCTCCATCGCGGCCCCTCCCGTTGCGGGGCACAGGCTCCAGACGCGCAGGCTCAGCAATTGTGGCTCACGGGCCCAGCTGCTCCGTGGCATGTGGGATCTTCCCAGACCAGGGCTCGAACCCGTGTCCCCTGCATTAGCAGGCAGATTCTCAACCACTGCGCCACCAGGGAAGCCCAAGGTACATTTTTGACTGTAACATAAGCGCCTGATTTTAAGCTTCTGACTGCTCAGGCATCCATTCAAAGACATCCATCTTGCCAACTACACAACTAGACAGAGCCAGGCTGCACCAACCATGAATTCCCTATCTAGAAAGCCCTGGGTGACCCAGGCAACTGACCACTTGAGTCACCCAGCTTTTCCCACCCTGGGTTTTTCTGGGTTTTTTTTTCAATATCCTCAAGGTTTGTATGTATGTATGTATGTATGTTATGTATTTATTTTGGGCTGCAATGGGTCTTTGTTGCTGCACGCGGGCTTTCTCTAGTTGTGGCGAGCGGGGGCTACTCTTCGTTGCAGTGCACGGGCTTCTCATTGCAGGGGCTTCTCTTGTTGTGGAGCGTGGGTTCTAGGCGTGCGGGCTTCAGTAGTTGTGGCACACTGGCTTCAGTAGTTGTGGCTTGCTGGCTCTAGAGCACAGGCTCAGTAGTTGTGGCGCACGGGCTTGCTCACGGAGTAGTTGCTCCGTGGCATGGGGGATCTTCCCAGACCAGGGCTCGAACCCGTGTCCCCTGCATTGGCAGGCAGATTCTTAACCACTGTGCTGCCAGGGAAGTCCCCCCACCCTGGGCTTTAATTCTCGCTCTTATGTTTTAAATTCTCCAATAATGGGTGAACCCGAGAAACCCTAGCTACCTTGCCCTTGGACCCCAGTAAAGGCTGAGTCTCCTGGTGTGCTCCCCACTACCACCCACAAGCCTTGGGCCCAGAACTTTTTAGTAATTAATCTTGTTTTTTCCAATAACCCTGATGGTTGTTGCTGAGATTCATCTTACCATCATGATAGAACCACAAAGGCCTGTCCAGCAACCACACTGACTCAGATGGGGAATTGTCTGTCAGGGCTCACCACAAGCAGTACAAGCCTAGGTGAGTATCTCAGGCATTCCTGGCTGATCAAATTTTAGCATCACTGCCGTAGGCTGAGACCAACATGAAACAGTGTGAGTATAATAAAATGCTTTTTTTTTTTTCCTGAGCCTCTCCTGTCTCCACCTGTGGCTGCACATTGACTGACCATCTCAAAGAACATAAATCATTCAAGGCCCTGTCAACTGAAAGAAAAATGCATAATGTAAAAGTTGTCAGTTAACTTTTATTCGGGGACCTTACTGAAGACTATAGCCCAGGAGACAGCCTCTCAGAGAGCTCTGAGGAACTGCTCTGAAGAGTAAGGGCGGAGCCAGGGTATATATGAATTTTTTTTGCTGGAAAAAACATGTAGTCAAACATAAAAAAATTACTGCTGGGAATTCCCTGGTGGTCTAGTGGTTAGGACTCTACGCTTCCACTGCAGGGCCATGGCTTCAATCCCTGGCCAGGGAACTAAGATCCTGCAAGATGCGCCGTATGGCCAAAAAAAAAAAAAAAAAAAAATCACAAAGAACAGACATCTCAAGTTACTGATTTTAGTGCTTTTCTATGTATGGGAAGATGTAAGAATCTGGGGTCACTGAAATTTTTCTTAGATATGCATCCTAACCATCCCAGGATCAATATATCCAAAGCACAGAATGCTTCCTGTTTTTCTCCATCCTGAATTCCCCTTAGGATGCACTGTTGGTGGGTGAATCAAGCTAATGGCTTGATTCTTGCAGAACTGGAATCACGGGAAACATTTTTTCTTTACAATGCCCCTTGGGCATAAATCTTATCAAGGTTTTGAGAGGCATTTCATGACCAATTTGACCTCTGGTGCTAGGAAGGCTCATTGCTAGGTCAGGTGAGGATCTCGGTGATAGGCTATTCATGTGCTGTATCTGGATTAGACCCTATTAATAACCCAAAATTCTCTGGATCATCCGTCTTACAAGTCTATTATCAACGAGGAAATGTTTTCCCTTGTTGCTTCTTCCCATATCTAGAGTTGCACTATTACAATTATGTTTGTTTGTTTATTTATTTATTTATTTATTTATTTATTTATTTATTTTTGGCTGCACTGGGTCTTCGTTGCTGTGCATGGGCTTTCTCTAGTTGTGGCGAGCGGGGGCTACTCTTCATTGCAGTGCGTGGCTTCTCACTGCAGTGGCTTCTCGTTGCAGAGCACGGGCTCTAGGCGCGCGGGCTTCAGTAGTTGTGGCTCACGGGCTCTAGAGCGCAGGCTCAGTAGTTGTGGCGCACGGGCTTAGTTGCTCCGTGGCACATGGGATCTTCCCAGACCAGAGCTCGAACCCGTGTCCCTTGCATTGGCAGGCAGATTCTTAACCACTGTGCCACCAGGGAAGCCCATACAATTAATTTTATATAGAGCTATAAATGTGATCAATTGCCTCAAGATGTTTAGCCATCATTAATTTTGTCAGAAGCCTGGTTACACATTGGGTAATGCAAGAGACAACCATCCTATAAAACAGACAGGATGTAAGTAATATAGCTAGTAACATTAATAAGGTCATAGTACAACAAAAAGAGATACAAAGCATAAACAGCTTGAAAACAACAAAGAGAGAACAAATTAAACCAATGATTAGTATAGTATAACTAGTTGTAATCTGGATCACAAGAATTCATCACGTCCAGAGGGGAGCCAGCTGGAGAAGCCAAATTCTGGAGGGATCAGGTAAAGAGAAAAAGATTAATGTTTTATCTTCTTTTACAAAGGTATACTTTATCAAATTGCTGCAGGTCATAGTTAGCCTAAGGGGAAAGGTTTTCCAGCTTAGTAGTATGATCTACAAGTCATCAGAAACCTATATTTGTCAAAAAGTCCTTTTATGACTCTTCCTGAAGATCTTCATTTTATAAAAGCATCAGAGTAAAACGATGATTGTGACAAAAGACTTAAAATGGCTGTCTTAGGTCAGTCTCCCAAGGCAACAGAAATAAAAGCAAAAATAAACAAATGAGACCTAATCAAACTTACAAGCTTTTGTACAGAAAAAGAAACCATAAACAAAATGAAAAGACAATCTATGGACTGGGAGAAAATATTTGCAAATGATATGACCAACAAGGGCTTAATTTCCAAAATATACAAACAGCTCATACAACTCACTAACAAAAAATAAATAACCCAATCAAAAAATGGACAGAAAACCTAAATAGACATTTCTCCAAAGAAGACATACAGGTGGCCAGCAGGCACACAAAAAGATACTCAACATCACTAATTATTAGAGAAATGCAAATCAAAACTACAATGGGGGGGCCTCCCTGGTGGTGCAGTGGTTAAGAATGTGCCTGCCAATGCAGGGGACACGGGTTCGAGCCCTGGTCTGGGAAGATCCCACATGCCGTGGAGCAACTAAGCCCGTGAGCCACAACTACTGAGCCTGCGCGTCTGGAGCCTGTGCTCCGCAACAAGAGAGGCCGCGACAGTGAGAGTCCCGCACACCGCGATGAAGAGTGGCCCCCGCTCACCGCAACTAGAGAAAGCCCCCGCACAGAAACAAAGACCCAACACAACCATAAATTAATTAATTAATTAATTTAAAAAAAAAAAAAAAAAAAGAGTGTAGATTCAGCCTGCCACCTAAGGGCTGCCATTCCCCTTCTCACCTCGGTTTTCCTTTCTCTTTTTAAGGAACTGTCCTTTCAGGAGTGACCGGCCAATGGAGCCAGCTCTTGCACAGAGTATACCCACCCCCCCCCATACCCTGTACTTTGAGGCCAAACAAGCACCACACTCAACAGATTCACTCTAAACACATGGATAGGTTCCCACCAAGACATCGACCCAGGACCACTTTAAGAAGGGCCCAAATCCTGTACCTGCTCCCAAACAACAAGAAATTATCTGAATCTAGAACTGGTGGGGTCAATAATACAACACAGGGCAGCACAGCTCACAGCACGAGCTCCCCATCACCCAGCAGCCCACAGCGCCGGCCGCCATCAGACAGCAGAGCAGGTGAGCGAGTCAGAGCAGAAGACAGACCCACGGGTGGTGGTCATGTGTGGATGTAGTGTGCCCCCCGCCAACACACACACACCAAGGGGGAAGGAAAAGGCTTATGAATCACAGAACTGAGGTCTCAGGGAAGGGCCGGCCTCTCAAGCAGCACTGAAATGGCTTCAGACAGCAAGGAAAGGAGCCTGGCCTGGGTGTTCACTGCAGTTAGGGCTGGGGCAATAGTTCCTGCACTGGCAGGGCTTATGTGGCTGGAACCTCCTGCTCTAAAGGAGAGACCACTCAGGCTTCCTCATCAGTTTGCCCAGGTGGCGGCACAAGGGGAAGGGAAGGGAGGCTTAAGCTAGGGGCTGTCAAACATCAAAAAAAAAAAAAAAAAAAAAAAAAAAACCAACAAGGATCTACTGTATAGCACAGGGAACTCTACCCAATATTCTGTGATAACCTATATGAAAAAAGAATCTAAAAAGGAATGAATATAGGTTTAACTGAATCACTTTGCTGTACACCTGAAACTAACACAACATTGTAAATCAACTATACCCCAATAAAATTAAAATATTTTTTAAAATCATAAAAGAATAAGATCTAACGATTCAAAATATATACAAAAACTTTTTTTAAAAATGAGAACGACTGCTCGTTACAAGGACAAAGGTGGGTAAAAAAAACATGCATTTGTGGGCTTCCCTGGTGGCGCAGTGGTTGAGAATCTGCCTGCCAATGCAGGGGACACGGGTTCGAGCCCTGGTCTGGGAAGATCCCACATGCCACGGAGCAACTGGGCCCGTGAGCCGCAATTACTGAGCCTGCGCGTCTGGAGCCTGTGCTCCGCAACAAGAGAGGCCGCGATAGTGAGAGGCCCGCGCACCGCGATGAAGAGTGGACCCCGCTTGCCGCAACTAGAGAAAGCTCTCGCACAGAAACGAAGACCCAACACAGCCATAAATAAATAAATAAATAAATAAAATTCAAAAAAAAAAAAACCATGAATTTGCAACTGTCTCTTTTCATATAAAGAAACACCAACAGGATGCTCAAGAAATGATCGACACTGGTTATTTGGGGGTGGCTGAAGCTAGAGCGCTGGAGGGACCAGGATTTTCCGGTGATGAGTCTACTTTAGACCTTCTTATCTTTCAGATTTTTGCTAACCTTCTATGCATTTTTTCTTAAGTTTTTTTTTTTTTTTTTGATGTGGACCATTTTAAAAGTGTTTATTGAATTTGTTACAATATTGCTTCTGTTTTGCTTTTTGGCCACAAGGCATGTGGGATCTTAGCTCGCCGACCAGAGATTGAACCTGCACCCCCTGCATTGGAAGGCGAAGTCTTAACCACTGGACGGCCAGGGAAGTCCCCATGCATTTTTAATTTAAAATAAACTGAGTAATTTATAGAAACAATATTACCATTAAATAGTTTTTGTTTATCTTGCTTTTTAAATTTGATTTTAAATTAATTTAATCTTAACTCTTCTACATAGGAAAACATCCAAAGATTTAATCCTTTACAAACTAACAGTTATAAAACTGCAAATCATACAAAATGTTGATGAAATAAAATTTATATTTTAATGCAGGACAAGAAAATTTAAACATATTCTCTCTGCCCATTTGGGCCACTCCCCCCCTTTTATGTGCAGTGTGCCTCTATGTTCTACATTAACCAGATCTCCTCAAAGACAGGAATGCCTGCTTGACCATAAAGAACAATTTTCTTCTGATTCCAGTAAGGATATGCCTTAAAAGATAACATTCCTCTCTCAGTCCTATAAGGGGTCATGATGACCCATCACCTTGTGCATGCAGATCTGGACTATGTAAAATGTCAATATTTCATTTTGATGTATACTTCTTTGCCTCAAAAACGTAGATAACTGTGCTTTGACTTCTAAAAGGCTGAACAGTCCTCCGAGCTTTCTGAAAGACTGTCTCCTGCATATGAATCCTTGGGTTGGCTTGAATAAAATTCTCGATTTCTTTCTTAGATTAAGTATTGATTAATTTTTCACCAGCATTTGCTTGGTGTACTACACCAAGCAGGATATCAAAGATATCCACCAGGGGATACCTGGAGTCTACTCCAAACTGGCACCTGGTACCAGCCTGGACCCTTTGAGCCCCGCCAGCTTCTCAGTACTCCTCAGGTGCTCCGGTGAGTTCTGATATCCAGATCTCATTCCTTTAAGTGACAGTCCTAAAATTTTATTTGAGCTGTTTTTACTTGAGACTTGGTATCTTAAGGGGCACTGGTGCATTCTCATAGGTAGGGGTCTAGGGCAGCAGTCCCCAACCTTTTTGGCACCAGGGATCGGTTTTGTGGAAGACAATTTTTCCGTGGATGGGGGTGGGGGGGATAGTTTGGGGATGATTCAAGCACATTACATTTATTGTGCACTTTATTTCTATTATTATTACATTGTAATATGTAATGAAATAATTATACAAGTCACCGTAATGCTGACAGGAGGTGGAGCTCAGGCAGTACTGTGAGTGATGGGGAGCGGCTGTAAATACAGATGAAGCTTCGCTTGCTCGCTCGCCCGCCACTCACCTCCTGCTGTGCAGCCTGGTTCCTAACAGGCCACAGACAGGTACCGGTTCATGGCCTGGGGGTTGGGGGCCCCTGATCTAGGGGGATCAGGGTAGGAGACACAGGGAAACATAGGTGGCTAGTTTTTGTTAGTTTGGTTAAATTGAAAATCAAGCTGATATACGGTTTGAAGAAACTGCTAGTGAAATGAAAGACTGAATTACTCAGCTCTGAGGAAAAGGGACATTTTTTCCTTCTGGCCAGAAGGTGTCCTCAGGCGTCTGAGAACCTAGTGGAAGTGTCTTGAGTATTAATCCTCATGACGTGCAGGGGTCCCACAGGGAACTGCTCTACAACCATTAAATAAATTTTGCTCATCCGGGGATGCATGATATAAAGGCTGATCACCTAGTGCTCTAAGCACCCGTGGCAGTTTTAGACTGTTGGAGGAGAAACCAAGACATGTAAGAGCTGAACCAAGTCAAGGGTAACGCTCTGGGGAGCTGGACTTAGAAGCAGCACACATTTGATTCATCACACTGTCCTCACAGAGTTGTTCAGATCATATCTGAATTAGGCTACCAAATCAAGAATGGGGAATCATGCCTCAAAGGCCAAACAGCTCCTTGACAGACAGCCACCCATGGGAACCCCAGCTATGTTTATGTATAACACCTATGGAACTGACACTTGCAAGTATTTAACTAAACGGCAAGGTCTGACCAACGATAACTTCTCCCTGAGATGGCCCAAATGGGGCACTTTTGATTTACCTAAATTGGTTTATTTGTGCACTCAATTAGAAAAAGCTAACTATAAGATCAAACAGCCAGAATGGGAAGCATATTTTAATTGGTACCTAGAAACCTCAAAATGAGGGAATGATAGAATGGTTTCATTACAAGACACAAACCAAAAATTACTAGAAACGGTAGCTAAATTAGAAAAGACCTCAGAAGCCATTGCTTCTCCTCCTCCTTTCCCTCCTTCCCTTTCAGATTCTTCGTATCCTCTTCTTTCTGAGTTCCTCTGTCCTGACCTCCCTACTCTTCCACCTCCAATTTCAAAGGAAGAACCTATTGCGTCTAACAAAAAGGATAAAAACAGCCCTAAAATAATAGCTGCCCCCTTTAAGGAGAAACCCACAGATAGAGGGGAACCTGCTCTTATCCATATCCCTTAGACTAGGACAGAACTTAACTAAGGATTTTCCAGATCCTTTATAAGATCCTTTGGGTTTTGCTACAGAATTTGATCTTACAGTAAGAACTTACAAGCCAGAATATTCAAATTTGTACCAGCTTGTACATTGACTAGTCTCTGAAAGTAAAGCAAAAGAATGGCTTCAAGAAATTAACTGGAAAATGCCTGTGGAAGATCTTCATAAACATGAGGTGGCAGATCACCAGAAATGTAGAGAAATTGCCCACAGTCTGTATCAGGCTACTGTGAAAATCTTCCCAAAGAAAATAGGTTGGGCAAAAATCCATCAATGCAAAGGTCAAGAGACACTATTATTTCAAAAGATTTGAAAAGACATTTCAAACAACATTCTGGCATGACTCCAGAGAGTTTTCTGGACCATGAGAATGATCCAGTATTACATTCTATTTTTTTTTTTTTAAGAAGGATTAGATGAAGAATTGGCGTGACTGTTTAAAAGATATGAACTTGATTGGGCTACTCTGCATTCTTTTTTTTTTTTTTTTTTAAACAATTTAATAAACATCCAGGAAATGAGATTTTTTTTTTTAATTTATTTATTTATGACTGTGTTGAGTCTTCGTTTCTGTGCAAGGGCTTTCTCTAGTTGCGGCAAGTGGGGACCACTCTTCATCGCGGTGCGCGGGCCTCTCACCATCACGGCCTCTCTTGTTGCGGAGCACAGGCTCCAGACGCGCAGGCTCAGTAATTGTGGCTCACGGGCCCAGTTGCTCCGTGGCATGTGGGATCTTCCCAGACCAGGGCTCGAACCAGTGTCCCCTGCATTGGCAGGCAGATTCTCAACCACTGCGCCACCAGGGAAGCCCTACTCTGCATTCTAATGTGCTTGTCACCGTTGGTGACAAGCTCTCCAAAACCTTACAGAAATGAGAAAAAGAAAGCTGCCAAGTTCATGAAGAGCAGTTCAGTGGTCCCTTGAAATCACCTGGCCCAAATTTCCATCAGTTTTGAAAAAAACCGCACCCGTTTTTATTGCCAAACACCTGGGCATTTTAAAAGAGACTGCCACAGGTTTAAATTAGATTTAGAACACGGTAAGATTAATAAGGAACAGGGCTGCTCTAAGGATTATGAGAGGGCATTCCCCCTCCTCCTCACAGACACCTTAGGGGAAACTGAAATAACAATCGGAGGGGAGACTTCTAAGGCCCTTGAGGACACGGGGGCTACTTTATCCATTCTCAGCCCTACCCTCATTCATTGCCCTCTCCCCCCAGAGTAAACAGTCAATTCAAATGACAGGTGTTTCTAATTTACCTGTGCTAGTTTTAAAATCAGAAACCGTAATTTTTCAGTTAGGAACTAATCACAGGAAGACATGTGTTCCTTTTGGTGAAATGTGCTCCAACTCATTTGATAGGATGAGACCTTTTAGAGGCATATAATGCCCATATTGCCTGAAGGGCAAAATGATTTTAGAGTTAGAAAACTTAGATGCAGACCAGAACATAATTACCGAGAAATTGATGGTTGTGAAAACAAAAGTTCAGACAGATAAGGGGAAATTAACGATTCACTGTTACAAGTGCCTGAGGAATTATGGTCATCCTCCTCCTCAGATGTAGGGAAAATCAAGTCAGCCGCTCCCATTAAAATAACTACTGATAATCCCAAGCCTCTACCCAGTATTTGACAGTACCCATTTAGACCAGAGGCATTCCTGTTATTCAGGAATTCCTTGAGAACGGACTTACAATTCCTCGTACTAGTCCTCGCAATACCCCCATTTTGCTGGTAAGAAAGCCAAATGTAAAAGGCTGGAGGTTTTTCAGGACCTGAGAGCTATAAATAACACCATGATCCCTCGCCACTCTGTGGTTCCTAATCCTCACACCCTGCTCTCAGCCACTCCAGAAGACACCTATTATTTTTCAGTAATAGACCTATGCAGTGTGTTATTTAATACTGGAAAAGGAAAGCCAATACCTTTTTGCCTTTACATGGGAAGATCATCAGTATACCTGGACCGTTATGCCACAATGCTATACTAAAAGCCCTACTTATTTTTCTCAACCACTTAAAGCTGATTTGGCTGATGTACACTTTCCTAATGACTGTTTTAATTCAATATGTAGACGATTTGCTTTTGTGGTCTAGAGCTGGACAGAGACACTGTTCATCTGTTACAACAGTTAGCCTCTAAGGGGCATAAGGTGTCCAAAGAAGAAACTGTTAATTGACTCTGAAAGAATCAAGGGAATCCTGGCTTTCTCGCTTCCCAGAACAAAGAAACAGCTGAGAGGATTTCTAGGTCTGACTGGATATTGTAGGAACTGGGTATCTAATTTTTCCTTCATGGCCCAATCCCTCTATGTGTTACTTAAGTCTAACTGACCAGACCCAACTGAATGCAGAACAGAAGAAAACGTTATAGATTCCTTAAGATCTGCATTGACTTAGGCTTTGGAATTAGGCCATCCGAATCATACATTACCATTTTTTTCAGTTTGTGCATGAAGGTAAAGGAAACGCCCTAGGTGTGTTAACTCAGAGGCATGGTGACAGGCATCAACCCACAGGATATCATAGTCAGCAGCTAGATTCAGTGGTGAAAGGGCTCCCACCCTTCATGAGGGCTCTTTCAACAACAGCCCTCTTGTGCAAAGCTAGGGAAGAACTTATAATGGGGTCTCCTTTGACTACCTATGTTCCACACTCAGTTGAAATGCTTTTGAATTCTCATCACGCTCAGTACTATGCTGTGAGTCAACTCTCCTCTTACGAGGTATTGTTGCTTTCTTCACCCAATATTACTTTGGCTCAATGTAGTTATCTTCACCCTGCAACTTTACTTCCAGCAACCCAGGATGATAATGACCATGAATGCATTATGCTAACATTATCTTCTTATGCCTAGGAATGACTTACAAGAAATTCCTGTTGATAATGCTAACCTAATTTGGTTTACAGATGGATTTTACTTAAAGGATGTAAAGGGACATTACCTAGCTAGATATGCAGTAATATCCACTGTGGACATAATTGAAAGCTCTTATTTACCAGATGTAAAGTTGGCACAACAAGCTGAATCAATTGCTCTAACCAGAGCTTGCCAGCTAGCTAAGGATCAAGCAGCAAATATTTATACTGATAGCTACTATGCTTTAGGAGTATCTCATGATTTTGGAATGCTCTGGAAGTGAAGGGGATTTCTTACTTCCTCAGGCCAACCCATAAAGAATGGGAAGATAGTGTCAGAATTATTAGACTCTATACAATTACCTAAACAATTGGCAATTATTAAAATACCTGGACATTTCAAATTTGATTCAATAAAGGCAAAAGGGAATTAATTCACTGACATAGCAGCTAAATGAGGTACTTTAAGTTCCATTTCTGTCCAACTTCAAGGATGTCTGCTGCTCAAACCCAATGTAACTGTTAAGAAACTTCTTCTACAAGCTCAAAAATTAGTACCAGAAGATGAAAAACAAAAATGGAAAAAGAAAGGAGGATTCTTTGATCCCACCTCACAAATATGGTTCGGACCAAATAAGAGACCTATAGTGCCTATAAGGGCTCAGTTACCCTTACTCCAGCATGTGCATTCCCTGACCCATTTGGCTCCTGAAAAAATAATTTTAGGGCTTCCCTGGTGGCGCAGTGGTTGAGAGTCTGCCTGCCAATGCAGGGGACACGGGTTCGAGCCCTGGTCTGGGAAGACTCCACATGCTGCAGAGCAACTAAGCCCGTGCGCCACAACTACTGAGCCTGCGCTCTAGAGCCTGCAAGCCACAACTACTGAACCCTGGCGCCACAACTACTGAACCCTGTGCACTCTAGGGCCCGTGTGCCACAACAACTGAGCCCGAGTGCTGCAACTACTGAAGCCCATGAGCCTAGAGCCCTGCTCCACAACAAGAGAAGTCACCACAATGAGAAGCCCACTCACTGCAACCAAGAGTAGCTCCCGCTAGCAGCAACTAGAGAAGGCCTGCGCACAGCAACAAAGACCCAACGCAGCCAAAAATAAATAAATTAATAACTTTTTAAAAAAACACTAAGTGGGACCCTCTTACATGGCCAATTAGTGACACCTGTTCTGAACCCAGCCATAAGTATTCGTTTTCACTAGATGTTACTCAGTCCCAACCAGAACAACGTGCTAGAGTTAAACCTAAAAATGTAACTACCCATCTCTTTGATGGTGTTATCCTCCACTTAGGGGATGGATTTATTTGCCAATCCCAGGATATGGCCACATAAATATGAGGGCCCTTCTTTGCTGGGAGCAAACCAAGTATACCAAATATAATCAACCTAACAGCATTCATAAATTAGGGTGAATACCACCTGAAAATTGTCAACATACTATAACTTTAAGAACCAGTAATTCAGTGGGGAGGGGAAGGGGGGATGAATTGGGACCCTGGGATTGATATATATACACTATCGATACTACGTATAAAATAGATAACTAATGAGAACCTACTGTATAGCACAGGGAACTCTACTCAGTGCTCTGTGGTGACCTAAATGGGAAGGAAATCAAAAAAAGAGGGGATAGGGGCTTCCCCGGTGGCGCAGTGGTTGAGAATCCGCCTGCCAATGCAGGGGACACGGGTTCGATCCCCTGTCTGGGAAGATCCCACATGCCACGGAGCAACTAAGCCCATGCGCCACAACTACTGAGCCTGTGCTCTAGAGCCCGTGAGCCACAACTACTGAGCCCGCGTGCCACAACTACTGAAGCCCGCATGCCTACAGCCCATGCTCCACAACTAGAGAAGCCACCGCAATGAGAAGCCCGCACACCACAACGAAGAGTAGCCCCCACTCGCCACAACTAGAGAAAGCCCGTGCACAGCAACGAAGACCCAACACAGCCAAAAATAAATAAATTAAATAAATAAATTTATAAAAAAAAAAAAGAGGGGCTATATGTATGTTTATAGCTGATTCACTTTGCTGTACAGTGGAAACATAACACAACATTGTAAAGCAACTATACTCCAATAAAAATAAATTAAAAAAAAAAAAAAGAACCACTGATTTGGGACTTCCCTGGTGGTCTAGCAGTTGGGGGACTCCGAGCTTCCACTGCAAGGGGCGCAGGTTCGATCCCTGGTCGGGAACTAAGATCCTGCATGCTGCATGGCGTGGCCAAAAAAAACAAAAAAAAACAGTGGTTGGTTTGGAACTGACTGGTTGAGACAGCCTAGAATATATTGGGTGGCTCCTAATGAAACCCAATGGATCTGTGGAACAAATTTATGGTCTTAGCTTCCCCCAGGTTGGCTAGAAAAATGTGTAATTGGTTTCCCTTGGGCCCAGGGTCAACTACAGGTAACCCTGGAAACAACCCCTGCCAATCTGCCTTTAATGTGAGCACACTGGATTCGATCAGTTTTCCATTGGTATGATCATTTGGCTGAGATATTTGTTCCTTCACTTGGAGTAGAAAATGTTATTACTCACATAAAGGCTTTAACAAAATTTACCCAGCAAGCCTTGAATAATAGTAATCAAGCTATTGTGCTCAATTCAGAAGTTTCCACGATGAAAAAAGTCCTACAGAATCGTATGGCTCTCGATATTTTAACTGCTTCCAAATGGGAAACTTGTGCTCTAATACATCCTGAATGTTGTGTTTTTATACCTGATGAGTTTTCTAACACAACCCATCTTTTTTTTTTTTTTTTTTAATTTTTATTTATTTTTATTTATTTTTGGCTGTGTTGGGTCTTCGTCTCTGTGCGAGGGCCTTCTCCAGCTGCGGCAAGTGGGGACCACTCTTCATCGCGGTGCGCGGGCCTCCCACTATCGCGGCCTCTCCCGTTGCGGAGCACAGGCTCCAGACGCACAGGCTCAGCAATTGTGGCTCACGGGCCCAGCCGCTCCGCGGCACGTGGGATCCTCCCAGACCAGGGCTCGAACCCGTGTCCCCCGCATCGGCAGGCAGATTCTCAACCACTGTGCCACCAGGGAAGCCCATAACCCATCTTATAACACATACGAAGAATCAAATTTCTGCTCTGAATGATCCTCTTCCCAATTTAGGGGAAATACTAGGAAATGGTTTGGTTCTGGAGGATCTTGGCTTAAATCTTTACTGATGACATTGTTACTCCTATTGGTGATTTTGATTACTGTTTGTGTAACTTAGAAAGTGATTGTTGCTTGCCTTTTGTGCTGTGTTATCACCTACTCCTACTAAGAATGATATCTAAACAACTTGAAACTACTGATCACATCTTTAGTTCTCTATAAAATAATGGACGTGCACAATGCACATGCATGGTAAAATAGCCCAAGTCCTACTGGACAACTTTTCAGTGTGACAAAACCAGGGAGGGGCAGTGCTGGCAGGACAGATTAGCCATGAAAGTCTCCCAAGAGGAACTTCCAACCACAGCACTTCCCATAGGGAAGATCTCGGAGGGAGGGCACAAGGATTTCATGTAATGTAGTTCCAGGTGGTTATTCTCAGCTTTCTCTCGTGTAAAATATCCACAGACAAGAAATAAATCTTTTAAAAAGCTGTCCTTGGCTCTGTGGTAAAATGATAATTAAAATACTGCATCTATGGGAGTTCCCTGGTGGTGCAGTGGTTAGGAATCCGCCTGCCAATACAGGGGACACGGGTTTGATCCCCGGTCCAGGAAGATCCCACATGCTGCAGAGCAACTAAGCCCGTGTGCCACAACTACTGAAGCCCGCGCACTCTAGGGCCCATGTGCCGCAACTACTGAAGACTGCACGCCTAGAGTCCGGCTCCGCCAACAAGAGAAGCCACCGCAACGAGAAGCCCGTGCAGCGCAATGAAGAGTAGCCCCCGCTCGCCGCAACTCGAGAAAGCCCGCACGCAGCAATGAAGACCCAACGCAGCCAAAGAAAATAGTCTGTCTAAATTTCAAAAGATACATGCACCCCAATGTTCACTGCAGAACTATTTACAATAGCCAGGACATGGAAGCAACCTAAACATCCATCCACAGAGGAATGGATACAGAAGATGCGATACATATATACAACGGAATATTACTCAGCCATAAGAATGAAATAACACCATTTGCAGCCACATGGATGGACCTAGAGATTGTCATACTTAGTGAAGTAAGTCAGAGAAAAACAAATATATGATATCGGTTATATATGGAATCTAAAAAAAAGGTACAAATGAACTTATTTACAAAACAGAGAGTCACAGGTGTAGAAAACAAACTTATGGTTACCAAGGGGTAAGGGGGGAAGGGATAAATTGGGAGACTGGGATTGACATATACACTCTATTATACATAAAATAGATAACTAATAAGGACCTACTATATAGCACAGGGAACTCTACTCAATACTCTATAATGACCTATATGGGAAAAGAAACTTTAAAAGAGTGTATATACGTATATGTATAATTGATTCACCTTGCTGTACAGCAGAAACTAACACAACATTGTAAAGCAACTATACTCCAATAAAATTTTTTTAATTTAATAAATAAATAAATAAATAGGACAAGAGCCCCCATACAGTCCTAGATACTATCTCAACATAATCCCCTGGGTACACAATTTCCAGATATTAAAGTTGTGCAACTTTTGACAAAATAATAATAATAAAATAAAATACTGCGTCTATTTGAAATGCACCATAGAAGACAAACAGTTGATAATGATGCCGTGACCGGAGGACAGGTGCTTGCGTTTCAAACTGTGGGATGGAATCTGGACATTCAGGCACTGTCAGTCAGTCCTCGGAAGAGCTAGATTTGGGGGACAGGGTCGTAGATTTGAGCCCTGCTTCCCAAACATCCGGAAAACTCAGGAGAAAACGGGGCTGGGGACCCACCCCCCCCAGACCACAGCTCCTCCCGCGCACGAGCCACGAAGACTGAGTCAGGATTGTCCCTTGTTGACCATCCTCGTGGTCACCGCACAATCTGGGGCAAACGACGGGCTGTGGGCGAAGAGCTGCCCAGAAAGGCTCCGGTCCTGGAACCGAAGTTGCCGCCTGCAGTGACGGGACCAGACGCCCGGGGTCCCGACTGCCGGCCCCGTCCCCAGGCTGCGAGCCAGAGGGGACTGAGGTCTGAGCGGCGCCGGAGGCGGACTCGGCTCCGCAAACTCTGGGGTTGACCGAGGGGAGGCCCGGGTTCCGCCATGGCCAGTTTCGTCCAGCTCTTGTCTCTGGACGCCCAGTCTCGCGCACTCACCATTTCCCGGCTGCCGGCGTCCCCCGGAGTCGCCACTACGGCTCCCATGGCGGCTCCCACGGCTGGTGAAGGTCACAACGCGACAGACGGAACAGCAGAGCCACACGGAGCCCTCCAGGAGAGAGGAGACGCCAAGCCATAACCTGCATGATCTGAGTAGGAACGTCCACGCCGTTTACGGAGCGTCGCCCCACCCACCTACCCCAGCGGCGTCCCTGATTGGACAGTTCTTAAGGCTCCGCCCCTACGTGCGGATGTATCTGTGGGCTTGTCTGTTACCACCAGATATTGGTGTTTAACCAGAACTGGTCCTGGACCCCTGGTCGGTCACTACAGCTCCTTCCGAAAGCGGGAAACTGTGCACAGGGAATTCCAGTGTCAGTTTCCAGATGGAGAAACGCCCTTGGCCAGGGCAAGAGGAGCCCCCCCAGGCCAGGTAGACTAGAACAGGAGCGCCTGATATCCTACCAGAGTCAGGGTCTTGGGATAATGCTTCGAGGCCATTCATGGAACTGTGACCCTTGTTTACAAGCACACTTAAAAATTACCTGACGAGAGACTTCCCTCGCGGCGCACTGGTTAAGAATTCGCCTGCCAGTGCAGGGGACACGGTTTCCATCCCGGATCCAGGAAGATCCCACATGCTGCAGAGCAACTAAGCCCATGCACCACAAGTACCTAAGCTCTAGAGTCCATGAGCCACAACTACCGAGCCTGTGCACCACAATACTGAAGCCCCGCGCGCCTAGAGCCGGAGCTCCGCAACAAGAGAAGCCACCGCAATGAGAAGCCACCGCAATGAGAAGCCCGCGCACCGCAATGAAGGGTAGCCCCTGATTGCTGCAACTAGAGAAAGCCCCCACGCAGCGACGAAGACCCAACGCAGCCAAAAATAAATAAATTTAAAAAAAAAAAAGAATAGTCAAGAAAAAATTTTTTAAAAAATTACCTGACCATATGTAATAGAGTCTGGCTCCACTTGCATCCTTGACTGTTGACAGCGCTGAGGCATCCACTCATTCCTTCCCCACTCCCAGACATTTGTTACTTTAAAGATCCCGAGGTCTCGAGAGAAGTTGGCTCTGGTGGGAAGTTTGAACACACTAGCTAGCCTGAGCATAGGGACTCCTCTCAGACCAACCACAAGCTATGAGATGTGCTCAATAAAACTTTCAAGAGTACATTTTACACGGGAAGGAAATTTATATCTGTTTTTTAGTGTTTCTCTAGAGAACTTTGAAATGCAAACAGGTATAATATCCATAAGGCAATCGAATTCTTATTTTTACTGATATAAATAAATAAATAAATAAAAGGTTATTTAAATTGGGATGTACCTGGAAACTTTTTTTTTTTAATTCATTTTTGGCTGCGTGGGGTCTTAGTTGCGGTGGGCTCTCTAGTTGAGGTGCCTGGGCTTAGTTGCCCCGTGGCATGTGGATCTTAGTTCCCCAATGAGGAATCAAACCCATGTCCCCTGCATTGGAAGGCAGATTCTTAACCACTGGACCACCAGGGAAGTCCCCTGGAAACTCTTAATATGCTTAGCAGATTGGATCAAAACTAATGCATTTATCTATCTATTTATTTATTTATTTACTTATTTACTTATTTATTTACTTATTTATTTATACAGCTTTACTGAGATATAATACACATATTATACAATGGACTCCTTTAATTTTAAATTCAATGGTTTCAGGGCAATTCCCTGGGGGTCCAGTGGTTAGGACTCGTGGCTTTTACTGCGGTGGGTCAGGGTTCAATCCCTGGTCAGGCAACTAAGATCCCATAAGCCACATGGCCCACCAAAAAAAACAGAAACAAAAAAACACCCTATGGTTTCAGTATATTCACAGATACATGCAGTCATCACCACAGTCAATTTTAGAACATTTTCATCACCTCAAAAGAAATTCCTCTCCCCTTTAGCTATCAGTTTCCTAACTTCCCATTTCCTCCTCCAAGCCCCAGCCCTAGGTGATTGCTAATCTATCAATACTTTCCATTTCTGTAGATTTCCCTATTCTGGACTTTCATGTGAATGGAATTATATAATATGTGGTCTTTGGGATCAACTTAAGTCACTTAGCATAATTTTTAAGAGCCATCCATGCTGTAGCATGTATCAATAACTGATTCTTTTTTAAAAAAATTTATTATGGTAAAATACACCTGTAATATTTAGTCTTAAGCATTTTAAGTACACACTTCAGTGGTATGAAGTACATTTACATTGTTGTGCAGCCATCACCACCTATCCATGTACAGAGTTCTTCATCTTGCAAAACTGAAATTCTGTATCCGTTAACCAGTAACTCCCCATTTCCCTCTTCCTCCACCTCTGGCAATCCCCATTCTACCTTTTGTCTTTATGATTTTGACTACTCTAAGTACTGCATACAAGTGAAATCACACAGTATTTGTCCTTTTGTTACTGGCTTATTTCATCTTGAGCATGATATCCTCAAGGTTGATGCATGGTGCAGCATATGTCAGAATTTCCTTACTTGTTAAAGGCTTACTAATAAGGAAGGACTTACTGCTGTCATTTTGCTATTTGTTTTTTGTTTTGTTTTGTTTTTTTATTTTAACATCTTTATTGGAGTATAATTGCTTTACAATGGTGTGTTAGTTTCTGCTTTATAACAAAGTGAATCAATTATACACTGCTATTTGTTTTTTATATGCCTTAGAGGTTTCCTGTGCCACATTTACTGCATTACTCTCTTCTTTGTGTTTGTTTGTTTGTTTGGTTGGTTTTGTTTTGGTAGTGAAATCTCATTGGTAGTTCCTCCCTCATTGCCTTTTGTGTATATTCTATAGCTATTTTCATTGTAGTTACCATAGAGATTACGTTTTAAATCCTAAAGTTATGGGAATTCCCTGGCGGTCCAGTGGTTAGGACTCGGCACTTTCACTGCCAGGCGCGGGTTCAATCCCTGGTTGAGGAACTAAGACCCCGCAAGCTGTGCGGTGTGGACAAAAAAAAAAGAAAAAAGTTTTTTTTAATCCTGAAGTTATAATAACACTCTAATTTGAATTTATACCAGTTTAATAACATACAAACACTCTTACCCTTTACATTTCCATCCCCAGTCCTTTCAGTTGTTAATGTCCCCAAATTATATCTTTATACATTGTGTCCAAAAACATAAACTAATAATTTTTAAAACTCATTAGTTTCTTAGATTATGTAGAAACTAACACGTGGAGTTACAAACCAAAGCTACAATAACATTAGATTTTACTTTAATTTTTTTTCAAAAAAATTATTCATTCATGGTTTCACCAGCTATTTGCTAAAAACAAAAGTTAATCTCAGTGAATGCTCCTTGTTATTTATTAAACTATTCCCCTCTAGTGTCTTATGTCTACCAGATATATTAACCCCCTTCTCTAGACACTGCCAGGTATGTATCAAAATGTTATTACTATTCAATTATTTATTTTTGTGTTCTTCATGCAGGTCAACTCCCTAGTTTACTTTATTATTTTTTAAAATAAATTTATTTATTTATTTATTTTTGGCTGTGCTGAGTCTTAGTTGCTGGCTTTCTTTAGTTTTAGCGAGTGGGGGCTACTCTTCGTCTGGTGTGCGGGCTTCTCATTGCAGTGGCCTCTCTTGTTGTGGAGCCCAAGCTCTAGGCACATGGTCTTCAGTAGTTGTGTCACACGGGCTCAGTAGTTGTGGTACATGGGCTTAGTTGCTCTGCGGCATGTGGGATCTTCCCGGACCCATGTCCTCTGCATTGGCAGGCGGATTCTTAACCACTGCGCCACCAGGGAAGTCCCTCAACTCCCTACTTTAACTCATCATCATATTAAGCAGGTAACAACACAGCTTCCTTCTCCCATGGTTAAATTGTAGCCTTGAGACATTTTGGTCACCTTAACTAGATTGAGGCACTCTAGTTTTTATTAAACACAAGAGATGACTTGCTGGTTTTGCAAAAGGCTTGCTGAGTGTCTCATTAATATCCCTTTCAGATACTAACTGAAAGGCAGCTTGGTGGGGAACCTCCCACCCCTGTGCCCAAGAGATCTGAATGTCTCATGATGAGGAAAAGTATTTTAAAATCAAAACACACAAACGCAGTTTCTCATTCTGCCCATCTGGATGGCACCAAAGGTTTGCATTTCTGTCAAGCTCCCATATGATGCTGACGCTGCTGATATAAGCATCACATTCTAAGAACCGCTGCTCTAAAGGTTAAAAGTAATTAAATATGATCATCTACCAGTGCTGTGAGGATTAAAGGAAATACTATATATTAAAGTGCTTGATAATCTTAAACATGCAACTTTTTAAATGTTGGTTGTTACTACTCATTTGTTATGTGAATCTCAAGGTGAATAATTATATTAATCTTTGTTGAGTTTTCAAGAGAAAAATATAAAGAAAGGATGGAATATAAGTCTGATTAGTTTAAATGTTAACTTCATTGACTTCCCAAATTTCCTAATGATCATCTAGGTTTTTGCTAATGACTGTTGTTGATTCTTATTAGAGCTTCCAGAAAGACTGTGTAATCATATATTTAACTCAGTGACAAGGTTGTATCAGAAAGCTCACTCGTTGAAATATAACCTAATAAAATCAATGTAAAATGGATAGGTTCAGCCATCTATAAGATGGCACATTAATTTTTTAATGTATTAGTCTCATAGATCATGTAGAAAATAAAAAGTGGATTTACAAAGTGTTGTTACAATAATACCAGCTTTTATCATTGTCCCTGTATTTACATTTACTGAGATCCTTATTTCTTCATATGGCTTTAAGTTATGCTCTCGTGTCCTTTCATTTCAACCTGTAGGACTCCTTTCAGCATTTCTTGCAGGGCAGGTCTAATGATAATGAAGTCCCTCCACTTTTGTTTATCTGAGAATGTCAATCTCTCCCTCACATTTGAAAGACAGTTTTGCTGGGTATAGGATTCTTGGTTGACAGGTTTTTTTCTTTTAGCACTTTGAGTATATCAGCCCACTGACTCCTGGCCATAGTTTCTAATGAGAATCTGCTGATTATCTCATTGATGATCCCTTGTATATGATGAGTTGCTTTTCTCTTGCTGCTTTCAACATCCTTGCTTTCTCTTTGGCTTTTGACCATTGGATTATGTGTCTTAATGTGGGTCTCTTTGAGTTCATCCTACTTGGAGTTAATTGAGCTTCTTGGATGTTTATATACACAGGTTTCATCAAATTTGGGAAGTTTTCAATTATTTCATTATTTCTTCAAGTATTCTCTGCCTCTTTTTCTTTCACTTTTCCTTTTCTGGGTCTTCAAAAATGTGTACATTTGTCCACTTGATGGTTTCCCACAAGTTCCTTACACTCTGTTTACTTTTCTTTAATCTTTTTTCTTTCCCTTCTTCAGCCTCAATAATTTCCAATGTCCTATCCTACAACCTTGCTGAACTTGATGAAAAACCATTCTAGGGCTTCCCTGGTGGCGCAGTGGTTAAGAATCCACCTGCCGATGCAGAACAGACTTGTGGTTGCTGAGGGGGAGCAGGGTGGGGGAAGGATGGACTGAGAGTCTGGGGTTAGTAGATGCAAACTATTACATATAGAACGGATAAACAACAAGGTCCTACTGTATAGCACAGGGAACTATATCCAATCTCCTGGGAGAAACCATAATGGAAAAGAATATTTTTTTAAAAAGAATGTATATATGTGTTAAAAAAAAAGAAAGAAAGAAAGAAGAGGCCATCTTCAAATAGTAGGAACATTTTATGCCTCTTTTATTCATCCTTTCCTGACCCTCTCCCTGGCATGGTGGTGCCTGTAGTATGGAAGCAATGGCAGCCTGGTTCCCAGTTCCCTCCCTGGAACCCAAAGGAGTAGAGCAGACCTTAATTGCAAATTATTATGCATCTCTGCTCTAACCTGTCTGGAGGATCCCTGAAGGACTGACACAAGGCACTTGTCTCTGTTTCACCTAACTAGGAACCCCACTGGGAAAAGCAGCCTGAATGGCTCGTAAGAGCTGCAAGGTGACCACAGACCTGCAGATGCCCGGGGCAAGAGAACGTGGGTAGAGACATACGATATACCATCTGAGGCCTGAGGAGAAGATGGAGGGAAACTCTTCAGGAAATTAGGACATTTAAAAGCAGCTGTGGGGCTTCCCTGGTGGCACAGTGGTTAAGAATCCACCTGCCAATGCAGGGAACACAGGTTTGAGCCCTGGTCCGGGAAGATCCCACATGCTGCGGAGCAACTAAGCCCCTTGCGCCACAACTACTGAGCCTGCGCTCTAGAGTCCGCGAGCCACAACTACTGAAGCCCGCGCACCTAGAGCCCGTGCTCTGCAACAAGAGAAGCCACCACAATGAGAAGCCTGCGTACCGCAAAGAAGACCCAACACAGCCAAAAAATAGAAACAAATAAATAAATAAATTTATTAAAAAATAAATAAAAGCAGCTGTGGGCAGGGGGTAGGGATAAATTGGGAGACTGGGACTGACATCTACACACTACTACATACAAAATAGATAACTAATAAGAACCTCCTGTATAGCACAGGGAACTCTACTCAATACTCTGTAATGACCTATAAGGGAAAAGAATCTAAAAAAAGAGTGGATATATGTATATGTATAACTGATTCACTTTGTTGTACAGCAGAAACTGACACATTGTAAATCAACTATACTCCGGGACTTCCCTGGCAGTCCCGTGGTTAAGACTCCGCACTTCTACTGCAGGGGGCATGGGTTCGATCCCTGGTCAGGGAACTAAGATCCTGCCTGCTGTGCGGTGTGGCAAAAAATAATAAATAAATAAATAAAATAAATCAACCATACGCCAATAAAAAATTAATTTTTAAAAAAAGCAGCCAATGTACAGGGGAATTTAGAAGGCCATGTGCACACCCAGACAAGATGCACACTCTGAAAAAAGCTAAGACCTCAAAGTTCTCACCCCAGGTTCAGAGCAAGCCCAGCTAAGTGTTGAACGAGTGGCCCAGAGCAGATCCAAACTGCAAAGACCAGGAGTGCTCCTGACAGTCATGAAACACTGTCAAATTATCATACTAAGGGAGGTAAGTCAGACAGAGAAGGACAAATACCATATGCTATCACTTACATGTGGCGTCTAAAAAAAAAAAAAGTACAAATGAACTTATTTGTAAAACAGAAATAGACTCACTGATATAGAAAACAAACTTATGGTTACCAAAGGGGAAAGCAGGAGAAGAGATAAATTAGGAGTTTGGGATTGACATATACACACTACTATATACAAAATAGATAAACAACAAGGACCTACTGTATAGCACAAGGAACTATATTCAATATCTTGTAATAACCTATAATAGAAAAGAATCTGAAAAAGAATATATATATATATATATATATATATATATCTGAATCCCTTTTCTGTACACTTGAAACTAACACAACATTGTAAATCAACTATACTTCAATTTTAAAAAATAAATTAAAATTTAAAATAAATGTAAAAAAAAAATTTTAATTTTAAAAAAGAAACACTGTCAAAACATTAAACACAAGCTAAAGAAACACAGACTTCAGTAATCACAGACAAGGAATGGTGTTTGCAACAATAGTTTGGAAAAGTCTCAAAACAGGCTACTGCAGATTTCTACAATTAAAAAAAAAACACTACAAACCCTAGGTAAGGGAAAGAATTTAATTTCCAGAGTTATCACATTAAAATAGTCAAATCGGCACTTCCCTGGTGGCTCAGTGGTTAAGAATCCTCCTGCCAATGCAGGGGACACGGGTTCGAGCCCTGCAGGAAGATCCCACATGCCGCGGAGCAACTAAGCCCGTGCGCCACAACTATTGAGCCTGCGCTCTAGAGCCCACAAGCCACAACTACTGAGCCCCTGTGCCACAACTACTGAAGCCTGAGCACCTAGAGCCCATGCTCTGCAACAAGAGAAGCCGCCACAATGAGAAGCCCGCACACCGCAATGAAGAGTAGCCCCCGCTCACTACAACTAGAGAAAGCCCGCATGCAGCAACAAAGACCCAATGCAGCCAAAAATAAATAAATAAATTTTTAAAAATAAAAAAATAAAATAAAATAGTCAAATCCCCAATTTTTAACAACAACAACAACGAAAAAAGGACATGCAAAGAAACCAAAAAACATGGCCCACTCAAGGAAACAAAATAAATTGACAGAAACTGTCCCTGAAGAAGTCAAGACATCAGACTTACTAGACAAAGAGTTTTTTTTTTTTTAACAGAGACAAGAAAAACGATGGAGAAAATCAATGACACCAAGTTTGGTTCTTTGAAAAGATCAACAAAACTGACAAACATTTAGCTAGATTGAGAGAAGATGCAGACTACTAAAATTAAAAAATGGAAGAGGGTATGTTACTACTGATCTTACATTAAAAGGATTACAAGAGAATATCATGAATAATTTTCCACAAGTAAATTGGGTAATTTTGATGAAATGGACAAATTCCTAGAAGTATACTATACACCAAAACTGAATCATGAAGAAATAGAAAAACTGAATAGACTTACAACTAGTAAGGAGAACAAATCATTAACCAAAAATCTCCCAACATAGAAAAGACCAGGACCAGATGGTTTGACTGGTAAATTCTAGCAAACATTTAAAGAAGAATTAACACCAATACTTCTCAAATTCTTCAAAAAAAAATTTAAGAGGAGAGAATACTTCCTAACTTATTCACTGAGGCCAGCATTGCCCAGATTCCAAAGTCAGATAAAGACACCACAAGAAAAGAAAACTACAGACCAAGATCTCTGATGAATATTGATTCAAAAATCCTCAAAAAAATTAGCAAACCAGGGACTGGTGGCACAGTGGTTAAGAATCCGCCTGCCAATGCAGGGGACATGGGTTCCATCCCTGGTCTGGGAAGATCCCACATGCTGTGGAACAACTAAGCCCGTGAGCCACAACTACTGAGGCTGCATGCCACAACTACTGAAGCCCATGCACTTAGAGCTCGTGCTCTGCAACAAGAAGCCACCACAGTGAGAAGCCTGAACACCTGAAACTAACACAGCATTGTAAATCAACTATACTCCAATGAAAATTAATAAAATAAAATAAAAATTTGGTAAGGCGTGTTTGTCAAGGCCCCATATGTGACTACACCCAGGCCCAGGCATGCTCTTCAGGTGTCCCTCACCAGCCCACACTGGTGACCCCTTTTTGAGGGGAACTTGGAAACATTTTCAAGGGACGAATATGACAGCTGGGGCTATATGAGCCCAAGACCAAGACAGGGATGCTCTCTCCAGCCTCCAGGTCCAGCCAGGGCTGGTCACAGCCTGGGTGGGGGAACTTAGAAATGTTTTGGGAGACACCTCCAAGTACCAGGCCTGATCTGGGCTGTGGACAGGACCCGGGCATCCTCCCACAGCAGCTGGAGGGCCTCTCTGGCTGACTGACTGGTTACTACAGAGAGACTTAGAAAATGTTTCAGGTGGTGGATTCAGCGAACAGGACCCACATGTGACTGTAGTTCTCCTGGTATAGGGACCTGACCTGGGGCCCTTCCTCCCCTCAGGAAACATTTTCAGGAGGTACAGGTGGTGACCGGGTCCCGCTGAGGACAGCTGACTCCAAGAGCAACCTCCTCAGGCCTCCCTTGCAGCCCACTAAGGATTCAGCCATCTGAGGGAGACAGAAATTTTTTGGAGATTGGAATTGACATATATACACTAATATGTATAAAAGAGATAACTAATGAGAACCTGCTGTATAGCACAGGGGACTCTACTTAATGCTCTGTAGTGACCTAAATGGGAAGGAAGTCCAAAAAAGAGGGGATATATGTAGACATATAGCTGACTCACTTCGTTATACAGCAGAAACTAACACAACATTGTAAAGCAACTATACCCCAATAAAAAAGAAAAAAAAAAAGAAATTTTTTGGAAGGCCCACATGGGAATGAAGCCCCCAGGGCATCTAACTGGAACCTCCTTCACCTGCCAGGGCCAGGGCCACACCCTCACCCCAGGCAGAATTGTTACCATTCCAGCAGCTACTTCAGATGACCAAGCATCTCCTGAGGACCCTGTCCATGGTACCTACCTCTGCACCCCACTGGTTGGCCTGGGATGGTCCCTGCCACTGGAGGGAGGCTTGCAAAGGTTCGGGGGCGGGGGGAGTGCCCAAGAACAGGCCCCAGTGTAACTGCAGCTGGACACTGGGTACCCTCTCTCGGCCTCCCTGTCCCCTCTTCAGAAGGGAAAATTTTCTGGACGCACATCATGCAACAGTGCACCGCGCGATCCTGGCCCCAAGAGGGGGACCTAGAAAAATTCTCAGGAGGCACTCCAGACAAGCGGGCACCAGGTGGGAATGCAGCCGCGTCCTGGGCGCCCTACCCCGGTCACCTGCAACGCCTCAAGTCAGTCCTCGCTGGTGGAAGGGACTTCCGTGCGCCAGTCACCCTGCCCATGCAGTTCCCAGATGCCCCCTCCTTTATACAGCAGAGACAACCTCAGAGGAGCCCGTGTTCGGAGGCAGAGAGTGTCGCATCCCAGAAGACAGCGCTGCCGGCCTTATGGAACTCGCCCTTGGGCTCGGCAGTCGGATCCCACTTCAGTGGAGCTCCCGGGACTATATTTTTTAAAAGGCCACCAGGTGGCGCCCGACAACCAGCGCGACCTGGAGACGGACCTGGACCCCTAGACACCACCACTCCTGGGTCTCACTCGAACAGTGTATCTCGGCTCAGCATCCGGGGTTGGCCTGGTGGGCCCGGGACACCGTCCACGGAACTCCCTGGACGACCGGGGCTGATCTCAGCCTCCAAAGGGGGACTTAGCCATTTTTTAGGAGGCACCCCCAATGACCTGGCCCCACGTGGGACTGTGGTGGGACTGGGGACTGTGACGGGGCTGGGGGCTGTGACTCAGCCTTCTCCACGAGCCTCCAGGGCCATCTCAGTTCAGTCTCCCCCTCCCAAGAGGGCTTAAAAATATTTGGGGGAAGCACATCTGGTGACCCATCCCCACGTGGGACTTCCCCCAAGCCCTGGACAACCTCGGAGGTGGTCCTTAGCCCTCCTGGTCGCTGCCTCTCTGCAGAGGAGGAGTTGGAAACATTTTCCAGAAGCATATGTGATGAAGAGGGCCCACCTGTGACTATGGCTAGACTACATCCTCCCTGGGGCCTCCCTGGATGGCTAGGACCAGTTGTCTCCTCCAAAGAGAGATTTAGAAAAATGAAGCGGGGGAGGAGCACATCCATCAACTGGACCACACAGGTGTCTGCAGGTAGAAGTGGGGAGCCCTCTAAGCCCAGGCCAGTGGCCCTCATCCAGAGGGGGACTTGGAAACTCTTGAGAGGCACAATGCCAACACATGACCACAGTCATGTCTGGGTACCTGCCCCCTTGGCTGACTTCCTGGCTCCGACTAGTTCCCACCAACAAAGGGGGAACCTCTGAAAATGGGACCCTTAAGCAGGACCATATAGCAGGCCTCTAGCCGCTCCCCTCGGCCTCCATGGCTGGCACAGCTGGTCCAGTATTCTAAAGGGGACTTATGTTTTTTGGAATTGTCTCCAGTGACCAGGCCTTAAGTGGGTCATTGGGTGGACCTGGGGCACCCTCCCTGGTTGGCCCAGGCACATCCTCAATCCAGGCCCCAGACAGGCCATGGGCATTCCTACCCAGCCTGGGTTGGCCCTAGCCTAGTGAGGAGGACGTAGAGATCTTTTCAGAAGGCGATCTTAAAAGTTGGCACCCAAGCAGGACCACCATGGGCCGGTGTGCCCTGACCCAGCCTCTCTGCCAGCCTAGGCCTGTGCCCCTGCTCAGGACGGAAGAATGCAATGATCAGGGCAAAACAGGATGACAGCCAGGCCACGGTCACACTCCTCAGGACACACTGGTCCATCCAGTCCTGTCTATTCCACCAGAGGGGACTAGAAATGTTTTTAGTCATGCCACACAAGACCACTGGCATGCTAAGGTCCCCACACAGAACTCCCTGACTATCCCGGAGCCTGTCCACACTGGATCAGGACTTAGAAATGTATTAGGGGCATGTTTCTGCCAACAGGGACCCACACTGGATAGTAAGTGGGTTGCCATGCCCTCGGGCCTCCATGTCTGGCCCAGATCAGTCCTCCCCTCCACAAAAGGTCACATAAACTTTTCAGGAGGGGCTCTCAATGACCATGACCAAACAGTGATAGCACCTGAGCCCGTGGCACACACAATGGGCCAGCAGGTCCAGCCCAGGTCATTGCCTCTTTGAATGGGGATGTGGGTGGGTTTTCAGGAGGCACCACCAGGTACCATGGGTCCGATACCAGCACCTGTGCAGAACCACAGGCTGGCTCAGGCACCCACCCTGAGTCTTTCTGGCTAGGCTGTGCCTGTGCCCACTACCAAGGACACCTTAGAGAGGTTTACAGGATGCATCGGTGATTGGGCTCCATGCACAACTGAGGGAGGACCCAGGGCAACCTCCATGGGTCTCCTTGGATAATGCCCTAGATTTGGATACATTTTCAGAAGGCACATGGATGACCGGACACGAGATGCCACTCCTGGGGCACACTGCCTGGCCCAGCCTGATCCCTGCCACCAGAGGAATATTTACAAGCAGTTTTGGTGGGCACTTCCTATGACAGGACACGATGCAGGACAGCAGGCAGCCCTGGGGCACATGCCCCAGACTATCCTGGTCAGCTCTACTGCTGCCTTCCCCTTCTAGAATGAAATTTTTAAAAGTCTGGGGATGGGAGTTCCCTGGTGGTCCAGTGGTTAGGACTTGGCACTTTCACTGCCGTAGCCCTGGGTTCACTCCCTGGTCAGGAGAACTAAGATGCTGTAAGTCACACAGCATGGGTGATTGCACCCCATGCAGGATGGCAAATAGACTGGGGTGCCCTCCTTGGGCCTCTCTGGTCTATCTCTCTAGGGGGAGACTTAGAAAACTTTTCAAGAGGCACATCTGCCACCTAGACCCCATCTGTGATCTGCCCGGGGGTTCCAAGCCAGCCCAGGCTCATGCCTGTTCCCCCACCAAGGGGGATGTAGAAATATTTTCTGGAGGCACATCTGAGAATCAGGGGCCCGAGCATCCAAACACTGTTCTCTACATGGGCTACAGGTGGGCTTGACATGCCCTCCCAGCCTCCAGACGCCTTCAAGGGAACCACACAAGACTGTATCGACTGGAGGGCAAGTCACTTCCTTTCAACTCTAAACCTCAGGTTTCATCCCAAGGTCTTCTTTCTCTGTAACAGACTCCAGAACACACCAGAACCAGGGTATGCCAGGCTCTCTACCTGTCTCCTGGGAGGCCCGAAGCTCCAGCCCACCTGTCCAAGGCCCCACTTTGGGGCCTGCCTCTAAGTCTTCCTCCACCCCAAGACCTCCCAGATTCCCCACCTTCAGGGTCGCAAGGTAAAGTCTGGGAGGCCCTGGGGTATGTCTGGCTTTCAGGGCCCAAGACAAGCCAGCACAAGCCTGCCCTTAGTGGCTTCTCAAAACAGCTGTGTCAGGGACTTCCCTGGCGGTCCAGTGGTTAGAACTTGGCGCTTTCACTACCGTGGCCCCGGGTTCAATCCCTGGTCTGGGAACTAAGATCTCACAAGCCGCAGGGCATGGCAAAAAACAAAACAGAACAAAAAAACCCCCAGCTGTGTCACAGCCCTAGTGGACGGAGGAGTGACGCAGGGGTGGAGGACAGAGTGGTAGGTGAGGTGGGGTGTGAACTGTGTAGACTCTGGTGAGAGGATTCAAACCAGCAAGTGGTCTTCCTGCAAGGCCTCGGGTCAAGGGTCAGTTAGGGTTTGCTGACCTTTCTGGGTCATAAATTCCACTGCCTTCAAAAAAAAAAAAAACAACCCACACTCAGTTACACCTGGACCTGAGTCTATTCTTGGTAGTGGCATTTTAATGGCTTTCCTTGGTGGTAGCAGCAGCAGCAAGAGGAGAAGGGGGAGAGTTTGCCCCGCCCCTGGAGGAGCAGGCTCAGGCTCTGGGGGAATCTTGCCTCCACCGGGTCTAGCTGTCCTCTTCCCATTGGACTGAGGCCAAGAAGGTGCGGATTTCCATGGGCTGTAGCGTGATGGTGGTGGAGACCAGCCGTGAAGGAGAAGGATGGGGTGTGGGGCCTGGGGAGGTGGAGGGGAGAAAGAGTGAGGGACGTAGACTTCCTTTGCCTTAAAATCCCTATGCCACCCCACACCACGCCTGTGCTCCCTCTCCTGAACACAGACATACCACCTTAAATCTGTCCCCAGGGCCTCACTCGCAGACCCTTCAACTGCTTCCCAGGGCCTAGATACCACCCCCAGATCCCCAAATCCCTCCCCAGTGCCTGGTCACCATCCTCACACCCACAAGTCCCACCCCAAGGACCGTCAAGCCAACGCCTGCCTCTATGGACCTGGTCAACATTCCCACACCTCCCACCCGGCCCCCAGCTCTGGGCAGGCCCCCAACCCGTGTTTGGTGTCCACTGGAGCCTGGAGGCGTGGGCCCGGAGCTGGTTGGCCGCCAGCGTGGTCTCCCGCAGGTCGGTGATGGTGAAGGCGGAGAACAGGTCCTGCGGGCAGTGGATGGGCCGGCCGGGCTGTGTTGGGACAAAGCTGGGGTTTCCCCTCCCGCCTCTCTCCTGTCTCCTTCCCACCTCCTTCCTCCTCACCGTCAAGTCCAAGGTCACCGGAGAGCTCAGGTTGCGGCCCGAGTCCTCCCCTACGGCGAACTGGTGCTCTAAGCGCAGCAGCAGCGTCTCCGGGCCCCAGCGGGCCAATGTTAGTAGATGCACGGAAGGCGGCAGCTCTCGGCGCAACCCGGAAAACTGCGGGTAAGAGTGGCGCGGGGCTGAGCCAGGAGGGGCGGGACTGAGCGGCTGTCAGGAGGCGGAGACCCAGCGTGGAGGGGCGGGCCTTGGCCGCGGTGAGGGGGCGGGGCTTACCCGGGGAGTGGCGGGGCTCACCCAGGACAGAGCCAATGAGGGGACGGGGCGGTGCCAGGTTGGGGGCAGAAAGGATTTGGTCTGAGACTGAGTTAGGGCGGGGAGGGAGAGTGGAGAGACCCGGCTGGAGGAGGTGAGTAGACGAGAGGGCCGGGCCAAGGCTGCCGGGGTGACGGGGCTGAGCTAAGGGGACTGGACTAGAATACGTCCTCCCCAGGACAGTAGGGGCAGGCGAGGTGGGTCCCAGTTAAGCCTAGGTAAATCCGCCCTCAACCCCGCCCCTCCTCTGCAGGCTTCCTTCGGGTCCTCTTTCTGCCGGCCCCACCGCCCCTCACCTGCGTGCGAGGGGCGACCTCGAGGCGGTAGGGGGCGCCGCCACCTCGGGCCAGCACCACCTGCGGGGCCAGGACCTCCTTCTCCGCCTGCAACCGGTGCCCGGCGGCCGCGGTCTGGGCCTTGTCCAGCAGCACGAGGTGGCGCCCTCGCACCCAAAGCCCTGACCCCTCCTCCAGCAACGGCTCCCCTACTCCGCGGGCATCGTCTCTCAGCAGCCTTCTGTGCACCTGCGGGGAGAGTGGCCAGGAGAGGGTGAGGGTCCTTCTAGCCAATTTCTGGGCCAGAAATTGGGTAAAAGCAAGTGGGAATTTCAAGAAAAATTGAAGATTGGGGTGGAACGGATGAGGACGAAGGTCTGGTAGGGGGTCCCCAGTAGAAGTGGGGATCCGACCTAACAAGGGACTAGGACAGAGGGAGGTAAGGATCTAATGCGGGCATGGATAGGGCAAATCAGGGCCTGGAGGGGAGGCTTGGGTAAGGATTGGATAAAAGCACGGAGTAAATGTCTCACATAGGAATGGAGGGCTCCACTTAGCGGGGACCACAAACGGAGGGATGCACCTAGCAACAGAAACTGGCTTCAAGGTCCTGCAGGGGGCCAGGGAGGGAACTGGTGGGAGGACCCTGACTTAGATGGGGCTCGGACCACTCACCATGAGCTCTAAGGAGCCGTCACTCAGGCTGCTGCCCCCCTGGGAGCGGTCAGTCAACACAGTCAGCTGCACGTTCCCATCCTGGGGGGCAAGGGGTGAGTGAGGGGCTGCACTTCCAGCCAGCCCTGGCCCCCAGGCAGGCCTCACAAGGATGGTGGAGACTGCTGAGGACAGTCGGGAGATGTTAAGAATGAGAGGTAACCCCTGCTCTGTAAAGGGGTGTCAGGAAGATGTCGGGAGCAGGATGGGGGATGGGTACCGTGATGTAAATGCGACTGTTAACTGGATAGTAGTTTCCCGCCACTGGCTCAGTCTGGTTCAGCTTCCAGGTGAGTCGATAATCCCGCCTGGGGTGGGGTGGGATCTGATCAGGCCTGGGGTCTGGCTCCCCTTCCCCGTTCACCCACTCCTCACTCCCCCCTCACCCTCTCCCTCCCACACTCATTAGGATCAGCAGGTGCCCCCACTGGCCCTGGGCCCCAACAGACCACAGACCACCCCTCAGTGCCCCCAGTCACCCCACCTCCTCTCCAGGATCTCCCGGCCATTGCTGTCAGTGTAGAAGAGTCCGTCTGTCTCCAGCACAGTGTCAAAGCGACTGATGACTTCCTTCCCCCAGCCATCACTGTACCCAATGGGATGGCAAGGTGGTGAGCCTCACCTTAACTCCACTCTGCCCTTCGCTCAGCCCCCACTCCCAGCCTCCACCACTCACCCCACAGGTATTGGCCCCACCGTCCACTCCAGCTCCAGGTGCCGCTGTCCCGGGTACAGGCGAACCACCTGGGAACACCAGGCTGAGAAGTTCTGGTGCACTTCCTGCACCAAGGCTGTCTGCAGGCATATGGGGGTGAAGGGCAGGTGTAAGCGTGCAGCTGAGCAGAGGTGAGCCCTGCAAATGTCCACTCCTGCTGTGAAGCTCACAAAGGCCTACATCAGGGTCAACCCTGCTAATAGCTTGGGAGCCCCACCCACCTCCCCCACCTGCCTAGGTGTGATGCCCACACTTTGTACCTCAGTCACAGCCATGTAATTTTTTGAGTTTGGCATACATGCTTGCTGCCCACCATTACCCTATCTCTCCTCCTTAGAACAGATTCTAGCTTAGCACATGGCTACTGGGAATAGACTGTACTGTTTCATCTTCCCTGAGGTTCTGAGTAGCTGTGTGACCATATTGGGCCCAGTCAAAGTGGTGTGAACAATGTTCCTTGCCCCTTTCCCTCTTCCAGTGGCTCAAATGCAAATGTGATGGCTGGAGCTTGAGCAGCCATCTTGGGCCATGAGGTGGAAGCTGAATGTTAAGGAGGGTAGAGCAATAAGATAGAAGACTAGGACTTCCCTGGTGGCACAGTGGTTAAGAATCTGCCTTCCAATTCAGGGGACATGGGTTCGAGCCCTGGTCCAGGAAGATCCCACATGCCACAGAGCAACTAAGCCTGTGTGCCACAACTACTGAGCCTGCATTCTAGAGCCCGCAAGCCACAACTACTGAAGCCCGCGTGCCTAGAGTCCATGCTCCACAACAAGAGAAGCTGCCGCAATGAGAAGCCTGCGCGCCGTAATGAAGAGTAGCCCCCCCGCTCTCCGCAACTAGAGAAAAAGCCCACACACAGCAACAAAGACCCAACGCAGCCAAAAAATTTTTTTAAATTAAAAAATAAAAAAAGATAGAAGACTAGATGACTACTGAACCATCCCACCTGCCCGGACTTTCCATTAGATGGAAAGAAACTTCCATCTTGTTTTAGGCATGGTTAATTTGGGTAACTCTGTTACAGGAAGCAAAACTATATCCTAATACAGTGACCCAAGCATGCAGGCGTTCACCTCAAGGAGAATCATGTCAAATGTGAGGTTTGCCGTTACCTGCCCCATTCCCACCCTAAGAGGAAACGTCAACGAGAGGCCCCAGGAAACCCCACAAGCCTGAGCCCCTGTTCCCAGCCAGATACACCCTCAAATATCCACCCTAACTTAGAATCACCCAAGCCCTATCCAAGTGTGAACCTTTAAATATCCACCCCAGATAAAATCCCCTCCTACCACAGATCCTTGGTGAAATCTGCAAGCAGTTACACCTGGCTCTCCCTATCTGTTGGCCAAATGGGAACACCCCACCCCCAATTTCAAAAGCTAAGTATAATCTTGACACTCACAACAGATGTGAATGCCTTTCTATGTGCTTCCATGGCGTGACTGTCACACAACCAGCCATGAATATCAACCCTGTGGGAGGATCCTCAAGTATTCCCCTCGGGTCTTAGCCTTCTTATTTGTTGGAGATGTAAATCCTCCCCCCACCGCACACACGGCACACCCCCCTCCACACACACACCCCCCACATGCCCCATCCACAGGTGCCCACTCATCAGTCTTAACCCCTTACCTTCACAAGGTGGGTTTGAGCCCAGTGGCTCACAAGCAGTGGTTCCTGTCGGTTGGGTCTGAAGATGTAGGCACCTGAGACCTGGGAGCTTAGACTGTTGCCTGTACTGGCGTTGTACCTGGGGCCAGGGCAGGTGAGAGTCAGGCAAGGGACCCCAGTTCTGCTCACACCTGCTCCCTGACCTGGTGGTCCTCCCTCACCAGTAGAAGGCTTGGCGAACAGGCAGCCGGAGGTTCTGGTCCAGGTTCTCCAACTCCATCAAGAGCCCTGAGTCAGGGTCAAACCTAGCCCGGATGTACTGGGGAGAAAAGGGTGGACAGACATTAATGACCACCGCTTCAGCCAACGGCAGCTTCATCCTTCCTGGGGCTCAGGAGAAAACCCTGGAGTCACCCACCCTTCCCTCCTCTCTCTCTCTCACTCCTCATCTCTGACTCTTTTAGCAAATCCGAACAGCTCCGCTTTCTACCTTACCCTCAATCTGACCACTTCTCACCACCTCCATGGCATTCCTGGACTGCAGCCAACCCCTTCCTGGTGTCCCACCTTCCATGCTCACTCCCCAGTCTTTTCCCCCCATAACCGCCAAAAGGTGCCTGTAACACCAGAAGTGAGATCACAGCCCATCTGCTCAGGACCCAGGCTGCTTATGCAACTGACAGAGGAACCACAGTGCCAGGACCCACAAGATTTTTAGGACCCATGGAAAAGTATAAATCTCAATTTCTTTTAGGTTCAGAAGCAAACTTGAATGAAATAATAATGAATATATTATACTGAAGCCTGCATGGTTAATATTCATGTTAATATCCATACTATCATGAAATACAATTTTTAACATATTTTTATGGAAGGAGGGACCCACAAAGCCCAAAGTGCTAGGACCCACAAGAGTCTTAATGCAACCCTGTTTCTCCCATGGTTCCTTCACAGTAAAAGCCAGAGTCCTCCCCTCAGCCTGCCCTTAAGGCTCACATGATCTGACCTATCACCTCCACCCCAACACCCTGTTTCAGCCACACTGAGTGTTCTTTGAACACCCAACACCTGCCTACTTGAGGGCTTTTGTGTCTGCTGCTCCCTACCTGACTGGATCCCTCTTCCCCCAAATGGCCACACGGCTCCCTCACCCAAGTCTCTGACATGCCTCACTTAATTTGCAAAACCCTACCTCCATCAGCTCTGACATTTCTGTCAAGTGTCACCCATGATTACATTGGGTCCTCATAACAGCCCCAGGAGAGGACACTGAGGCTCAAAGGAAGAGGGTCACTCACTTGAGGACACACAATGGGGGGCTGATGATGCTAGACCATGAACCTAAGACCCACTGACCCAGGGTCCATGTGGCTTACTGCCACATCTCAAATTTGTCACCCAGGAATGGAAGGGGATATGAATAGGGTCTCACCTCATTCTGGATGACCAAGACACGAGACCAGGGCTTCTGGGATCTGGGATGGTGGATGTGGGCCTGGGGGCTTTGGCCAGGCACCTGGGTTACTGAGTAGATGCTGAAGCCCAAGGCAGGCACTGAGGCTGAGAAAAGCAGATCCTGACTGTCTGAGCTGGGAATCATCACCACCTCGGGTAAGGGAGGAAGGAAACCAAGTCAAGAAGCTGTGAGTACACATATAAAGCCACACCACACATACAGGGAGGGGTCAAACTTGAGGAGGGGAAGGAGTTCCAGGATGGGGAGAAGAAATTTAGGAGTTGGGCAGAGGCGATGCGAGTGTCAGAAATGCTGAGTTAAAGACTGCAAAGAGGGAATTCCCTGGCAGTCTAGTGATTAGGACTCAGCGCTTCCACTGCAGGGGGCACATGGGTTCGATCCCTGATTGGGGAACAAAGATCCTGCAAGCTGCATGGCCAAAAAAAAAAAAAAAAAGATTGCGAAGATTCATAAGGTGGGAAAAATCCACTAGGAGGGTGGAGCTACTGTGGGAGGTGGGAGAAGTGAGGGAGTAAATGCAGGAAGAGATCCTTGAGACAGGGGAGGGAGGGAAAGACAGATTCTTGGGGGAGGAAGAGGTTAGTGGGAAGAGGCCTTCCAGGATAAGGGGAATATTCATAAACAGGAAACTTTTTCATGGGGGGATATTTAAAAGGGGAAGAGGGCTTCCCTGGTGGCACAGTGGTTAAGAATCCGCCTGCCAATGCAGGGAACACGGGTTCAAGCCCTGGTCCGGGAAGATCCCACATGCTGTGGAGCAACTAAGCCCGTGCACCACAACTACTGAGCCTGAGCTTTAGAGCCCGCGTGCCACAACTACTGAGCCTGCGTGCCACAACTACTGAAGCCCACGCACCTACAGCCTGTGCTCCGCAACAAGAGAAACCACTGCAATGAGAAGAACCCGCACCACAACGAAGAATAGCCCCCTTGGGCTTCCCTGGTGGCGCAGTGGTTGAGAGTCTGCCTGCCGATGCAGGGGACACGGGTTCGAGCCCTGGTCTGGGAAGATCCCACATGCCGCGGAGCAACTAAGCCCGTGTGCCACAACTACTGAGCCTGCGCGTCTGGAGCTGTGCTCCGCAACGAGAGCCCGCAACAGTGAGAGGCCCGCGCACCGCGATGAAGAGTGGCCCCCGCTCGCCACAACTGGAGAAAGCCCTCACACAGAAACGAAGAACCAATACAGCCAAAAAATTAAAAATAAATAAATAAATAAATAAATAAATAAATAATGTATGTTTAAAAAAGAAAAGAATAGCCCCCGCTCGCCGCAACTAGAGAAAGCCCACGTGCAGCATAAAAGACCCAACGCAGCCAAAAATAAATAAATAAAATACATTTTTAAAAAGGGGGGGGGGAAGATACTCATGGGAGGGGGGAATGTTCCCAAGGGATATTAAGGGGTAGAGGGGGAAGATATTCAGAGGAAGAGACAGTAATGGGCAGAAGGTGTTCATGGAGGGGGAGGTATCCAAGAGAGGGAGGTGTCCATGAAAGGAGAGATCCATGGAGGGAAATAAACCTGCGGGAAGTGTCCACGGGGCCAAGAGAGAAATGCCCATGGCGGGAGGTTTCCAAGGGGTTAGGTATTCATGGGTTGTGGTATTCAGGGAAAAATATTTGTCGAGTGGGCTTACATCGCTGGGCACAACTGTGCCACTGGGGTCCCTCACGAGGAAAACGTGTTTGCTGACAGGCAGCCGCACCATCCAATCCACTTTCCGCCCCAAGGGGTTATAAATGGTCACCTGGAACTGGGGTGGGAGGGTCAGAGCAGGCACGGGTCACCATAGGCCTTCTGCAAATCCACCCACCATGTGCAGCAACGTCCCTGGGTGATTCAAACCCCCAAGTGGTGCACTGGTCTCCGTCCTGCCGCAGCATCACTGAGCCCCCAGTGACCTCGCCCCATAGTGATCAGCAACCGGCTGAGGCTTCGAGAGCCCATCAGCCCCGCCTCCTTTCCGCGCCGCCGCCGCCGGGCGGTTTCGCCGGCTCTCGTCCCACCCACCACCCACGGGACCGGTCCCCCCCGGCCCCGCCCCTCCCCGTCCAGGCCAGCTCACGCTCTCCGAGGTCTGGGTGAGCGGACAAACGCTGATGTTGAGCTTGCGACAGAACATGAAGTCCTCCTTGGAGCCACTGAGCCGCGCCAGCGCATTGCTCAGGAGAACCTGGGCAGGCGCGTAAAGTGAAAGGTATGCTCTGGCCGCCACGCGCGTCTCCTCCTCGCCGCCCCGCCCCCAGCCTCGCCCCTGCCTTCTCCGCCCCTCCCATCCCAGGACCCGCCCCTCCTTCCACAAGCCCCGCCCCACGAGCCCTTCCAGACGCCACTCCGCTGTTTTCGACCGCGCCCCGTACTGGCCCCGCCCCTTCTGTTCCAGGGCCTGCCCCTTCCTGTCTCCGCCTCTCCCAGGCTTCGCCCTCGCACCTCGCAGGGCCCCCAGCCTTCTGCAAGTTGGCGAGCGTAGTCATTGGCCACGTGCTGGCGGGAGGTGCCGCTGACCGCATCGTGGTGCTGGAGCACGGCCATCGCCTCATCTGCAGGCAGATGGTGAGCCGGGTGGGGTCTCCGCAGGACTCTCGGCCCCCCACCCCAAGGAGACGTGAAAAGTCATGTGCTGGCAGGCTGGGTTCTTAGGGGCTTTAAGAAGGGACTCGAGGGGGCAGTGGAGGTCTAGAGTCCAGCTTCAGCCTCGCCCCCGTCCCCTCACCCGCTGGACACCTACTGAGGGGTGCACTGTCTCCAGAACCATAGGGTCCCACGTTGGCTGCCGGACCCACCAGCGCCTCCAGCTGGTTGCACACCTGTAGAGCAGGGGGTATGCTGGGGCACCAGGCCTGTCAGGACCCCTGAGCCACCCCTTGAGCCTGGCGCCCACCTACCTGCAGGAAGTTGTAGCTTAGGCGCTCATAGCGTTTGAGGGCAGGCCGGCTGGAAAAGTAACCGGTCCAGAACATGTGGGGGCCGTCGGCGTAGGGGAAGAAATCATCCTCTTTCAGCGACCTGCAACGGCAGCGGCATTGAGGGCAGGGTCACGACCCACAGGGCATGCCACCCACCCCCAGGCTCCCCAGTCCCCCCAAGTACCAGGTGAGGTTGGCCTTGTTCAGCTGCCAGAGATAACAGGCCGGAGTGGAGTAGAGAACATTGACGCGGCTCCCGTTGGCCTGTTGCTGCGGGGAGGTGTCAGTGTGTGAGCCCTCAGGAGCCCAGGGAGGGGGGGGCCCACAAGCGTGCACAAACCTACTCACACACACACATGTGCACACATTCATGCATCCAGTCGGTTCAGATTCTCTTAATACACAGTTTGAGTGCAAACCAATGGCCAAGTGTGAAAATGAATGTTGGCCGAAGCTAAATATTACCAGCTTGGAGAGAATTTCAGGGATGCAAGAATAAACCTGAGATTTTACTAAACTTTAAATAATTCCAATTTTATTATTTAAAACTTTCATGGAAAAACTAAATATGACATTATAGGACAGGAGTAATAACTCCTCAGCACTGTAAGGTTATTGCCAGATGACACAACTGTTACAATGAATGGAGGCTCACTTTCAACTGAGGGAGGTGGAGGAACAAGAAGGTGACCTCCGTGAGTTAAAGGATGTTTGTTCTGCTCGAGTTGTGTCCCTAGTGCCTCGTACACAGTAGGTGCTCAATAAACACTTGAATGACCTAGAGAATATTATACTTAGTGAAGTCAGAGAAAGACAGATACTATATGATATCACTTATATGTGGAATCTAAAAAATAATACAAATGAATCTATATACAAAACAGAAACAGACTCACAGACATAGAAAACAAACTTATGGTTACCTAAGGGGAAAGGGGGGGGGGGGAGGGATAAATTAGGAGTATAGGATTGACAGATATAATCTACTATACATAAAATAGATAAGCAACAAGGATTTACTGTATAACACAGGGATTTATATTTGACATCTTGTAATAACCTATAATAGAAAATAACCTGAAAAATATATATATAACTGAATCACTTTGCTGTACACCTGAAACTAATACAATATTTGTAATACAATACAATATTGTAAATCAACTATACTTTAATTAAAAAAATAAACAAAACAAACACTTGAGTGAATGAAGTGCATAGGACTACATGCCTTTATGTGCAGACACACATCTACACCCCTGAACACACACTCATGTACAGATTTACATACATACACACTGTATTCACTGAGCAAACAATCACTTGATTCTGCAGCATGCTCAGGATTGTGGACACAATTTACAACCAGAGGCTAGCCCTGCTCTCACGGTATTCACAGCCAAGTGCAGAGGAGAGAAACTGAACAGATAGTCAGTTGGTTACAGTCAGCCTAGATGTATCATCACAGGTATTTGTGGGGACTCCTGTGAGCACAGAGGAAAGAGCAAGAGCTTGGCTGGGGCCTGGTGAAGGCTTCCTAGAGAAGAAGACATTGCAACTGGTGTCTTGAAGAAGCAGCAGAAGATTTTCAGCCCCAAATAATAATAATAAACAACCATAATACTTATTATTTACCTGGCACTGGTCTACTGGTCTATGCAAATGAACTCATTAAACTTTCATCAATAGCCCTGTCAGCTGGGAACCACCATTATGCCCATTTCCTAGATAAGAAAATTGAGGCACTGACTGCTTAAGAACATTCCTCAAGGTCACAGAGCCAGTAAGTGGCAAAACCAGGATTTGAACCAAAGGAACTCCATTTCCAGTAAAATGGAGTGTGTGAAGGAGCAGGCAGGAGAAAAACCAAAAGAATGTGATCTTCTGGCAGCCCAGGAACACGGTATTTGCAGGAGGAAGCAGTCAAGGTGTTGAAGCCTCCTCAGGGACCAGGGGCTTGGGGAGGAGTGGGAAATGTCTTCTGGAAGGCCCTTGGTGACGTTACGGAGAGCTGTTTTTGGTGAAACAGCAGTGCAGGGAGCACGTGGAAGGTGAGGACATTAAAGACTGTGCCAGGGCTTCTCTGGTGGCGCAGTGGTTAAGAATCTGCCTGCCAATGCAGGGGACACAGGTTCAATCCCTGGTCCGGGAAGATCCCATATGCCGCGGAGTAGCTAAGCCCGTGCGCCACAACTACTGAGCCTGAGCCCTAGAGCCTGCAAGCCACAACTACTGAGCCCACGTGCCACAACTATGAAGCCTGCGCGCCTAGAGCCCGTGCTCCGCAACAAGAGAAGCCACAACAATGAGAAGCCCGCGCACCGCAACAAGGAATAGCCCCCGCTCACAACTAGAGAAAGCCCGCGCACAGCAACGAAGACCCAACATAGCCATAAATAAATAAATAAATTTTTTTTAAAAATAAATAAAAATAAAAAAGACTGTGCCAGTAGACAACTCTGGGGATGAAATGATGGGGGGGGGGGGAGACGAGGTTCTGTGCTGATGGGAGAGTGACTGCCTGCCCACACAACCACAGACCACTTACAGAGGCCACATCAATACATCCACAGTAGACAGAATAATGGCCACCAAAAGATGTCCATGTCCTAATCCCCAGAACCTGTGACTATGTTAGGTTACATGGCAAAAGGGAATTAAGACTGCAGAATTAAGGCTGTTAATCAGCTGACCTTAAACTAGAGAGATTATCCTGGATTATCTAGTGGGTCCAATGTAATCACAAGGGTCTCTAAAAGTTGAAGAGGGAGGAGAAAGAAGTGAGAGTGAGAAAAAGAGATGTAACACCAGAGGCAGGGTCAGAGAGCTGCTATGTTGCTGGCTTTGAAGATGGAGGAGGGGGCCATGAGCCAAGGAATGTGGGCAGCCTCTAGAAGCTGGGCAAGGCAAGGAGACTTTTCCCTAGAGCTTTCAGAAGGAATGCAGCCCTGCTGACATCTTGATTTTAGCCCAGTGAGACCCATGTCAGACTTGTGACCTACAGAACTGTAAGATAACATGATTTCTGTTGTTTTAAGCCACTAAGTTTGTGGTAACTTGTTAAAGCAGCAATAGAAAACTAAGATAGCACCCATAGATAATGTACGTGACCCAAGGCCCAGGGATACAAGTACAGGTGCCCACGGGGTAGGCACACTCACCTGGGCGTTGACCAGCTGGATGAGCTTGTCAAGGTTCTTGAACCACATGTTGGCATTCTCATATTGGAAGTCTGAGCCCATGGTCATCACAGTGTGGTTGGTGCGGTATTGCTGGCCCTGTAGGTGGGATGGGGGGTGTCCTCAAGCCAGGGTGTCCTGGGCCACCCCTGTGGACAGCTGTGTCTCGATATATATGTGGTCAAGAATGTGGGTGCACAGAGGCATGGGGGGCAGGGGTGGAAGTGTGTCACGTGGGAGCAGAGGGACATACAGAAAAATAGCCACAAGCTGTTGAGTAATTCTCTTGGGCTCACCACCCAGACGTGGGTACTGAGGCACTGTGCCATGCTGTCTCATGATCATGGTGGAGGTGTGCAGTGGTGCAGGGGTCCGCATTTCTAGTCAGGAATGCACACAAATCCAGGAGGAGGGCATAGTGATGGTGAACGGAATACTACCTTCCTCCGAGGATGGTGAGGAGGTGCTAGGGATTGCCTGGGCCGGTGGAAGGGCCCCGTGCATGTACACCAGAGGCACAGGTTCTGGGTACCAGGTTACCTGGGCAGTGGCCAACTTCAGGAAGTAATGGACCAGGTCCTTGGCGTTGTACTCAGGGCTGAGTGGGTCCTCCACAAAGGGCCTGTCGGCACACAGCGTGTCCCAGCACAGACCATCCGGTGGGTTGTAAATGTTGGGGAGTACACCTGTGGACCGCACCAGGCTCAGGGGTGGCCCCACCCCCTAGACCTGCCAGGCCCCACAGGGGACGGACTTCAGAATTTGCGGGGCCCAGTGCAAAGTGCAAATGCTGGGCCCTTGTTCCTAAATTACTAAGAATTTCAAGACAGTGACAGCTGGCTATAAAACCAAGCCCAGGGCCCTTCTGAGCGTGGGGGCAGCCCTCTCCCCACTCCACCCCCTTACTGGTGAAGAGGTCCGCGGTGGGGGGCTTCAGGCTGGCGCTGGCCCGCCACACCTGCTCCATTTCCATCTTCTCCTTCCGTGCACTCTTGTCTTGATAATCCAGGCGTCCGAAGAAGAAGCCGTCAAAACCCATCTAGAGGTGGGGCAGGATGAGGAGCGGGATGGGAGAGCAGGAGAGGGCAGGATAAATAAGGGCCTAGCCCTCTCCTCACCAACCGCCACCCCTTCAGAGCACGGATAGAAAAACCAGGTCTAAAACCAGGGAGGCCCTCCAGTTCATTTCGAACTTGGGGAGGGTCGGGAAGTCCTGCGGGAGCGCCGGGAGGGAACTGATCCAACGCTAGAACCCACCACCTTCCCCAGCTCAAGGAGGTCTTACCCTTTCCGCAGCCTAAGCACGGGAAGGAGGCGGGGTCATGGCACAGGTAATGAAGCCAGCGGAAAAACGGTAGGCCATCGCTTGCCACCCCACTTGGGGAGGAGCCAGGATCAGAGCAGACGGGGTGGGGTCGGGGAGGGGGAGGAGCCAGCTGGACATGAGGGTGCGGGGGGGTCAGCCTAGGCTGGGACAGGGCAGGGTCAAGGCCAGAGCAGAAAAGGAATGGGATTCACAGGTCACCCAAGAGGCAGGGTCTCAAGGGGCGAGAGGGCCAGGGGCAGGGCCTGGTCCGAGTGAACTTTCAGGGAAGGGAGGGGCTTGAGTGACCGGGGGAGGAGTCAGAGGGAATGACGGGGCTGGCCCAAGAGGCCAGGAAAAGACCTGCGCGAACAGCGAGGCCTGCTCCCTAGAGTGGCCGAAGGGGTCGATGTGCCAAGCCACACGGGGGCGCCCGTCGCTGCCAAACGTGTCCTCCAGGAAGCGCAGCCCGAGTGTCATCTGGTCGATGATGGCTCCGTAGTGGGTGGCCGCCTCATCGTTCATCACCCAGCCACCATTGGCAAACTCTAGGCGTCCTGTGCCGGGAGGGGCAAAGTCCAAGTCAGCTGTCAGGGCCAGGAGTGGAGCCGGGGTTGGTGATGCCGGGACGAGAAGACCTGCCTGCATGCCCAGGCCTGAGAGGCGAAGAGAGGTCACCCCCAGGCCAGTGTAGAGAGATACTGAACAGAAGGCCTCCTGGCATGGCAGGCTTTCCAGAGGATTCACTGGAGGTGGGGCCTTACAGGACGCACAGGAGTTCTCCAAATACAGAGAAATTCCAGGCAGGTGCAGCCACATACAGGCAACACTTGGTATGATAAAAATCTCAGAAGCCAGAGTAGTAGAAACAGAAGTTGGGCTGGGTTTCCTCTTTTCACTTCCTTAGGGCAGGCTCACCCTGGCGCACCAGGTCCCGCACGATTTCCTGCGTTGCATTTGTCTGCTGTCGCCACCAACGAGAAAAGAAAGCGATTTCCACATAGATGAAGCGGCGGGTGGGCTCCGCCAGCAGGGAAGAGATGACCGAGTCTAGGATGTACTGCACGCCCGCGTGCTGGACATCATTCTGGACTGTGGGAATAGGGGTCAGGCAGTCAGGGACCAGCAAGCCAAGGGGCATATTCCTAGACACAGGAGCCCAAGCTGGGCATTGCCCCCACCCTAATGTCCAGGGCTGAAAAAGAATTCGAGGGGCTCCGAGGGGCCATGGGAGTCCTAGGGGTCAGTCCCCACCCTCTACTCACTGCCGTAGAAGTACTGGTCCACCGTCTTGAGCCAGCCCACATCATCATGTGTGTGGGGCACCAGGTGCACGTTCAGCATGTCCGGCTCCACCTTGGGGCATGTCTGCACAGGGACCCCAAACACAAACACACATACCCTGTCAATAACCCCAAGGTTAAGAGGCAGGCTGCAGTGGGGCGTTGGGGAGGACATAAGGTGAGCCTTGATTTAGAGGCAAGTGACTCAGGTGGGGCCAGGCCCTCCCAGGGAGGACACACATAGTTGTGTCACAGATGCAACTCCCACCTGACACAACTCAGAGCACCTCTCATTCACACCCTGGGGGAATAATAGTAGTAGCTAATGTTTATTAAGCATTTGCAAATACCAAGCAGTCAGCCTGGGGGGTGGGGGCGATATTATCTCCAGTTTTCAGATGAGAACACTGAGGATCAGAGAGGGGAAGTGACTTGGCCAAGATCACGCAGCCAGGAAGTGGAGGAGCCAAGCTAGAACTTCAGGCAGCTGACTCCCAGCTCTCCACCAGTCCTCTCCACACATACAGCTCCTCGCCCGCTCACGTCCAATCACACAGGTAAATGCATGCAAAGTCCAGAAGCAAGGGAGGCAGACACAGACAGCCCCATTCTCAGACACGCACAGCCAGACTTCTCAATGACACAAAGCATGCACTCAGACCACACTGTCATATTAGCAACCATTCACTATGCACCCACAAAACAGACCCACCCACACCTTCGGACCCTACTGGAGGCTTCACTCTGGCTCTTGTACATTTCCGCTCGCTGGCCGCGCTCACCTGGTATCCCGCGGCCCAAGCGCTGGGCGTCGCCAGCAACAACAAAAAGAGAAAGGAGAGAAGCGGGATCGATGGCCACAGCGCCCAGGAGCTCGTCCGGGACCCCGCCGCGCCCCGGCCGCCGCCAGCGTAGACCCCCGAAGACCGCGCGTCAGCGCCCATGGCTCTAACGCCGCCGCTGCCGCCACCGCCGCCACCGCCGCCACCTCCTCCGCCTCCGCCTCCCGGGGGTTCCCGGGCCTGGCTGGGGCCGGGTAAACGCCCCGCCTCCAGAACCCGGCTTGGCCAATGGGCACCGGTGGGGCGGAGCTAGGGAGTGGCCCGGCGCGTCACGAGACCAAGGCGGTAGCTCTGGGTACCGCTGGGGGCAATGCGGGCGCTAGGAGCGCAGGGAGGCGCTGGGCGCGTCCCACTCTCGGGGTGCTGGTTCGGCCAGAGGAGCCTTTAGCCTCTCGTGGCCTCTATGGCCTCCATGTGTACTTCGAGTGCCCTTTTGTCCCCCTGGGAGCAGAGGTCTCAGATTTTCCTACGGATGCTGTGTTTGCCTTGGAGGTAGAGTATGTGCCTAGGATCCTAGGGTAATTCCGTTGACTTTCTGGGCTAGGGTCCGCGAGGGACCTAGCTTGGCTAGGAACAGAGGTTAATGGGGGCTCTGTTCTGTCCTATGCATGGAGACGTAAAGTAACCACCCTTACGGTGCTGGGGAGGGGAGGCACCCAGCCTTGTTCGAGAGATACCGGTGTCCTCTGATGAGTGAGAACATGGCAGGTGGGGGAGAACTCAAGTCTTTCATGCCTTCCCCCAGTCCCTACCAGTCCATCCGATTTGCTGACATTACCCCCATTCCTCTGATAAGAAAACCAAAGCACAGATTCCTTAGATCAGCAGGGCTGTCTGCTGAGTTGCCAGAGGGCAGGGATCACTGTTCAGTCTCTGGCAGCTGACTTAAGGCTGGAGTCTTGTGAAATTAGCGAGTGAACTAACCAAAAGGCTCCAGACTGGGGACCCCACCCCAAGCCTGACTGAGTGGAGGAACTGGAGCCCTTCCCCCTGTTATGACAATGCACAGAAGGAGAGAGAGGTCTCAGAGAACAACCAGAATGCAAAAATTTATTAACTGGTTTCAACAAGAAAATGAGTGGATACACCTAGAAACATGGATAGTATCTCCTCCAACAGCAGGCAGGGTGGGGAAGGAAGGCAGGAGGGGTAGGCCTAGGAGATTGCCCTCTCTGCTCCAGCGAAGTGGGATCCCAAGGACAGGGCCAGGTTCCCTCCATCCAGCTGCAGGCCCCAAGACTACCTCACCCAGGGAAGCCCAGGACTGCAGCTGAGGGCAGGAGGCTGAGCAGCCACGGGCCAGGCCTAGGGCAAGGTGGATAGAGGGGTCCAGGATGTGACCCCTCTAGGCTGACATCACCAGGGGGGCGTCATGGGCTGAGGGTTCTGCAGATATGACATCACCACGGCAGAGATGGACAGCCTGAGATGGGAGAGAGGTGTCAGTCCAGGATGGATAGGCTTGGGGTCCCCTTCCCCTCACCCAGGAGTCCCTCCCTCTCCAGATCCAGCCTCACATGAAGCTACTCATCATCTGCTTAGTGTCCTCAGAGCTCCGGGAGTTGGCAAAGCTGATGAAGGAGCAGTAGACAGCGACCCAAGCGCACCACTTCAGCTGGAAGAGGTAGGTGGATGGGTGGGTTAGGTCAGTGAGAGGCACCCCAGTGAGCCCCCACAAGGGCCATTCCCAGACACCGGTTCCAACCCCAGTTCCACCTGATGCAGCTCAAACCCTGAGCCCCAGGAGTCTCAGTTCCAGATCCCCATAGTTAACTCCAGGTACCTGAGTTATGGTCCTACTCCCTGTCCTGCATCTCTGACCCCATCATGTCCCCTCTGGCCTAAGGAGCCTGGCCCTTGACATCCCCCGTCGTGCTAAGGACCCCACATTTTCTCCACCAGTCCCCACCAAGTTGCATTAAAGCCTGGCCCCACCCTCAGACTGACGTCCTGTGTGCCACCCTGACCCGGACACCTGGCTTCCCCGACAGCCCTAGCCTTCTTCACCCAGCATCACCCCAGCCCTGCCCCCTCAGCACTGGTCCTGCTTCATTCTGAATCCACGCCTTCCCCACTGTCAGGCGGAGCTGCGGGGAAGGAAACTCAGCCCTGCCCACCTTGAGCATGAGGCCACACATGCTGAAGATCATGCCGAGGAGGTTCATGTAGTCCGGTGTGGGGTCATCCAAGGCTGGGTTACACTCGCTCGGCGGGGGCTTGTACCTGCAGCAGGCTCAGGGTCAGGGGTGCTCAAATTCTGCCCCCAGGATGGGCAGGTGCTCCCCTGGGTCTCCAACCCACAACCTGAGGCCCATTCCCATTGTTAAAAATAAAACCACAGGCCCAAAATGGAGTCACTTATGCTAGGCCATGCCACTAAACTGGGGCTTAGTACCTAACCTAATTGGAGCTTCAGCCTCCCCCAGAAATGTAGTCCTAACCAGTCAGTCAGGAATTTTCTGGTCAGTACCAATGAGGTAGTCTGTCACATGGGCCCCTCTCCGCTCTCCATCCCCCAAAGGAAGAGGTAACCCACCTAATAAGACCCTTTTTTCCCAAAAGGGAGGTGACTTAATCTGAAATAATCCTTTTTTCTGTTTATGACTTCCTTGTCCTGTCTTTAAAAACCTTTCCCTTTCTGTAGCCCTTTAGAGCTCCCCTCTACTTGCTAGAGGAGATGTTGCCTGATCCATGAAGCCTTCAATAAAGTCAATTATATCTTTAAAATTTATTCAGTTGAATTTTGTTTTTTTCAACAGATCTGGTGGCAGCGACAGGATCCAAAGTGAACTTCTGACAGCATTTGGGGACAATGAGAAACATAAGCATGGTACCCATGAACCCCTTTTTGAGTCCACTGTCTTTCTCGCCGTTTCTGGGGGCCATGGGTAAGTTCCTCTCAGTTCTGAGCTCTGCTCTCTTTGTGTCACTCCCAATCTAATTGGCTTTCCAGCCAATTCCCCATTTGTCTGGAATCACTGGTTCCATGTTGGGAGCTGCTGGAAGTTCGGACCACAGTTCCTCATTTGGTTGGAAACCCCCAGCCTTGGTTCTATTCCCAGATTCCACGTTGGGCACTGCTGGTGGCAGCTGCGGTTCCCCATTCGTTTGGAATCAGCCCACAATCCCCATTTGGGGTCTGCTGGTTCAATCCTGTCCCCCAGCCCCAGGTTCTGTGTAGGCAGTTAGTGGTGGTGTGCACAGGGCCTTTTTCTTGGCCAGGCCGCAGTAACTGGTTACAGCTGGAATGTTAAGGTATTCATGTTTGTCTGTCTTGCTTTGTGTAGATAAAGCCAGCTAAGAGAGATGGGAGCTTTCACCTTTAATGAATCAAGCATGCCACCCATCAGCATACCTGCCTTTTTTATGTCTAAGAACTATAATCCCAAAAGCTGTAAATATCTACAAAAATGGCAAAATATTACTAAAAACAACCTAGAATTACAGTGGCCACTGTGGGGAATGTGTCAGTGAGACAAGATTGTTTATTTCAGAAGTGCCCTTGAGGGACTTCCCTGGTGGCACAATGGTTAAGAATCCGCCTGCCAATGCAGGGGACACGGGTTCGAGCCCTGGTCCGGGAAGATCCCACATGCCGCGGAGCAACTAAGCCCGTGCCCCACAACTAGTGAGCCTGAGCTCTAGAGCCCACGAGCCACAACTACTGAGCCCACGCACTGCAACTACTGAAGCCCGGGGGCCTAGAGCCCATGCTCCACAACAGGAGAAGCCACCGCAATGAGAAGCCCACACACCGCAACGAAGAGCAGCCCCCGCTGTCCACAACTAGAGAAAGCCCGCACGCAGCAACAAAGACCCAATGCAGCCAAAAAACAAATAAATAAATTTATTTAAAAAAAAAAAAAAAGTGCCCTTGAAAGTGAGGGTTTCCAAATTAAGCAAACAGAATGGGATACCTATTTTCATTGGTATATGGAAGCTTCCAAAAGGCTTCAAGTTTCCAAAATAGCTTCATTAAAAGATGGGTTACAAAAAGGCTAATGGAAAATCAAAAACACAAGAAGTACCTAAAACAAAAAAGGATAGGGCTGACATGACTCCTACTGCTCTCCTCTCTCCTTTTTTTTTTTTTAATAAGGCTTTTTTTTTTTTTTTTGGCTGCGTTGGGTTTTCGTTGCTGCACGCGGGCTTTCTCTAGTTGCAGAGAGTAGGGGCTACTCTTCGTTGCGGTGCGCAGGCTTCTCATTGTGGTGGCTTCTCTTGTTTTGGAGCACGGGCTCTAGGCGTGTGGGCTTCAGTAGTTGTGGCATGCAGGCTCAGTAGTTGTGGCGCACGGGTTTAGTTGCTCCACGGCATGTGGGATCTTCCCGGACCAGGGCTTGAACCCGTGTCCCCTGCATTGGCAGGCGGATTCTTAACCACTGCGCCACCAGGGAAGCCCCTCTCTCCTTCTTTACCTGAGTACTCATGTTTTACTGATTTTCTTTCTGAACTGCCTTTCCACTCTGAAGGGACTATTCAACAGTTACCATGTAAGAGAGAACTACCCAAGGTTGCAGACGAACCTCCTCGGGTATCTTTCACTCTTTGGTCAAAAATGGAACTAAGGGCCATAGTTAAGGCATTTCCTAAACCTAGGGAGGAACCCCAAAAGTTCTTTGAAGAATCTGGAGTCATTATCAGGGCCTTGACCCCAGGCTGCAAAATCTTTATCAGCTTGTGCACATGCAGGTAGGACCTGGTGAAGCACCAAATGGACACAGGAAGCAAAATGGCAAAACCCGGAGGATCTTCAAGATCCTCAACCAGAAAAAGCTGGTAAAACAGCACCTGACCTTTTATAAGCCATTCCTAGAATCTTCCCTACCCCAACTGATCGGTCTATTATTCAAACATGCAAACCAAAGAAAGATGAATCGGGCCAACTTTAAGGCACGCTTGGAAGCCCTCCACCTATGGCGTTCCGGTCCCATATAAAAGAGTCACTCAACCTGCTCTTAGCTGCCCTATTTGCAAATAGATTATCTCCTGAGATTATTAGCGCATTGATAAAAAGACAGAAAATAGGATGGGAGACCACCAGTCTGATGGAGCCAGCGACCATAGCTGAGCACTTTGAAACGACCTTAGAGCAAGACCACAAGCAAAAATTTTCCAAGTTGTTGGCCTTACAGCTACAAAAGCTCCAAGGCCAGAGACCTAACATAACACCCTCCTAGGGGTCCACCATCAAAACGCTGGCCCGAGGCCCAATGTCTCACATGTAATCAACTGGGACACTGGAAAAAGAGATTGTCCTCAAAGGTCTTATGCAAATTCTTCAACTTGAGTGCCCCACATCTACCCCCTCAGTATTCCAAGGGATTCTCCAGTAAGCTGTTATCAGTAATTCCCTTAAACAGCCAAGGGGAAGCTAAAATTAAAATTAATGGGAAACCCTGCCAAATTCCAGTCGATAATGGAGCTACACTTTCTACTTTTATTTATGTATTTATTTTTTAGTTGCAGCAGGCGGGCTTCTTAGTTGCAGCATGCAGACTCTTAGTTGCGGCACACATGCGGGATCTAGTTCCCCGACCAGGGATCAAACCCGGGCCCCCTGCATTGGGAGCGTGGAGTTTACCCACTGGACCACGAGGGAAGTCCCTACACTTTCTACTTTAAACCCCACTCCCATAGGACGACAAATCCCTCAGAGTGAAAAAGAGGTTTCCTTAGTAGAAGTATCTAATAAACGTTAAGAGAGAATTTCTACCTCAACCAATACAAATGACTCTGGGACCTTTGACTGAAAAGCATTCTTTTTTGCTATGTGACATAGCCCCAGTCAATCTATTAGGTAGAGATCTGCTTTCTAAGTTAAAAGGGCTAATACATTTTGTTTCCAATGGAGACCTCACCGTAAAATTTCCTGACCAACCTGAACCTTATGTTCTTTTACGTTCTTACAATCTGTCCTTGACGTGGAAGAGGAAGGATTCCAACAAAAGTCCCCTAATTTAACTGAGGTGCCCAAAAACCTGTGGGTTATTTCTAATACTGACACTGGGACAATAAAAAGTACAGAGCCTATAAAGATTCAGAGACACATAACTAAACCTCTTCCTCAATTACCTCAATATCCACTAAAGCCTGAAGCCACACAAAGCCTCACACCTGCAACAAAAGATCTCATCTCCCAGGGGGTAATCATACCCTGTATTAGCCCCCATGACACACAGATCCTGCCAGCCTGGAAACCTAATGGGTGAGGATGGAGATTTGTCCAGAACGTAAGAGTTTTTTTCCTTTTTCCCCCTAGGGAAAGGTTTTGTTTGTTTGTTTGTTTGTTTTAGTTTTTATTGGAGTAGAGTTGATTTACAATGTTGTGTTAGTTTCTGCTGTACAGCAAAGTAAATCAGTTATATATGTTTATATATCCACTCTTTTTTAGATTCTTTTCCCATTTAAGTCTTTACAGAGTATTGAGTAGAGTTCCCTGTGCTATACAGTAGGTCCTTATTAGTTATCTGTTTTATATATAGTAGTGTGTATTTGTCAATTCCAATCTCCCAATTTATCCCTCCCCTCAGGACTTAAGAGCTATTAACGAGATAGTTATTCCCCATTTCCCAGTTGTCGCAAACCCAGAACACCCTTTTGTCATGAGTGACACCAGACTCAAAATGGTTCACTGTTGTAGACCTTGGTTCAGCACTGCTGTAGACCCCAACAGCTGATTATCTGTTCGCCTTAAGTTGGAAAAATCAGCAATACACCTGGACAGTCATGCCTCAAAGGCTCACTGAGGCCCCTTATTTCTCCCAAGTGCTCCACCAAAATGCAAGGAGCCGCCAGTCCCGGGGAAATCAACTGTTTTACAATAGGCAGACAACCTCTTGCTGTGCTCAGTAACCAAAGAGGCATCCATAAAAGACTCCATGTATCTGCTGCAACAGTTAGCTGAGAAGTGATGGAAGAAATTTCCACATATTGAGGTATGGGGAAGTCATCCTAGCTCATACATGACTGGGCTTGAACTTTTTTTTTTATTATTAATGTATTTGTTTATTTTGGCTGCACCGCGTCTTAGTTGCAGCATGCGGGATCTTCGTTGCAGCATTTGGACCTCTTAGTTGCAGCATGCATGTGGGATCTAGTTCCCCAACCAGGGATCAAACCCGGGCCCCCTGTATTGGGAGCTCGGAGTCTTACCCACTAGACCACCAGGGAAGTCCCCTGGGCTTGAACTTTATGCTAATTAGAACAGACCGTCTTGTGGCCTGTCAAACAGACATTGCACATCTGCTTTAACCATTAAAACAAACAGACAAAAAAAGGAATACAGTTATCAGACTGTTCAGAATGTCCACTTTGAAGATAGGGATAAATGTCCATTCACCCCAACCCTAAGATGCCAATGCATCAACTCCTTTGAAGATGAGGTTCCCTTCCCCAAAACTAAGGTCATGCTGACTCACTGTGTATGTGCTAATCTGTCTCTTGAAACCTCGAAGGAATGTACCCCGTTATGTTTGATGTTTGTTCTTTGTTCTGACAAGACAGAACTGTGCTTCAGGCATCCAAATGGAGCCGGGTGGTCATTGTGGATGTGGATATATTCCTGCATCACTGAGAACTTGAATTTTCTGAACTGTATCAAACTTAACTACACCACTAGCTATTCTCAAGACAATATCTGCTAGCAGCTGCCAACTGCAACCTTATGGTCTCAAGATCTCCCACTGTAACTATACAACCACTTCAGACCCCAACCAATCCTTGCTTGACAGGCACCCTTACTTCTTGCCAGTTCCAGTTATAATTCCCTTTTTATTTTTTGGCTGCACCTCGTGGCATGCGGTACTTCCCTGACCAGGGATCAAACCGGTGCCCCTTGCAGTGGAAGGGTGGCGTCTTAACCACTGGACCACCAGGGAAGCCCCAATTATAATTCTTGACAAACAAGTTATGTAACTGCAGTTTTTGCCTATATAAGCCTCTGCCATTTTGTAGTCTGGCAAAACACAATTCAAGGGCTTCTTGAATCTGTGTTTCCTGGGCTACAGTCCTCAGTTCGGCTTGAACAAAATCCTTTTTTAAAAAAAAAATAAATTTATTTATTTGGGTTTTTTTTGGCTGTGTTGGGTCTTCGTTGCTGTGTGTGGGCTTTCTCTAGTTGCGACGAGCGGGAGCTACTCTGTTACGGTGCGCGGGCTTCTCATTGTCGTGGCTTCTCTTGTTGCAGAGCACAGGCTCTAGGCGCGTGGGATTCAGTAACTGTGGCACGTGGGCTCAGTAGTTGTGGCACACGGGCTTAGCTGCTCTGCGGCATATGGGATCTTCCCAGGCCAGGGATCGAACCCATGTCCCCTGCATTGGCAGGCAGATTCTTAACCACTGCGCCACCAGGGAAGCCCTAAAATCCTTATTATAGGTTGGTTGTTGATTATTTCCACTGACAAAAGGGACATAAACTCCGCAAGGAAAAATTACAATTATCTCTGTATACTGTTCATTACCTAGTGCTGAAGGAACCCAGCTATCTCCAAAAAGGATTAGGCTAAACCAAGAATGTCCTATGCCTATAACTAAGCGACAGCTTTGTGGATTTCTAGACTTGATTGGCTATTGTAGACTATGGGTTCCTAATTTTTCTCTATTGGCTTTCCCACTCTATGAACTTACTAAACTTTTAGTGCCTGAGCCCCTTCCTAGGGAAGATAAGCATAAGCAGGCTTTTCTAAGACTAAAACAAGTGCTGTAAGAACCGCCAGCCCTAGGCCTACCTAATTACTCAAAACCTTTCACCTTATTCGTGCATGAAAGAGATAAGCAAGCCCTGGCAATGCACACACAAGAGCACAGCAATAAACATAGCCTGTTTCCTATCACAGCATATAACCGGATTCAGTTGCCAGTCCCTATACCAACTGTCTTAAGGCTACAGCTGCAGCTGCAAAGTTAGTAGGAGCCTCAGCAGATCTAACCCTAGGTAATGGCATTTATTTACAAACGCCTCATGCTGTCCAAAGTCTTCTTAACTCTGAAATGACTCAACATTTCTCTGCAAGCAGATTAACCTCCTATGAGATCCTTCTGCTTCCACTACCTACTCAACATCTTAAATGTTGCAACATCCTTAACCCTGCTACATCACCACCTCTGCCTGACAAAGATGAGCCCCATGACTGCCAGGTAAGGACATCCTGATCTAATCTTGCTGATGGGTCCTACTCTAAAAATGAAAAAGGGATACTTTGTTTCCAAGCTGGTTACGATATTACTAACCAATATGAATAACTTGAAAGGGAAACTTCCCACAAACTAAAGCAGCAAGTTATCAGATGACAGACTGTTAATATTTATACCAATAGCTGGTATGCCTTTGGGGTCATCCATGATTTGGGGATGTTATGGAAACAAAGGGATTTTCTTATGTCCTCTGGGCCCCCAATCAAAAATGGGCAACAGGGCTTCCCTGGTGGTGCAGTGGTTAAGAATCCACCTGCCAATGCAGGGAACACAGGTTCAAGCCCTGGTCCAGGCAGAACATGCCTCGGAGGAACCAAGCCCGTGCGCCACAACTACTGAACCTGCGCTCTAGAGCCCACACCCCTAAAGCCTGTGCTCTGCAACAAGAGAAGCCACTGCAGTGAGAAGCCGCGCACTGCAATGAAGAGCAGACCCCACTCACCACAACTAGAGAAAGCCCGCGCACAGCAACGAAGACCCAACACAGCCAAAAATAAATAAATAAATAATTGTTTGTAAAAATGCTGAAAAAAATCCATTTTTTTTTTAAAAAGGCAACAAATAAACTACCTTCTTATTGCTATTCTCTTACCTTCTGAAATTGCTGTCATTAAAATTGAGGTTCAGACCAAAAGGACTGAACCTGAGTTCCAGGAATGCCCTAGCTGACTTTCATGTAAAGACAGCAGCAACAGAGTCTATAAATATTATGGCACTGGGAATTCCCTGGTGGTCCAATGGTTAAGACTGGGTGCTTTCACTGTGGTGGCCCAGGTTCAGTCCCTGGTCGGGGAACTAAGATCTCGCAAGCCGCACGGAGCAGCCAGTAAATAAATAAATAAGGCATATATGGATGAAGACGATTCTGCTTCAGCAAAAAATGACCCCTCACTGCCTGACTGTGGCCAAGAGAGACTTTTTTTTATTATTTATTTTTTTCTTTTTTGGCAACACCATGGGCGGCTTGTGAGATCTCAGTTCCCCCGCCAGGGACTGAATCATGGCCCTCGGCAATGAAAGCACAGAGTCCCAACCACTGGTCTGCCAGGGAATTCCCTGAACAGAGAAATTAAGATGCACAAACAATGGTTGTATATTAAATGAACAGACCATACTTTGACTAAACATGAAACCCTTCCTCCTTTTTCTTTTCTTTACTCTGGTATTGACCTGGAAAGATAATGTTTTCACCCTTCTCTCCCAGGCCATTGCTAAGGGAGGTAAGCTTTCAGACTGCTGGATTTGTCAACAAAGATTACAATATATCCATGATGCTAGAGACCCCCTGGTCCTTCCTGTGACCAATTTCTCTTCTATTCTCAAAGTCAAAGCAAACTACAATCGAACCCCCTAAAAATTTCTTACGCAGTTGAACTTGTACAGCCAGAACAACCTATGCCTTGTTGTTTCCTTTCTCCCATCATAACTTACATACTCAGTTAGACACAATTACCTAGGAAATCTTAGTGCATTTGCACCCCCATGTTCCCATGATAATCTAGATCAGATTTGCCCCCAATCACTAAGAGATCTCACCAGCAGCAACCATCTTTGCAAGGCATTTAGAACAACACTTTATTTCAGGATGGGAGATTCTCTTCCCGTACGTGCTGAAAACCTAACTGACACCTGGTTGGAATGGGTAAACGCAGTAATTCCTGTGACTGAATCCATTAACAGTACCTCCTTAACGGGAACGGTTTGTGTCCCCATAGGGTCTGTCTTTGTCCATGGTGGTTATCATTCTCTTTGGGCCTCTGAATGCCTAGATAGTCAGTGCACAGGGGGCAATACCTCTTAGGTTATGTAACAGGGCCCCTAACATTCCACAAGGGAACTAAGACACCTCATTGGTCAAATCCCCTGGATTTACATCATCAAGTTAAAAATAACGATGAGCGGGACTTCCCTGGTGATCCAGTCGCTAAGACTCCACGCTCCCAAGGCAGGGGGCCCAGGTTCGATCCCTGGTCAGGGAACTAGATCCCACATACCACATGCTACAAGGAAGATCCCACATGCCGCAACTAAGACCCACCGCAGCCAAATAAGTAAATAAATAAATATTTTTTAAAAAATAACGATGAGGGGCTTCCCTGGTGGCGCAGTGGTTGAGAATCTGCCTGCTAATGCAGGGGACACGGGTTCGAGCCCTGGTCTGGGAAGATCCCACATGCCACGGAGCAGCTGGGCCCGTGAGCCACAATTGCTGAGCCTGCGCGTCTGGAGCCTGTGCCCCGCAACGGGAGGGGCCGCGATGGAGAAAGGCCCGCGCACCGCGATGAAGAGCGGTCCCCGCACCGCGATGAAGAGTGGCCCCCGCTTGCCGCAACTGGAGAAAGCCCTCGCACGAACCGAAGACCCAATACAGACAAAAATAAATAAATTAATTAATTAAAAAAAAAAAAAAAGAAAATCCTTAAAAAAAAAAAAAAAATAACGATGAGGATTTCATGACTCAGGATTCATTTCCTTCGGCAGGGCCATCAGCCCAAGAAAGATCCTTAGATTCTCTGGCCAAAGTTTTTCTTTATAATAGAATAGTCCTTGATTATCTTTTAGCTGAGCAAGGAGTGTCTATGCTGTGCAATACCACCTGCTGCACCTGGACTAACCCTTCTGGATTAGTTGAAACTCTATTATATAAAATCACTGAACAAGTCAGTTGGCTTAAGAAGGTGACTCCTTCAACGGGAACTTTCTTTTTTTAGCAGGGATCGAACCAGTGCTCGCTGCATTGGAAGCGTGGAGTCCTAACCACTGGACCCCCAGGGAATTCCCAATGGGAACTTTCTTCGACGTATTTGATTTTGCCTGGTTTGGATCCTGGGGACCATGGCTCCGAAGTGCACTCCAAACATTGTGAATTATCCTGTTTATTATAATAATCTCCCTGGTGCACTTAATCTCTCAAAAGCTTTAAATGCATACTCACTGCCACTAACCACCAAGCAAAAGATCTCCCTAAGACTCGAACATCAGAAAAGTAACAAAAAAATGACCAACTTAAAAACTGTGAACCTGAAGCCAGCCAGGACCTGCGACTATCACAGGGGTTAAGCAAAAACATCATAACCTATGGTTAGCACACAAAGGAACAGGAAAAACTGCAAGAACCTCAGAGCAGTAGCTGAGAGTGGCACTCATGCCTTAAGTTTTGATCACATCTCTCAGTTAAGCTGAGAGTCTGATTAAGGTGGGGAGGGTGGGAGGAGGGGGCATTGTTAAAGAGAAAACCACGGGCCAAAAATGGAGTCCCTTATGCTAGGCCAAGCCACCAAAGCAGGGCTCAATACTTAACCTAACCGAAGCTTTAACCTCCTCCAGAAATGTAGTCTTAACCGGTCAGTCAGGAATTTTCTGGTCAGCACCAATGAGGTCGTCGGTCACATGGGTCCTCTCCCCTCTCCATCCTCCAAACAGAAGACGAGGTAACCCCACCTAATAAGACCCTTTTTTCCCCAAAAGGGAAACGACCTAATCTGAAATCACCCTTTTTTCTGATTATGACTTCTTTGCCTTGCCTTTAAAAAACCTTTCCCTTTCTGTAGCCCTTTAGCGCTCCCCTCTACTTGCTAGATGGGATGCTGCCCAATTCATGAATCATTTGATAAACCCAATTATATCTTTAAATTTTATAGCTGAATTTTGGTTTTTTGTTTTTGTTTTTTAACACCATGACAACTAGGATCCTCACCTCAGCACTTTGTTGGGCCTCCGTGGGTCCGACATATTGTTCGCGGACATAGCGAGTCGCGCCTCTTCCGCTGCGGGAGTCTCAGCTTCCGGCGGCTTCCAGCATGGAAACGGAGGATGGCTTTTAGAGTAACACCCTCAGCCCTCGCGCTTCCGTTCCTGCCGGCGGGAGCTGGAACTACCCCCGTCCAGGGGACAGAGAATTCGAAGAAGCCAAAAATATTCCAAGAAAACAGGACGTGGGGAAATAAACCGGGAAGCTGGAAACAAGCTTCAGTGTTTCCAACGCTTTCTCCAAAAAGCCTAAACGTTGAACCCGGAAGTGAGAAATAGGAAGTAGACTATGGAGGACAATAATAAGGTTACACCAAAGCGTGGGTTCCCAGGGCAGAAAGCCTCGGTGCAAGCTACTCTACGGTGGCAAGGAAGGGAGGGCGGAGCAATGGCTTTCCCGGAGCCAAAACCGCGGGGCCCGGAGCTGCCTCAGAAACGGTTGAAGACGTTGGACTGCGGGCAGAGGGCGGTGCGAGCCGTGCGATTTAATGGTGAGCGCCCTTATCTTCGTTCCGGGTCCTACCTCCGCCTCCTGAAGTCGGCGGCCCAATAACCCCCTCGTGGTGTTCCCCAGTGGATGGCAATTACTGTCTGACTTGCGGCAGCGACAAGACCCTGAAGCTGTGGAGCCCGCTGCGAGGGACGCTACTGCGGACGTACAGCGGCCACGGCTACGAGGTGCTGGACGCGGCAGGGTGAGCCGGGGGCCAGGCCGGGATCGAGGCGCTGAGGCCGGGATCAGAGCTGGACGCTGATCTTCCCTGCTCTGCCCTCTAGCTCCTTTGACAACAGCAGTCTCTGCTCCGGCGGCGGGGACAAGGCAGTGGTGCTGTGGGATGTGGCATCGGGGCAGGTCGTGCGCAAATTCCGGGGCCACGCGGGGGTGAGTGCAAGCAAGAAAAGGCCGCGTTAGAACGGACCTGAATTGCGTGTAGGTGGTGACAGGGACTCTCCCCCTCCCCACGCAATTACAGCGCAAGGATCCTTCCCCACGGCTCCGTCTTCACCAAGCCCTGTCCTTGCAGTTTCTCCAAAAACTTTCATCTCCCCTACCCCTAGCCTTTTCCCTTGCTTTAACTTGCACTGAGAACCCTGCTTTTATCCCCATCCTCCAAAGTCCAGCCTTCTCTAAGCTGCTGTTCCTGTTTTGCAGAAGGTGAACACGGTGCAGTTTAATGAAGAGGCCACAGTTATCCTGTCTGGTGAGTCCGGGGCCTAGGCAGGTGGGCGCAGGGGGCTGCCCCGGTCCCCCCCCCCCCAAACCTGATCCACCTTCATGCTGACCTCACAGGCTCTATTGATTCCACCATCCGCTGCTGGGACTGCCGCTCGCGGAGACCTGAGCCTATACAGAAGCTGGACGAAGCCAAGGATGGCATATCCAGCGTGAAGGTGTCAGACCATGAGGTCCTCGCAGGGTGAGTGGGGCCAGGACCTTGCCCCTCCCCAGGTGCCATTGGGGATCATAGCTGTCTCTGTACTTAGATTAAAATTTACTCTCCTCACTGCACTCACAAGGCCTTGCATGGTCTGGTCTCTGTTGTGCTCTCAGTTTTTATTCATTCCCAGGCTCATTTCTGTTAAATATGCCACACATGCTCGCACCCCAGGACCGACTTTTGCAATTGCTCTTCCTCTGCCTGGGCTACCCTTCTACTACTTATTCAGAGTGTGTTTGAGCACCACCTGCAGGTCACATTTTCAGTCAGTGAGCATACAGGAGTGAAAAGACAGGAAAACAAGGAAAAATCCCCACTTACATAGAGTTGATATTCTAACTGCAGGAGACAAACAATTAAAAAAAAAATATTCCCATGCAGGGCTGCCCAAATGTTGCCACAACCTGAGGGAGTGCCGATACCACCACTGGGGGCATTTGGGCTGCATGGCCTGTTGGCCTACCCAGTTCCCACACATCCCACCTTGGACTGCACATGGTTGGCTCCTTCTCATCCTCAAGTACCAATTCAAACGTCACCTCCTCGGGGAGCTGATTACCCTCAGTCAGCAAGGCTCCACGTTGGCAGCAAGTGCTCCTGGCTTGGTAGCAGCTGTGTCCCAAGCTCCCACACAGGGTTGTAGCCCAGAGAAGGAGCTCAGTATAAATCAGAAACAGATGCAGTGGGACCTGATTGGCCCCTGGGGCTGAGTCTCAAAGCCAGTGCCTCAGAATTCCACTCATGAATTCACTTCAGTGCATGTTTTCTGTGGCCGGTCCTGAACATGACATGACAGTGAAGGGTGCCCAGGAAGGGCAGGCACCCAGCCTTGCTCTCAGGGCCCTGGCCAGGTGAGAGGGTACAGGAGCACCGAAGCTGGAGCCCTGGACCTACTGGCCCCTGTGATGCTTCAGCTGGATCCACCCTCTCTTGCAGCTCCGTAGATGGCCGGGTAAGGCGCTATGATCTGAGGATGGGGCACCTCTTCTCAGACTACGTGGGCAGTGAGTGTGGCTGGGGCTGTGAGGCAGGCAGGGAAGGTGGGGGCAGCACGGGAACCCCAGCCTGACCTGCTTGCCCACCCCTCCCCTTCCCCCAGGCCCCATCACCTGCACCTGCTTCAGCCGGGACGGGCAGTGCACCCTGGTGTCCAGCCTGGACTCCACGTTGCGGCTTCTAGACAAGGACACAGGGGAGCTGCTGGGCGAGTGAGTCCTCAGGGCTGTGGGGCCCCTCCCCCACTCCCAGTAAGGCCCCAAACCCCCACTGATGCCACTCATATCCAGGTACATGGGCCATAAGAACCAGGAGTACAAGCTGGACTGCTGCCTGAGCGAGCGCGACACGCACGTGGTCAGCTGCTCCGAGGACGGGAAGGTGTTCTTCTGGGACCTGGTGGAGGTGAGCCTCTGCACCGGGGGGCCTGCCCTGTCCTTACCTGAGTCACTCCCAGGCCTCTATAACGGAGTGCTGTTAGAACTGGGGGCTGGAAGGAGTGAGTGAGGGGATGAGGCGAGAACGTTCCTGGCAAAGGGCATAGGACGTGCTAAGGCTCGGGGTTGTGGCACACACGCACTGGTCAGGAGATAGAAGCACTTTGGATGGCATTGGCGGCAGCAGAATCCAGGTCAGGCAGGGCCACTGGGACTGACCCTGGGGTAGGAGGAGCGGATAGTGGCATCTGACCTCAGGGGAGACAGGGCTGTAGTTGTTCAGGAAATCTGAGCTACCTCTGACCATCCGTGTGGTATCCAGCCCCCAAGCCCTGTGAGCCCTGTCCTCATGTGTCTCAGCCTGGTGGGGGCGTCAGGATGCGAACTGACCAGCCAGGCGTAGTGGGGTCAGAGCTGGGGCTTGGCCAGAGAAGTAAGCCTCCTAAGAGGATGGAGGGAACCGGGGGGCCCTGGAGAGTCCAGGGGCCAGCTCTCCCTCTGGGAACTAAGAAGGTGCCAATGTTCTGCCTACTTCTCGAGTTTCCTGTAGACCGGAAGTCACCCTGAAGGGGAGGGCACATGAAGGGACACTTTCCAGGTGGAAAGAGGAATGGTGGCCTGCTTGAGGAACTGTGTTTGTTGAGCTATGACTGCAGGGTGATGAAGGGAGCGGGCATTGAGGCTATCAAGTGGGCGGGCGAAGCCCAGATGGTGGCAGAGGGGGAGGGAAGCTGGGACCCACATGTGACCGGCCGTGGAGGAGGGCAGTGGCTGTGAAGGTGGAGAGAATCAGCAATCTCTGGGCATGGTCTAAAGGTAGAACCAACAGGATTTACCGACAAAGGGATGTGAGATGTAAGAGAAAGATTCAAGATGTTTGACCTGAGCACCTAGAAGGACAGAGTGACTGAGGGGCTGAGTTTGTGGCTGGTTAAGTTTACAGTGTCTCGGAAGCACTTAGACGCATGTGGCTGAAAGCGGGGGAGAAGCAGCTGAGGGGAGGGAGACACACTGGTGACACTCCCAACCCCCTCACTCCACAGGGTGCCCTGGCGCTGGCCCTGCCTGTAGGTCCCGGTGTGGTGCAGTCGCTGGCCTACCACCCCACGGAGCCCTGCTTGCTGACCGCCATGGGGGGCAGCATCCAGTGCTGGCGGGAAGAGACCTACAAGGCTGAGGATGGCACAGGCTGAAGCCAGGGGACCCACGACCAAGGACAGAGAGAGAGACACAGCCTGAGAAGGACCACTGAGACCATTTATTCTAGACATGCTGCTGACCAAGGAGTTGGGAGGAGCTGGGTCTGCAAACTAATAAATAGAGGAGGTGTTGAGGCCTCCCTGGGGCTGCACCGTCCAGCGTTCAGTCCTCGTTCTTCTCGGGCGTGAAGGCATCTACCTTCTGGGCAAAGGTTTCAGCCACGAGCAGCGGAAAGACCAGGGAGGCATCAGCATAGACCTGTGGAGGGGACTCAGGTGAGCCACGGGACCCAAGGCCGTACCCTGGGAGACCCTGTGCCCCAGCTGGCTGGCCGGCCCTCACCTTGACAGGCTGTGCGTCCACCCGGATCTTGCCCCAAGAGACAGCTTCATCTGGCCGGGCGCCCGAGTCAGAGCCATCAAACTCCTGGGCTGTGTTGATGTAGACGGCATAGTCAGCCCCATTCCGCTGTGGGGAGGGGCAGAGTGGGCTGTCAGCCACACAGGCTCCAAGGCAGGGCACTGTAGCTAGAGGCTGAGGGACGTGTTCCAGATGAAGGAAGCCCTTGGCGGCCCCTCACTCCAAGGGAAGGGCCCCACATCAACATCTGGGTAGAGTGAGGGGTCACGGGATGCTGGGCAGACAGTGGGCAGTGTTGCTCCAGACTCACCTCCTAGGTAGCAAGAGCCCTCCCACATCTGCCACCAGCTCTACAGAAGACCTCCAAATCCAACTTACCTCTCCCCTCTCTATGGCCCCCACCCTGGCCCCCTCATTTGTTCCCCCCAGAGCAGCCAGAGAGCGCCTCGAGAGCACCTGAGTGGCCCTCAAGGCCCTGCACTTTCTGCCTGTCACCTCCTGCCTCACCTCCTCCCACTCTCGCCTTCACCAGCCTCCTAGCTGTTCCCTGACCTACGTCAGGCACCTCAGAACCTTTACACTGACTGGTCCCTCTGCCAGGAATTCTATCTCGCCCCCACACCCCAGGACAACCACATGGCTCATGGGACCACCCCCTGAAAAACCTCTGCTCGCAGGTCACATTTCCCAGGAAGCTTTCCCTTTTATGAACAGCACCCCTTTCACTTGCCATCTCGACATCCTCCCTTATTTTTCTCCATAGCAATTACTGCCACCTGATATGCATGTCAGCTGTTTGCTGTCTCCCCCCACTAGAACATCAGTTCCAGGAGGGCAGGGATCTTGGCCTGTCTAGTCCACAGCTGTCTACCCAGCACATGGCATAGGCCTAGTACACAGGCCTGTCTGCATGACAGGCCTGAGTGCCACCCCCTACTAGGGAGCACACACACTCCATCCCTGCTCACCATGAGGTTGGCGTTGGCAATGTGGTGCTTGACCATGCCACCGCCCAGGATGATCATCCCAGTGCGCTTGGCGAAGATGGCCTGTGTGTTGATGAGCCTCAGGTCTGGGAAAGAGGGCTGTGTCAGGCCGCGGGCCCAGGCAGCCCTCCTCCCCCTCTCCTCTGGGGCCCCAGCACCTTACCTTCAACAATGTCCAGGACCAGGCCTGGGTTCTTATAGGAATGGAAGAAGATCATGTCACCCAGCGAGCCATCTGTGAGTGCCGGGCTCAACACAGGGATGTGGTTCTAGGAAAGAGCAAGACAGGAGAGCGGTTAGAGCTCAGAGCCCTGCAGGGGCAGTCTGGGGGCATTCCCTCCTCTCTGCCTGATTCTGGGCAGGGAGCTTAACTTCACTTGTGCCTGGCACATAAAGAATGGTAGCTCTTATTTTTCTGATTGCTGGACCCCATAGCCTCTGAGGAGCATGGGACCCTACACCAGGTCCCATGGGGGCTGCTAAGCACTGCCCCCAACTGCTTCCCAGTAGTCTAGGAGTAGAGCCAGAATACAAGGACCACACTCAGCAGCTGTGGGACCTCAGGCAAATTGCCTAACCTCTCTGTTTCTGAGGTTCCTCACCTAGGAGTGGGAATGATAAGAATAGTACCAACTCCCCAGGTGGCTGTAAAGATGAAACAACACATGCCAAAGCATGGCAACTTTGCCCCCACCCAGCCCCTCACCTTCTGGGCCCAGTAATACACTGACTCTGGGTTGTTTATCTCCTTGCCAAGCCGGGCGATCATCTTGGAAGGCGTCCACTTCACACCCTAGGAGGAGACATCAGCTTCAGCTAGCGGCACCTCCCCTGACACCCACCGTGCCACCCCCCCCCCCAGGTTGCTCCAGCCTCACCTCCGTGTTCTGCTCCAGCACCATCTGGTCCAAAATGGGCATCAGCCAGTCCTCAAACTTGCAGTAATTGTCATTGGGCACCAGCAGGTTTCCGATCCTGGGGACAGGAGGCATGTGGGCATCAGGGTCCAGGACCCTCAGCCTGGCTCCCCTACCCAGCACCACTCAGGGCCCCCACCTGTGTTTTTTTGTTTTTTTTTTTAAAGCCAGGTTGCATTGTTTTATTTATTTATTTATTTATGGCTGTGTTGGGTCTTCGTTTCTGTGCGAGGGCTTTCTCTAGTTGCAGCAAGTGGGGGCCACTCTTCATCGCGGTGCGCGGGCCTCTCATAATCGCGGCCTCTCTTGTTGCGGAGCACAGGCTCCAGACGCGCAGGCTCAGTAATTGTGGCTCACGGGCCTAGTTGCTCCGCGGCATATGGGATCCTCCCAGACCAGGGCTCGAACCCGTGTCCCCTGCATTGGCAGGCAGATTCTCAACCACTGCGCCACCAGGGAAGCCCCTCCCACCTGTTGATCCCGTTCTCACGTAGCTCCTTCCCCCTGAGGCTGAACTCGCCCAGGTATGTGGGCGCCAGGCACTTGATGAGATCCTCCTCCACACCCCCAGCCGTGGTCACCAAGACGTCCACCTGCAGTCATAAGGCAGTGAGGTTGGCCAAGGAAGGGACGCCCTGCTTTCGTACCAGGCAGGACTCCTAACTCCCAACTCTCATCCAGTGACCCTTGTGGGGAGCTCTGCTGCAAAACAAAACTGACCCATAGTTCCCTATCTCACTTCTATGACCAGTAATCTTATTGCCCATTAAGACCCAGAGAGGCCAAGGCCACAACCCCACCAGGTCCCCACCATGTTGTGCTGCACGAGGTAACGGATGGTCTCACGAATGCCCGAACTGATGAGGTTGGATGTGTAGCCCAGAAAAATGGTGCAGCCGGTGAGTGGGCGGCAGCTCTGGGTCAGGTCTGCATGTTGGTCTTCATCCTGAGCCAGCGGCTCTAGTTTCTTCTCTATCTAGGTGTATAAGGGCAGGGTCGAGTTAACCTCTGGCCCCAAACTCCAGCCCAAGGACCCCAGGTGGGTTTCAGAGACAGACTCCGCGCCCAGGCCCTGCCCACTGAGGGATATGGGACCACTTCTACCTGGAACCAGGGAATGAACACCCCTGTGCAGGCTCCGCCCTTTCCACAGCCCAAGTCTCAGGTCACACACTCAGGCTTCGCCCCTTTTCAGGAATCACTTTTGCAGGCCCGACCCCTCTCCCCAGTGGGAAAAGCAAATCCAACCTCAGGTCCCGCCCTGCCTTAGGCTCCTCCTTCAATCCCTTCCTCAACTGCGCGGTCTGGCTCCAGACTCCGCCCATTCCAAAATACTTGCAACATGTTGCCTATAACGCGCCCCCTACCTAGAATCAGTCCCAACCCACTCCCCAGCACAAAAACTCCAGCCCAGGAGGGGGTCCCCGTCTCTCTCCAACTATCGGACGAAAAACACACCTCCTCCCAGGGAAGTCCCGCCCCCAAGTACCCCACAGTGCTACTGGAGGCCACGCCCCTCAACCCAGGAAGTCCCACCCAGGCCTCACCATGGCGTTGACTTGCTGTACCGCGCGCCCGAAGTTGGTGGCCTGGAAACCAGTAGTGCCGAAGGCCTCCAGCAGCGCGCGGTAGTTCACGCCACGGTTGAAGTCGTAGCCTCGGACCTGGGCGCTCTCGGACGGCAGTGCCGAGCTGTGCTTCAACACGGCGGCCAGCGCCGCCGCGGGCGCCCCCCTCTCCAGGGGACCCTCCATGCTCCTGCGGCCGCACTGTCAAATCAGAGCCGCCCCAGGCCAGGCCTCCGGCGGCCTCGAACACCTTTAAGCCCCAGCACGCACAACCTGCGGAGGGCCGGAAGTTGTGTATGTCACATGACCCGCCGACGCCCGGATTCCAGGGTGCAGCCTTCTTTGCTTGTGTATTCCGTAGTACGGAAGCCTCAAGGAGCCAGTATCTCCTGTTTCTCGTGTTCTCAGTCTCAGATGAATGAGGAGCCCGCTGGAGACCCACCACGTTGCGTGGCGCTTGCCCATTCGTTTCTGTCCTCTCAGAGAGAGAGGATGGCTTCTTAGACGTCGCCCTTGGACAGAATTCGAATCACCAGGAAGTATCAGATAGTTTCTGCCTCTGAGCGTCTCTCGTCAAATGGTATAGTGATCCCTGTTCGTGTCTTGCAAGTCTCCAGAGCCTCAACATGCTGCATAACCTTCTGGTCTTCCTTCCCCTGGCAGCTGCAGCTGTCACCTCCTCTGGGAAGCCTTCCCTGACCTTTTTCTGGGTAAGAGACCTCCTCTGAGATCCAGGGCTGACATCTCTTTCCCTCCAGCAAGACTGAGATCCTGGAGGGTGGTGTCTATATCTCATAGGTCCTCCAAACCATGCATAGGGTCTGGTCCAGAGGGACCCCTTTAATCACTCACTCTGCAGTTTATGGAGTCTACACTATACATTGGGCTTTGTGCTGGGTGCTGCATATTTATCAGTGAACAGAATGCAGACCCTGCCCTTCTGGAGCCCACAGTTTGGGGACCTAGAAGGGTAACAACAGTGGTAAGTGCTATGTAGAATTAAACGGGCTGATGTGAGAGTCCATGGGGTTGGGGGTGGGTGGAAGAGTTGGTGGTTTTATTTGGAGGGAGAGGTGGTTGGGGAAGGATGCCAAGGAGGTGACATTTCAGCCAAGGTCAGAAGAGGCCCCATATGTGAAGATCTGGGGGAGGCCATTCCCACTGGGAGAGAGAACAGCCAGTGCAAAGGCCCTGAGGCTAAAAAGGAGCCTACTTAATTAGAGGAATAGAACATTCTCCTTGACAGCCCCCACTTGGATCTCAAACTCCTGGCCTCAGTTCCCTCGCCACCTAACCCTGATCTTCCTGCAGTCTGCCACATCTCTGCAAACAGCCCTACCTTCCACTCATCTAGTAGGCTGAAAACTGGGGAGTTGAGCCTGGTGTTTCCCCTTTTCTCACAACCCACATCCATCCCTCCACATGTCTGCCAAATTCTACCTACAAAATAGGTGCTTTTCTTTATTTTCTTTTCTTTTTATTTATTTATTTTTGGCTGCATTAGGTCTTCGTTGCAGCGCGCGGGCTCCAGTAATTGTGGCACGTGGGCTTAGTAGTTGTGGCTTCGCAGGCTCAGTAGTTGTGGCTCGTGGGCTGTAGAGCGCAGGCTCAGTAGTTGTGGTGCACGGGCTTAGTTGCTCCGGGACATGTGGGATCTTCCGGACCAGGGCTCGAACCTGTGTCCCCTGCATTGGCAGGCGGATTCTTAACCACTGCGCCACTAGGGAAGCCCTTCTTCTTCTTTTTTTTTTTTTTTTTTTTTTTTTTTTTATATTGAGATGTAGTTGACATATAACGTTATATTAGTTTCAGGTGTACAACATGATTCAATATTTGTATCCAGGTGTTTTTCTTCATCCCCACAGCCTCCATGCTGGGCACCTTCCCCTTCAGTTCATCCCCCAGCTGTAGCCAGAGAGTTCCTTAAACAAAAATCAGGTATGTCATTCTCTGTTAAAACGCTGTTACCGTGGTTTCCTCCTACGGGTAAACTCCGAGCTCTTCACCGTGGCCTGAGAAGGCACTGACTTGCCTGCCCTCGTGTCCCACCACTTGCCCTCACTCACTTTTCTCCAGCTACACTGACCTTCTGGCTGTTCTAGAACCCACCAAGCTCTTTCCTGACCAAGGGGCGACGCACCTGCTGCTCTGCCTGGAACACCCACTTCCCCAGCTCCTTCTCCTCTGGGCCTCAGTCCAAATGTCACCTCCTCCAAGAGGCCTGCCCTGACCACCTGCTCTCACCTTTACCTTGCTTTTGTTGTCTTTCACAGCACTTAATACATTTTGTTTGCTCTTGTTCATTGTTCCCTGACTAGAACAGCAGCTCCGTGAGGGCAGGATTTTGTCTGGTTTCACGCTGTTCCTTTTACTTTGCACAGTGTGGGGGCACATATTGGGACCTTGGCAAAAATGGACAAACAAACACACACAGTGAGGTCAGGGTGATCCATGAAGAATGAAGGGGGAAGGGGTTGAGAAGAAGTTAATTCAGAGAGGGCAGAAGGTGCCAGACCAGGCAGGGCCCTGTGTGCTATATAGTAAGGAGGGTGGGTTTTACTCTAAGAGGCTGGGAAACAATAGGAGAGTTTTTTAAACGGACTGAGGGGCTCTGATTTATTTTTCTCCGATTTTTTAAAATAATTTTTTTTTTTTTTTTGGCTGCCTTGGGTCTTTGTTGCTGCACATGGGCTTTCTCTAGTTACGGCGAGCGGGGGCTACTCTTCATTACAGTGTGTGGGCTTCTCACTGCGGTGGTTTTTCTTGTTGTGGAGCATGGGCTCTAGGCATGCGGGCTTCAGTAGCTGTGGCTCGCGGGCTCTAGAGCACAGGCTCGGTAGTTGTGGCGCATGGGCTTAGTCGCTCCGCAGCACATGGGATCTTCCTGGACCAGGGATCAAACCCGTGTCCCCTGCATTGGCAGGCGGGTTCTTAACCACTGCGCCACCAGGGAAGGCCTATTTTTCTCCAATTTTTAAAATTGTGGTAAAATACACATAAAATTCACCATTGTAACCATTTTTAAGTGCACTGTTCAGAAGCATTAAGTACATTCACATTGTTGTTCAACCATCACCACCATTCATCTCCAGAACTTACCCATCAAACACTAACTCCCCATTCCCTCTCTCTCCTCAGCCCCCAGCAACCCCCATTCTGCTTTCTGTCGCTATGGATTTGACTACTCTAGGGACCTCACATAAGTGGAATCATACATTATCTGTCATTTTGTGACTGGCTTATTTCACTTAGCATAACGTCCTCAAGGTTCATCCGTGTTGTAGTGTGATTTATTGAACAGATCCCACTGGCTGACTTGAGGAGAACGGGGTTGGGGCTGTGCAGGGCAGGGGAGACCAGGCAACTGCACTGGTCCAGGCACACTGAGCTGGGGGCGCCAGGACCCGGATGCTACCAACAGGGTGGAGAGAAGTGACCAGTTTGACAACTTGGAAGTTGATCTGTGTATAGCACAGGGAACCCTATTCAGTACTCTGTAATGACCTATATGGGAATAGAATCTTAAAAAGAGTGGATATATGTGTATGTATAACTGACTCACTTTGCTGTACAGCAGAAACTAACACAACATTGTAAATCAACTATAGCCAATTTAAAAAAATTAATTAAAACAAAAGAAAGTGGATCTGATGGCTCTTGAGAAAGGATCAAATGTGGGAATACTGGAAGAAAGGAATGAAGGAGTTAAAGATTTGAGCCAGAGAAGTTGGATGGATGGTGGTGAATTTGGGGGCTGGAGGTTTCGGGGGAAGATGATCCGGAGTCCAGCTTTGGCCAGGTTAGGTGGGAGACAACCGAGAGATGGGTGTGATGGACCGAGGAGGGAGGAGGTTCCTCAGGTGGGTCTGAGGTCAGGGGAGGGGCTGCGATGAGGCAGGGGAAGCCATCAGCATGAGTGAGTGGATTGAGTCATCTGTGGATGAGAACCCTGGGCCATGAGTGTAGCTGGAGAGAGGAGAGACGGGGCTGCACCTGAAGCAGGTTACACTTTGCACCTCCACCCATCGGAGTAGGGCCAGAGCCTGCCAAAGAAGGACCGTAGGGGCCACTTAGCAGCAGGGGATCAAACAGGTCAGTGAGAGCCCAGGGCCCCTACACTCCCCCAGCCAAGGTGACACGTGACACCAGGGCAGCCACTGGGCTTCTTGGAGCAGGGACCCCCCCCACCTCAGCCTCAGCAGCTGCTGCTGCTGCTGATGACATTTCGCTCCATGAGTGTCCTGGCTTCAAAGTCTCTGCAGGGGTTGGGGAGGGAGAGGAAGGGGTTGGAGAGGCCAGGGTGGTGGGGGCGGGAGCCAGAGCGGGGCTGCAGGAGGAGGACTGAGCAGCCAGGAGCCAGCCGGAGTCCTCAGCTGAGGTATGTGGTCCTGACAGGGGTTGGGGAGCAGCCACTCCCATCCCTCAGTCCCCAGGGGACACAGGAGGATGTGTGGGAGCTCAGGGTTTGGGGTTCAGCCTGCTGCCTGTGGCTCTGCTCACAACTCCCCCAGATGCCCGGCAAGGTGACCATTGGCAGCGACATCGGGCAGGCCCACTGAGCCGTGGAGCAGCTGCAGATGGAGGTGGGCATCGACCGTGTGAAGGTGAGGCCAGGGCAAGGCGGGTGCATCTGAGCAAGGGGGCAGGTGGACAGCCCAGCCCAGGTCTGGCTAACCGGGCTGGCCTGCAGGTATCCAAGGCGGCCACTGACCTGCTGCAGTTCACGGAGCAGGCCAAGAGTGACCCCTTCCTTGTGGGCATCCCAGCTGCCACCAACCCCTTCAAGGAGAAGAAGCCCTGCACCATCCTATGACCCTGTAGCCCAGACCACCCAGGGGGCCTCAATAAACATGAAGTGAATGCTCCTCAGGGCATGGCTTGGCCAGGTTGCGATGGGGGGCAAAGGGGGACTTTGGGCTTGCAGGGACCAGTGTGGTGTGCAACTGGCCCAGCCTCCCTCCCCGCCCACTCCAGGGTCACGGCCACAGGGGCCCACACACACCCTGGACCCTGGACAGAGGAGCACGCCCCTCCCTCACCCCTACCTGCTGCCCGCCCTCCAGCCTATGGGGTAGCATTAGCAGATCCCCTGTCCCACTGCACAGACACACCCGGGATTAGAGTCGCAATCTACATGCCAGCGCGTGCCACACGCATACACGCCCACATGGCGCACACACACACACACAGGTGCCATCATACAGGTGCCACGTTCTCAAGTGTCTCCCTCTTCCACACAGACATACACAGACAGGAATACTATAACAACACACACAGCCAGACCGGCCTCCCCGGGGACACTCAGACGCACGTGATCCCTGAAATGCACTCGGGCGGGCACAGGTGCACCGCCCCCCACACACACACAGCAGTGGCTGTCGCTGAGGCTTTCATACACCAACTCACAGACACACGCACATCCCTGGCATCCCAGCCCCAAGCAGCCTCGGGTGGAGCCCTCAGGTGACACCAAGCTCACGGTCCAGGCCGGAGCACCGGTACATCAGGTTTATTTGTCCTTTGCTCTCCAGGGAGAGCAGGCATCCAAATCATAACACAAACAAGGGCCCAAGGGTGGGGAGCAGCCCCCTGGGTTGGCCAAAACACAAACCTCACCTCCCCTGGCATGGGGCCCAGCCCAGGGACCTCCCCCCCGGACCGTGGCCAGGACCCCTTGTGCCCTACGCCTGTGGGGCGGGGCAGAGGCAGCACCAGCGTGGGGGAAGGTCCCCCCGAGAACGGAGGCTCCAGCCCAGCCTGCCAGCCGGCAGATCCACGTCCACATCTGCCTGCTCAGGCCTGCAGCCTCCAGACCTCCAGCGACAGGCCCCCAGAGGCGGCCACCACCAGGTTGCCCTCAGCGCAGATCTGCAAGGGTGGGGACATGAGGAGTCAGGGGTCCTCTGAGCAGCCAGGCAGGGTGCATGGGACAGGGCCTTACCCCATTCAGCACGTTGTGGTGGCTTCGAGTGCAGATGGTCCTTGGTGGGTCTGTGGGCACATGCACCTGGTGAGGGGCAATGGGCAAAGGTCACGAGGTGTGCTCCTGGAAAGTGAGGGCGGGTAGAGAGGGGGGACTGTCGCAGGGCCTCACCCGGATGGTCTTGTCGGTGGACGTGGTGTACAAGGCCCCCAGGGAGTGCTTGATCCCTGTGATCTGAGACCTGTGGCCCACATCAAAGGACTGTGGAAGGGAGGGACAGGTGACACTCAGGCGTGGCTCTCCCAAGGCCAGTCCCCCACTGCCACCCAGGGGTTAAGAGGTAGGGAGGCAGCCCAGGGCGGGTCGGGCGGGGGCAAGGGCCTTGGCAGACCCGGACGAGCTGGAAGCAGCCATCCCGGTTGGCGAAGACATGCAGCAGGCCCTGGTTATCGCCGGCCCAGAGCTGAGGCTCCTGGTAGGACATGCAGAGCAGGTAGGAGTCCAGCTGTGGGAGGGACATGGGACGGAGCAGCTCAGGCCAGTCCGGGCACCGCCGCAGCCCTGGTCCCTCCAGCCCCCCTGGGGAGCGCCCACCTGCAGCCGCTGCAGGACGCTGTTGGCTCTGCGGTCAAACACCACCAGCGTGTGGTCCTCGCTGCCTGAGATGATGTGCCGGTCGTCCGCCAGCAGCGCCAGCACCGCGCTTGAGTGCAGCCGCCGGCTCTTCAGCAGGGCCGGGCCAACTTCATGGGCGATGGGCCAGGGAGGAGGGGGGACATCAGAGCCCCTTGGAGGCCCCCTGGCCCACCCCAGGACCCTGGGTCTCCATCCTTCCTGGCAAAATACTACTCTGTCTGCTCCCCCAACCCCCATCCCACAGGTGACCCTGTTGTTCCTCTGCCACCCCAGCTGGATCCGGGCCTCACAGGACCACCAGACCCCCCCCAACCCATCTCCATCCCCTCTCCTTCCTCCAGTCCCATCTGCTCTCAGTACAGAATGGACCTCAGCAAGTCCCAGCATAAAATGCTTCCCTCCTCCTGCAGGTCGGCCTGAGACTTGCCCCCACCCCATCCCGGCTCTGGCTCTGCCTGGAAAAGTTACACTGGGCCCTTCAATTAAAATAAGAATGAATAAAAAAATAAATAAATAAGAATAAATAAATAAACAATGGAAAAGGCTTATGTGCCGGGCCAAGTTCATTCTAGGCATTTTAATGTAAACATTTAATCTACCGAAGTTCTTATTGTCATCTCCTCCCATTAGCCCTACGCGGCTGGAGTTATTATTATCTGGATTTGACAAATGGGGAAACCGAGGTTCAAACCTGACTGGGGTCACACAGCTAGGAGGTGGGGGAGCCAGAATTCTCAAGGACTGTCCTGCCTCCTATGGGACTCAGGCTCAGAGGCCCCTCCTCTGGGAGCCCTCCAGTACTTGACCCCATCCCATGTGGAGGCGGGGCTTCCTCTGCCCCCAATACCCACCCCCACCTGTCACCTTTGTGGCCCCCAGCACAACACAGGCCACTCTGAGTGGTCAGCCTCTCGTTATGTGACTGTCACCCCAGTTAGACTGTGAGGCCCAAGTGTCTCCTTCCCCAGGATGACCCTGGAGACACCAGGCAGCCCTGCTCTCCCACCTAGGCTTCAGGGTCCCCAGCCCACCTCTGGGGTCGTAGACGGTCACCTTCTTGTCATAGGTGCCAGTCACCAGGATATCAGGCCGGTAGGACAGGCACAGCACAGCTGCCTTGGCCCTGGGGACACACAGACCACAGGGCTGGGGCTGTGGCCAGACAGACCCCTGCCCACCCAGGCCCCCCTGCCCAGAACCCCTCACACTTTATCTCGCCAAACTGCTGCCCATCAGCCGCCATGTCCCAGAGCTTCACCGTGCTGTCCCAGGAACCAGAGCACACTCGGTGGTCCAGCGCCGCCAGTGACCACACCCAGCCCTGTGGGACCAGACCCGTGTGATCTTCCCCATTTCACAGAACCCAGAGCGAGTCAGCACTGAGTAGAGATTAGAGCCTAGGTCTGTGGGTCTGCCCTCAGAGCCCAGGACATGCACACCCCAACCTAATAATATTCCTAAATCAAGTTCTGCAGAGCCTCAGCAGTAGCGGTGGTTTGAGGCCACATGACAGTGTGATTAAGAATGGGGCCTCCATGGGAATTTCCTGGCAGTCCAGTGGTTAGGACTCCGAGCTCTCACTGCCAAAGGCCCAGGTTCGATCCCTGGTCAGGGAACTAAGATCCTGCAAGCTGCACGGCACACACAAAAATGGGACCTCCAGGGAGTTCCCTGGTGGCCTAGTGTTTAGGATTCTGGGTTTTCGCTGTTGTGGCCCGGGTTCAATCCCTGGTCGGGGAACTAAGATCCCGCAAGCTGCTTGGTATGGGGAAAAAGAAAAAAGAATGGGGCCTCCACTCCATGACCTGGGTGAATGAAGTACTGTCCCTCAGTTTCTTCATTGGGAAAATGGGCATAAAAAAAAGTCCCTGTGTCAGGAGCTAAAATTCACAGAACGCAGCTCCCCACTGACTCATTCCTCACCAAACCCTCTGAGGAGAGTACTATGATGTGTCCCGTTCTACAGATAATGAAACTGGTGCACAGAGAGGTTGAGTCCTTCACCCAAGGTCACACAGCCAGGAAATAGCAGAGTGGGGATTTGAACCCAGCAGCCTGGCTCCGAGACCAAGCTCTTGGCCACCAGCCTAGACCACCTCAATGGCTGGTGGAGGTGCCCCTCCATGACCACCTCTCATGAGATGACAGTCATGCTCAGAGCTGTCTGATCCCCAAGGGTGGCCTCATAACTGCCCTACCTGGGGCCATTCAAGGTATACCTGACATCTCCTAAGCACCTACTGAATATGAGCCTGAGCAACGCTCTTAATGCATATTCATTTCATTCGTCCTCATCCTAATTGACCTCTGGACAGAAGCAGAAACTAAGGCCCAGAGAAGTCATACATCTCACTCAAAGTCACACTAACAATAGCAGAGCAAGATTTAAATCTGTGAGGTCTGGTGCCAAAACCCATGCCCTTAGCCACGGTACCCTACCCAGGCCGCACGCCTCCTACCTCTCCCTGGCCTCCTACTCCCTCACCTTGTGAGTGCTGTTCTTCTGGGTGCCCAGGGCCTTGACCAGAACCCGGCTGGGCTCCACCCCCAGCTGTTGCAGGTCCCACAGGTTGACATTGCGATCTCGGGAGCCTGACAGGCAGAGTGTCCCACCCTGGGAGAGGAGTGAGGTGATGTTGTTGGGGTCACCCTGGCCCACCACTGCCTGGCCCTCCACCGACCCCCGTCTCACCTGGAGCAGCAGCACTGAGTCAATGGAAGCAAAGTGCCCATCAGCCAGGCAGAAGTACTCAGCCCTGCGCCCATCCTCTGCCCAGCGCGACAGGTGCTGCTCCAGCTCAATGCAGGCTGTTGGCCAGTCAAAGTCCTCCTCTGTGGGGCGCAAGAGCAGGGTCCCCAGTGGGCAGGAACCCTGCCACCACCCACACCAGCCGTCCAAGCTCACTGCGCTGGCTTCCGGGGAGCACAACCTGAACCAGACTTGGAGAGAACCCACCTGGATCCCTTACCCCACCAAAGGAGGCCAAGGCTCTAGCTTTGGGACCACCAGCCCATGCACCTGCCAAGCAGGTCTAGGATTGCTCCTTACCCAGTTTCCAGAAATTGGGTAACTGGAGCCTCAGGATCACCTTCCCGGGCCTCATCCCCCAACCCAAGTCTGGGGGATAGCAGCCTCAGGACGTTAAGGCCCTGCCTCACCCCTGGCTAAGGTCCAACCTCAGCCCTCCCAACCCTCAGGCTGGGCACAAGAGCTAGGACTTCATAACGAACACTTCCTGCCTCGGCCATCTGAAACAGACCCATGGAAGTGTTTCCCAAATCAGCATCCCAAACCTGGGAGCTTTGTCAAGATGCAGAACCCAAGCCCTTGACCCAACCAAACATCTATGTTTTATCAAGCTGTTCAGTAAAGTCCCATCAATTCAAGATCACCAAGCTGCCTTATCCTCTAGGGACCAAAGACCTTGGGGGCAAGAGAAATTACCACCAGCCCCTGCCTAAGATCCCAGGTTAGAACCTGGACTCGAGGGTCTGTGATTGCTAATATCAGGGATCCCAACCTCTAAACCCTAGCTTAAGTTCAAGGGTTGCAGGCTCTGGACCTGAGTCCTGCCTCACCCTCACCTAGGCGAAGACTCTAGAGGTAAGGGGATTTGGCATCACTAGTTACTGCCTTAGCACCTAGACCCAGAACCTGGGGATTCTTGGGCTTCCTCTGAGCCCCAAGGAGATTCTGACAGCCTAAGACTTCAAGTCCCTGTGTCAACTCCAAGCCTGAGGATCGTTGGATTCCGAGTTCAGGGACCCCAGCTACCCAAGTAGATTTCCACAGCCTCAGGACCCCAAGTATCTGCCTCATAGTCCACCCAGAGGTCAGGGGCTTTGGTACCACCAGTAAGTACCTCAGCCACCGCTGAGCCAGGACAGCCAGGTAGTCTGCTCCAGTGGCTGTACTTACAGCACCCTGGACCCTCCCCCCGCCCCAAGCTTGACCTGGGCGGGCCACCCTGGCCCCCGGGCGCGCGCACCTTCCACCACTGGGTAGGGCGCGCGTACGCGGCGCTGCGCGCGTAGCCTCCAGGTGACATGGTCACGCACGAGGTCGCGCAGCGCGTGGCACACGCGCGGCAGGACGTGGAGCACGAGGCGCGCGTCCAGGTAGGCGCATATCTCGAGCAGCAGCTCCGGAGGAAGGCTCAGCAGGCCCGGAACCGCCACCGCCCGGCCCTTGGACGCGGCCCGCGGTTCCAGAGCGCCAAGGGACACAGCGGGCGCGGGCAGCGGAGGGGCGCGCGAGGGCGCCAGCCCGAGTTTCGGAGGACTGAGCACGCGGGCCACGTAAGCCTCAGCCTGTGCGTCGGGGTCAGGCTCCGGCTCCGGCTCCGAGTCATCGTCCCAGGCGCAGGGATCATCGCGCGGCCCTGGAGGCAGCTCCATGGCGACCGGGTGGGCGCGGCCGGCCCGGCCCTGTCAGCAGCCGGGCCCGCGTCCTGTCTCCTAGGCAGCGCGAGGGTACTTCCGGCGCTGCCTGATGACGTTAGGGCGCCAACCGGAAGCGACCGGCTCGTGTGGAAACTGGCCGCAGGCTGAAAGCCAGCTCACTGGAAGGGTCTCGTTCTTCAGCCGCGTCGGCCCGGAGCTGGAAAATGCAGATTCCTGGTTCCTGCGTTTTTTAAACTAGCATCTCTGATGGTGCTGATGCAGAGGGCCGGCGGACTCTGGTTTGAAAAACACTGGGCTTCCCTGGTGGCGCAGTGGTTGAGAATCTGCCTGCCAATGCAGGGGACACGGGTTCGAGCCCTGGTCTGGGAAGATCCCACATGCCGCGGAGCGACTAGGCCCGTGAGCCACAATTACTGAGCCTGCGCGTCTGGAGCCTGTGCTCCGCAACAAGAGAGGCCGCGATAGTGAGAGGCCCGCGCACCGCGATGAAGAGTGGCCCCCACTTGCCGCAACTAGAGAAAGCCCTCGCACAGAAACGAAGACCCAACACAGCCATAAATAAAATAAATAAATAAATAAATAAAATAAAATAAAAATAAATAAATAAACAGGAGTTGTTTAAAAAAAAAAACACGGCCCTGTCGAAGGCACTTCTCACAGGTGACAATGACCTTACAAATAGAAGACCCCTTTTTCCTGGTTCGCAGTCTGGGCATGCTAGTGACTCGAACTCCTGTTCTTTTTTTCCAGAGCCAGAAACAAGCAGTTACACTGCAGAGACCTCGGTGAAAGTTAACTCTGAGTTACACAAAATCCTACTGATAAAAACAGCATCTCATTTACCGACAGCCTCTTTTGAACCAGGCAGTGTTAACGCACAAATTCTAAGCAGCACTAGCTATTCCCTCCCCCTGACTTTTTTTCTTTCTTTTTTTTTTTTTTTTTTTTGATTTAATTGTATTCATTTTTGGCTGTGTTGGGTTTTCATTGCTGCGCACAGGCTTTCTCTAGTTGCGGCTAATGGGGGCTACTCTTCGTTGCAGTGCGCAGGCTTCTCCTTGCAGTGGTTTCTCTTGTTGCAGAGCCCAGGCTCTAGGCGCGCGGGTTTTAGTAGTTGCGGCTCACAGGCTCTAGAGCCCAGGCTCAGTAGTAGTGGCACACGGGCTTAGTCGCTTCGCGGCACGTGGGATCTTCCCGGACCACGGCTCGAATCCGTGTCCCCTGCATTGGCAGGCAGATTCTTATCCACTGCGCCACCAGGGAAGTCCCCGCCTGACTCTCCTAATAACCACGTGGCTCTTTGCTCAAATCACCTTCCCAGAGTACCCTACTGTTAAGACTGTGACCATTTTCCATAACGTTCTTTCTCCTCTCCCCGCTGTATTTTTCTCTATGGGACATATCGCTGTTTCACTGATTAGCTTTCCTCTCACTAAAATGCACACACTTGTTAAACGAAAGTTGGTTGTGTGTCAGCATTTTAAAAAATTTTCCCAGGTTGATGCAGGTGATCCTTGGGCTGTACTGAGGTTGCAACAAGATTTTATCCTGAGGCCTGTGCGTCCCCAGATGACAGTTTCTCATTTGCCTTTAACTGTTGCACATATTTACCTATGTCCCATAGGCTTGGCGCTGAGCTGAGCATTCTACAAAAATGTCTAACCTGCCCAGCAATCCAGAGTTGTGAAGTCAAAGATGATAAGAATGCTGCAAGGTCTTGCTCCTTGCCACTCAGTTTAGTCTTTAGTAGATGGGGATCTTGAATCTGGGCTGTAACACTAATGGGTCCCCTTTAGTGAGCTCAGGCTCTAGTGAGCTGTAATTATGTCCCAGACACTGCATTGCACGTGTTACGTTACCACATTTAATCTTTAACCTTACTTACTTCCCCACTCCCACAATTATTTCCTGACCTGATTCCTGTGCATCCCTATTTCTAAAACTTCCCAGGCCCCCCTCCACGTCTCTTCTCTACTGCCAAAGCCCAGGACACAAGAGGCCAGATGGAGACCAAGGGTTTCACAAGAAACTGATCTTTACTCAACAAAGTTCTACACAAGTGGAATCTCACGCCACCTTGGCGCCAGTCCCCAGCACAGCACGGTAACAAATGGACAGACCCTGGGAGCCCGCAGGAAGAAGAGGATGAGGGGGAAGGAGGGATGTGGGAACGAGAGGGACTGCAGATCGAGGCCAGTCAGGGTCCGCAGCCCTGCGCAGGGGAAAAGGTTGAGAAGCTGAAACTTCGTTGTGCAAAAATCAACCAAAAAATAAATTAAAAAATTAAATAGTTTTCTTAATTAAAAAAAAAAAGAAAACGAAAAAAGATAACTAGAACCAGGCTCCCCTTCCCTGAAGGTGGTTGGAGGCCCCCCATCCTGGATGGAGAAGGGGTTACCAATCCCATCAGACAGCCAATTCACACACCCCAAGACCCAGCAGAGGATGCTCCAAAGAACTGGAATTACCAGAAAATTAAATGGTATTTAATTTTTTTTTCTTTTCTTTTTTTTTTACAAATGGCTTCCAGAGACCTGCTGGAGTTTCACAGCGGGGGAACCAGCTGAGTTTATGGAATGTGCACCAAGTGCCCCTTGGAAGAGAGGTGGGGCCTGACCCTGTCTGACAGGAGACACAGGGCTGTGATGAGGGTGTGATCCAGTGCTCGAGAGGGATGCATGGAGCAGGCCCCAGAATGCAGGAATCCAGTCAAACCCCCAAAACCGCAAAAAGAGGCCCCCAGAGAAGTATAGAAAGCAGGGAAGAGGAAAACAACATTAAGGGGGCTTCAAGGCTTGGTTTCAGTTTTGAGGCCAACTGGGAAGTAACCACACCCCCTCTCTCTAGGGGAGCCTCTCCCACTGTGACTGCATCCCCAACCAATCCCAGAAGTTTCCCAGTCTGGTGGGGTCTTGGGGCCTACTGGGAGCTGTGATGATCAGGAAGTCCCAGGGCCAGAGTGGGGTAAGGGAATACACCACCCTTCCCTTCCTCCAAGCCTTCGCTTTCCCTCTTGCTGGCAAAGCATAAGCCTTTGTTTTCTATCACCATCAATTAAATGCCTCAGCCTTGGCCCTTGTGTTAAAACCCAGGCCTGGAAGAGGGCTCTCGGAAGCAGAGAAACGGACTGCCTTTGAAACAGACTTGCTTAAGGAGAGACACAGGGGTAGATGTCAGCAGCTCTGGCTGCCCCCAACTCTCCTCAGGGGGAAAAGGTTCCAGCCCAGCATCTTCGAAAGTCACTGGAGCACAGGGGAGGGAGAAAAGGGCGACCTCTGGCCAGCCCCGGCCATTTCGGTGGTCCCCTCTTCTGGCTGGGACGGGACAAGGAGGGAGACACACTGGCTGAGGCTGCCACAGAGCTGGCAAGAAGTGTGCGGAGCAGGTCCAAAGCATGTGCGTGCTGACTGGGCGGCCCCAAGGTGGCCGTCCTCTTCCCCCCCCGCCCCAGGGTCCCAGCGGAGATCCCCAACCCACCCAGCCCTCCCTAATCACCGCCAATTCCGGCAAAACAGCAGAAGCTTCTTAAACTCTAGATGCAGGTTACACGGAAGGCCTTACGAGTTAACTCAGGGGTTCACTAATTCTACTGTCTCCATGCAGTCGGGGAAATGGTGGGGCGGCTGGCCCAGCCTGGCTGGCTGCAGCGCCCGCACATGCGTGTAGCCACGTGTGTACGTGTGAGTGTACGTGTCTCTACAAGGACCCCCCTCCCCACCTGCTTTTCCCTTGCCTCATCCTAAGCCGGATTTGGTCGGCCGTGTTGATTCTTCCCTCCCACACGTGGCTGGCCCAAGTAGGCTGCCTGAGGTGACCCCAATTAGAGCAAGGGGCCCTTGCTGCCAAGAAGTCCCACCCCCCTCCCATTTATAGGATGAACGTGGAGGCCCCACCCACCTGCCCACCCGCTGACCGGCCTATGGCCGGGCATGGCAGGTAGATGGACGGGGAGGGTGTCTGGATTTGGGTCCCACTCACTCCTCCCTAACCCCCCTCGACCAGGGCACGGCGACTTCTGGACGCAGCGCGCTCCCCAGCAACCCCTCTGACGACGACGCAGACAGAAACCTGTGAGGAGAGGAGGGGGTCAGGGCCTGCGCCCCTTTGGCTCCCACAACAGCGCCAGCCCTCTCTGCACACGGCCTCCTCACCTGGCAGTCGCGGTACTCATCTAGACCCCGTAGAAGGCAGCTAGCCTCTCCTTAAGCAGCGGCGGGAACTGCTCTGAGAACTGCTGCCAGTTTTCCTCCCCAACTTGGTCTTTGAAGCCATGGAGAATCTGCAGCGAGGGAGGGGGTGAGGGGCGCCCCGGAGTGGAGCAAGATGAAGATGAACTCGGTCTCTCCCCACCCTGCCACCTTCCGAGACTAGATCAGGGCCAAGCGGGAGCCCTACCTTATAAAACATGTCCCGAAGGTCATCCTTCGGGCTCACCCAGGAGGCTACAGCGTCGCAGAAGAAAATAAAGTCCTGAAACGTGACGGATCCCACGTGAGGGGCCGTCCAAGCCCAGCCCCAGCAACTTCCCTCAGAGCCCAGCTGCCCCAACCTGCACGACACCCCCGGGGTTGACGCCTATCATCATGCAGATGCCTCGGAAGGCCGAGTCCTTCTCCTCATTGTCCCTGATGTTCCTGAGGGATGTGCACCTGTGGGGAAGGTAAGCAGTGGGGAATCAGCCAGTGGGCCTGGGGCAGGGTGGACATCTGTGGGGGACAGCGGGGAGCAGCGGGCCAGTGGGTGGTGGGGCTGGGATGGGACATGTATCTGTGAGGCATGGGGGAAGCAGGAGATCAGGGCTCGGTGGGGCTGGGTCGGGCATCCACGGGTGGGCAGGGTAGGGCTGGGCGGGCACAGGCGAGGGACTGGGTCGGGCCTGTCACAACCTCCCCCCACTGCCCAGCCCACCGTACGGCAGGCCCCACACAGGTGGGCACACACCAAGGCCGGATGAACTGCTGCAGCATGGGTGCCACCTCCTGTGGGCACACGTAGCCCAGGCGGCCGATGGTGATGGCTGGAATGGCAGAGGGACTCGTCAGGCGACCTGCAACCCCGAGCGGCCCCGGTACGTGGCAGGGCCTCTAGCACGAGACACCAGCCCCGCCCCACGGGCCCCAAGAGAATAGCTCCTGCTAGCTCCCTGGGCCCCCAAGCTTGGCCCAGTCAGGGTCTCCTCCCCACCCCACTTGGGTCTCTCCCAGGTCTCCCCCGAGGCCAACATCTTTCTTAGGCCTCCTCCCATAGCCCCATTCCAGGCCCTTCCAGTCACCCTCCCTGGTTCTTTCCCAAGGCCTCTTGTCAGCTACCCTCCCAGCCAGGATACCCCACCTCCAGGAGGCGGGCAAGGGGATGGCAAGGGCCCAGGCCTGGGGCCCACCTGTGTTTTCCAGCAGCGTCTTGGGCGTGTTGGGCCGGTTAATGATCTCCACCAGGTTGTTGAGGACCATCTGCACGTAGGGCTGCATCTCTGCCCCTGGGGGACAGGCCAGTCAGAGCCCCACACAGCCCACGCCACCCACACTGACCCTAGTTGTATCCAGACACTGGCCAACCAGTGAGGGAGCAAGCAACCTTCTCCAGCTATCTGCTGCCCAGGGTCCATGGCCAACCAGAGACAGACCCACACCCTCCCAACACCAGAAGCTTCCCTGGCGTCACTGCTGGACACCAGGGTGAGACCACACTACCCAGCCTCCCTGTGGGGTTAGGCAGAGAGCAGAGAAGCAGTCACAGTCTCCCAACCAATCCCAGGGGGCCTTTCAGCCAATTGCTTGGAGGGGAGGGAGGTGACAAGTAGTCCAATAAGTACAGGCCTCCTGTCCTGTGCCTCTTTGGAGAAGCCAATTACAAATGGCCTTTCAGCCGTTTGTCCCCATCTCGGATGAAAACGCTCAGAGGTGTCCCCTTGTCCCTGGCCAACTGGAGCCTTCCTCAAGGAGCACCAGGGCCCTCTAGAGGGAACCTGTCAGTCAGAGCCAGACTCCTGCCCCCAGGCTGGGAACAAGCCAATGGGGAGGAACAGGGCCTGCCCAGCTGTGGGGCACTTACCCATCTGCATGCAGATCTCGCCAATGGCCCAGGTGGCATTGTTGCAGACAGAGATGAACTCGGGGTTCAGGTTGGTGCCCAGGATGGGCATGAACTCAGCTGGTAGGGAGAAAGAAGGGTGCTGAGCAGGAGGGCCAGCCAGGGTAAGCTTCGGAAACTTGCGGGGCAGGCCCCATCAGACAGTACGAATACACCCCAGTTCGGTCACAGTCCTCCCAGGTCATCTCTCCATCACTTGAGGCCAGGGCTGGGGTCATGGGGTAAGGACGAAATGGGGGTCGTACCGATACAGGGCTTGACATGGATGAAGCAGGCTTTCGTGAGGTCTCCCAGGAGGGCGAAGGAGCTCTGCCGGACCTCAGGCATCGAGTCCTGGGGGTTGGAGCAGGGTCAGCGTGGCCGGGCTCCCCTTCCCCCAACCAGCCGGGATCCCAGCTAACCCCTCAGAGCAGGGCAGCTAAGGGAACAGTTCCTGGAGCATGACCTGACCCTGCCACTTCCCAGTGCCAAGGCTGCAGGCCCCATCCGTACATCTGGGACTCAGGGGGCATGTGAACGAGAATGCCCAGCTCAGGGTACCACTACAGAAGAGAGCACTTGGAACTGCTGCCCATCCTCAGTACACTGGGGGGTAGGGGCGCGGTATTGGAGGGGCTTGTGCTTTCACATTTCCTATTTTCTACTTTTTAATTTCCTACATTGTTGGGTTTTTCAATGAGATTTTACATGTCTTATTTGAATCACTTTTAAAAATAATTACAAGCTTTTTTTTTTTAATAGGTCCTTTCTCCCTGATGTCCTCAGGGCATAACCAAGGCCCTGAGTCCACCCAAGGCAGCCCACAAAGGCTGCTGGGTGTCACCATTGTCCACTTAGAGGCCTGCGAGGGGCCCACCCACCTGCATGCACTGAAAGAGCAGTGTCATGATGTTGCTGCGGGCTACCAGCTGCTCCACGTGCCCGCCCAGGCCCTCAGCCAGGCCGCTGAGCAGGTCCAGCGCCACGATCATGAAGTCCTTGTCAGGGGCCTCGTACTGCTCCGGGTGCTGGGTGTACATCTGGGCACAGAAGGGGGCAGGCAGGTGAGGGGAGTGGGCCCAGGCTGGGGCAGCAGCAGAGGAGCGGGTGGTGGGGTGGTGGTGGAGGGAGGCTCACCATGGCCTGGGCCAGCGTCTTCTGCACCAGGGTAACGCAGCGCTGGTAGACGGGCTCGCAGTAGGGCAGGAAGCCACTCTGCAGGGCGGTGGCCACTGATGACAGGCACTGGAGGGGAGGAGGGCAGGAGAGGTGAGCTCAGGTGGGTGGGACGGGGCCTCGGGAGAGGGCCTGGAGCTCACCCACCTCCAGCAGAGGGAAGAGGTCCTTGTCTTCATCCTTGAGCTCGTTCCACTTCTGGATCAGCGGAGGCATCAGCTTCTGGATGTATTCCTGGAAGGGGAGCAGGAAGTTGGGGCTCCCTGGGTGTGGGTGGTGGCCTGGGAACCAGCAGGGCTCCCTGTGACTCAGAGGTGCCCGTCATCTGAGCAATGAGGTCTAGGCTCCTCGCTTTGGTTCATGGGGCCCTGCGAGGCCTCGCCATCCAGCCAGACTTCCAGGCCCTTCTAGTTCACTCCCTTCTCACCCATCCCGAGCCCCACCCCCGCCCCCCTCCTGCCCCTCGGAGCCTGAGTCAGCGCTTCCTGCTTCCCGCAGGCCCCTGAGCTCCCCCGGCACAGCACTTACCACGCTGTCTCATAACTGTCTGTCTCCCCCACTAGACTGGGAGCAGGGCGAGGGCTGGGGCCGGGTCTGTCTGTCTGCCTGTCGAGGTCATGGCCACGTCCCTGGCGTGCGACACGGGTCGCCGCCAGGTCACCGGATGCCAAGGGGCACAGGGATCGGGAGGAGGGAGCCGCTGTGGGGTCTCACCGGCTGGTTGAGGTGGTGGCCCACAGAGTCGGCCAGGGTGCCGATGGCATCGTAGAGGATGAGCAGGTTCTTGTGCTGGTACTTGCCGAAGGCAAAAACGAGGGTGTCCAGGATGTAGCTGAGGTAAGGCACCAGCTCCGTGCAGGCCTCCTCCTCCAGGGTGGCGAAGGCACTGTAAGGGGGGAGGGGTTTAGCAGGCAGCCGCAGGCGGGGCTGGGCTCTGAGTGGGGTCAGGGAGGGTGCGCTCGGGATCAGCCAGTACGAATACGTGAGAAATCAGCACAATGTCAGGGGTCATGAGTATCATCACTTCCCAGAGAGCAGCCAGTGGGGCCGGGTGAGGTGAGGGCTGTGGGGGCAGGGGTCGAGGGTCACCTGCAGGCCGCCTCCTGTACCCTCTTGTTGCCATCCAGGATGCGCTTGAGCAGCTCCGTCATCAGAGGCTTGAGGTGCATGTCAGGGGGCTGGCTAACCACCCAGTGGGCATAGCGGCTCAGGGTCCAGCAGGCGATGGAGCGGACCAGGGCCTTCTTGTCCGATAAGCACTGGATGAGGTGTGGGATCAGCTCTGGCAGGTAGGGCACCATGCCCTGCATGCAGCCTGCAAGGAGCCGGCACAGAGGCAAGGCTGAGCCCAACTGGGCCAGGCCACATCCACCCTCCTGGGGAGAAGATCAGCCGCACCTGACAGATGGGGAAACTGAGGCTTGGAGGTTAAGTAACTGGCTCAGAGTCACAGAGCCAGTGAAAGGCAGGGTGGGGATGGGAAACGGCATCAGAGCAAGACTTTCCATCAGCTCCACCCCACTGCAGGGCTTGTGATGTTTTTACCTGGTCACTAGTTCATTCATAGATGGCCAGGCTGCACACTGACTTGGGCTTTATGGGCAGTAACAACCCAGATGGACAGAAAGGACCTTTCCTTTGAAACCTTTCTTGGATGTTTGTGATTTTTTTCTACTTTACATCTTCTCTTTTTAAAAACCCTTAACCATGTCTCTCTTTTCATTACAGAACACATATAATAAATAGCACACCCTCTGATAATCCCAAGCCCTGAGATCTATTTTTACCACTTTAGGGTCAGTTCCTTGAGATCTTTTCCCATTATATATGCAATACACTTCACATAGTCTATTAACATACATATGTGCATTGTGTAACATGTTAGGTGTCCTGTTAACATAAGACACATTACTTATTATATGAGGAAACATTTCCTTAGACAACTCTGAAAAGCTCTCCAGGGTGAGGGCTTCTGCTGCCCTCTCTGCTTGTTCTAGCAGGCCTGGATGCTGAGGGGGTCGTGTGTGATCCCTGTAACAGTTCTGCAAAGCCCTCTGGTAGTTCACGCTGTACACCCCATCCATCGGGACAAGGGGAACCTGGAAACCGTGTCGATACAGCACAAGCACACCGTGTGAAGTTTAAGGAAATACCGCTGCACACTTCTGATTCTGGCAGGCCAGCCTCGCAGCCAGAGCAGGTTTGAGGCCCAGCTTCACTCTGGGTGACGAGGGAAGTGCCGTTACTTCTCTCTGCACCTTAGTTCCCCCATCTAAGAAACCCACCTCCTCAGGGGGTAGTGAGCCCGCAGGACAGGGCTGCCTGCTCTGGGGCAAGCACTGCAGAAGTGCCTGTTCTTATTATTGTTGCTGTAAGTATGCTTACGGCCTGTCCATGAGAATTAAGGAGAGAGCTTGCTTTCGGGGGTCCCTTTCAGGCCCACGGGCTGAGGGAACATTCAAATCCCAGAGCTGTTTGGAGTGGGGTGAGCAGGCCTCTGGAGAGAACCTGGGGATGGCGTCACCCCGCACAAGCCTGCCTGGGCCAGCCCCAGTCTCACACCGGTGTGAGGATCAGAGGTCAGGCGCAGCCAGGCTGGCAGGTCACTTACCCTCAGCAATGGCGCCCAGCACCAGGATGCCCGACTCCTTGACCACCCACTCGGGGTGGAAGAGGAGGCCCTTGAGCAGGGGGAGTAGGTGGGGCAGCAGTTCCTCCCGGAAGACGTTAGCCAGGACGTCCAGTGCAGCCGCCGAGCACTTCCCTGGGGGGGGAGGGGAAATGGGGGGGGAGGGGCGGCAGGCTCAGGGAGGCACATCAGGCAGGCCACCAGCCCTCCTCTCTGTACCCCCCGGGATCAGAGACCATGATTAGAATCTTCATGATTTGCTCCGTATAGGCTTCTGATTACCTCCTGAGAGGGGAGCCCAGGGCTTGCTGCCCCCTACTTGCCCCTTCTCACCCCAGGCCAGGCCACTTACTCAGATTCCAGTCGGACAAAGCATCATCGTCATCATCATCCTCTGCATCCTCAGAGCCATCAGGCCGCTCAGCCTCATGGGGCAGCGTCACCGTGCGTGACTTATGGAAACGTGGCTTGATATCCTGCTCGCTGTCGGGGACGGCCTCATCCTCCTCCACATCCCCCTGTGGAGCCAGTCAGATGGCTAAGCACCACAGAGGCCCCCATCCCCAGTGCCCCAGCCTTCATCCACCTGCCTGTGCCTGGTGGTCAGCCCTAACTAACCTTGAGCAGGATGATGTCGATTTCTGAGTACTTCATCCCGTTTACCAGGATAGGGATCAACCTGTTGGAAGACAGGCTGTTAATCAGGATGCAGGGGCCCCAGAGGGGGCTTACAGCCTGGGGAAGAGGGAAGCAGAGGTGAGGGGAGGAGGTCAGGGAGCCAAGGAGCAGACTGTACACGCTGATCCTGCTTCTCCTACACCCATTCATTTCCCTTAGCGGGTACTATCTCAGCCGAGTCTCAGCCACTGTGACTGGGTCAGAGCTGACACTACTCCTAGCTCCACAGGAAGGCTCTGGACCCAGACCCCTGGCCACTCAGTGAATTCCTGACCCCTGAATACACTGAGAAGCCTGGAATAGTGCCTGACCCCTAGCACACCATAAAGCAGGGACATGTGGCCCTGTCACCAGGCACTTCCCTAGGATGCGGCCTGGTTAGGGGACCAAACAGGCAGAGCAGCCTGCCCCCTCAGCTGGAGCCTATGCACCTCGGGATCGGAGATTTTGGTTACAGCCCTCACTGACTCGGGGATAGAAAAGTGATCCAACTTGGTCAAGGAGATCAGCCCTAAGACTTTTGCGGAGATACTGGTTGAGAGAGCATTTCTTTACTCTGAGGCTCCTGAGCTGGAAGGCTGCAGAAGGCCACAGTACTACGACGAGGGAAGGCTGTGCCTGAGAACAAAGTCAACATAGAGGAAGTAGATCTGAGACCTGACAGATGCCTTTCACATCCTTTGAGCACCTGGATCCAGCTATGCCCAAAGCCTCTGTTGACTCTTCACTTTTTTCCACCTATAACAACCTAATTTTTAAGTCATTAAAGCTACATACTTATCGTTTGCAAAATAAACGTGCACAGGAATAAAAGTAAACCGAGATACAAGATGTGGACTGAGGCTAGCGCAGGAGCTGACCAGAAGGAGAGGCATAATAGGCATGGCAAGGGGTGGAGGCTGGGGTGGGACAGAGGGCAGAAGCAGCACTCACTGGACCAGGTGGGAGGCCAGGACTTCCTTGCAGATGGGCTGCTCGGCCAGTGTCAGCCAGAACTCGCAGGCCTCAAGGGCCACGTTCTCATCGTGGTCCTGGGTCCTCTGCAGCATGTACTGGGGTGGGATGGGAGAAAGGCTAAGGCCCGGCCCGGCTAGGGGTGGCTCCCCACCTGCCTCCCACCCCTGAGCGCACACACGCGGGCTGGCCCTGCAGGCGCACCTGGATAATGCTGTGCATGTGGGGGATGAGCCTGTCGATGCGCACTTCCAGCAGCATCACCAGTGCACGGCACACGTTCTTCCGCACCTCAGGGTCATCATCCACAGCCAGGGCGAACAGATGCTGCAGGGAAGCCGGGGTCAGTTGCGGCTGGGCCCTTGGCCCTCCCCCTGCTCCCCTCCCCAGCCCAGTGGCCCACCTCGATGAAGGTGTCGATGTTGTCCATCAGTGCCTGGGCCCGGTCCATGATAAACTGATTCACACAGGCGATGGCATGGGACCTGGCAGGGGGCAGGCAGCACATGGGTCACCCCTGACCCCACCCGTCCCAACTGCTCCAGGCCCCCTGCAGACCCCTGGGGAGCCGCACCCACCGGATCTTGGGGCTGCAGTGCTTGAAGAACTGTAGGAACTTGGGAATCATGATGTTGAGGGGCCTGTTGAGGGCATCGCTGTCCAGAAGTTCGGATGAGTCTTCGCAGATCTTCTGCAGGGCTCCGAAGGCTCCCTGAGTGGAGGGGAGCAGGCACATGGGTGTGGGTCCCGGTCTGGCCCCAGCTCCCGCTTAGGCAGGCAGGCCATGGCTCGTCCCCTACCTCACAAGTGTTGTAATCCTCCGAGTTGAGTAGGTTGCACAGCTGGGGCAGCAGCTCGGGCCACATCTGCAGCTCGCCCTTGGAAGCGATGGTGGTGATGAGAATGCCTGGGGCGGCCAGGAAAGGACGCTGCCTCAGGCTGGGTGCGGGCCTGCCTGGCGCCCCAGCCCTCCTTGCTGCTCACTCACTCCAGCACACACACTTTCTGTGCGCTACCCCCCTGTAACCCTACACACTCTTTGAGATCCTCTGAGTCTTACCGTGAGCCAGCCCTGTTTCAGGCCCTGGGATGCAGCACAGAACTAAACACAAAATCCCTGCCCTTAGGACCTGACTATCTAGTGAGGGAGGCTGTGAGGTAAAGATAAATCAGCAAAAGACCTGGGCAGCTAGATGCCAAGAGATAAGGGAGGAAATAAAGCAGAGAAGATGGTTAGCAAGTGCTGAGAATGAGGGTAGCAATTTTTAATTGGGTGGCTAGAGAAGGCCTTACTAGATGACTCCTTGATATCTGAGCAAAGACCTGAGGAGGTGAGGGAGAAGCCATCTAGGTTCTGTTCTCAGAAGTGAGAACAGCTGTTTCAGGAGGGAATGGTTCAGAGCATGGACCTGACCTAGTCACTTCTGAGCTCTCCTACTTGCCAGGCAAATCCCTTAACATCTATGTGCCTCAGTTTTCTCATCTGTAAAATGGCAGTAATAACAGTACTACACTACCATCCACGGTGCTGGAACATTCAGTGAATCAATATCCTTAACACACTGAGAAGTTTCTTGGCCAAGAGTGACAGCTCAGGGCATCGTCACAGGCTGACTCCCGCTGCACCCTCTTACCTATGGTGGCCCGGATGAGCGAGGAGGCATCACCGATGTTGTTGAGACATTCCTGTTTGATGAAGTCGGCCACAGGTGGTGGAAAGCTCTGGTAGTGTGCCTTCACGTTGTTCTTGAGGATCAGGCCACTGAGAGAGCGAGTTGGCTCATCTGGGGGAAGAGGGCTGAGGCTTAGGGAACCACAAGGGAGAAAGTGGAGTCAGGCTTGTGTGGAGAGGCACCAAGGGCATACCTTCCGACTTGAGTCTGGTCAGGACGAATATCAGGTAGTTGTTGAAGTCGGGAAACTGGTTCAGTTGTTTGAGTTTCTGCTAGGTTGTTAAGGGTCTTGGGAGACAGAGGTCTTCCCCAGGCAGAGCCCCCTTACTGCCATATAGCTGATACTACTTCTGACTATGGGGACCAGGCAACCAGCTCCTGGAACCCCATCTGTCAACCCCCATGCCCAGAATAACACAGCATTTCAAGCACATGAGATTCATACAGCGGGTGGGGGAGCACGCCTAAGCTTCCCACCACTCCTGAAGATCTGGCCAGAGCAGGAGAGGGTTAGCAAACTCAGCTCTCTAGGAAGTTAGCAGCTCCACTCACTAGCAATCCAATGTTACATGCTTTTTTTTAAAACAAAAAAGAAGGGAATTCACACTTTGAAGTGAAACTTACTAATGGTTTAAATAATTTAAAAGTTTAACTTATAGCATTTTAAATGACCAATTGAAAAAAGGAAATTTTACCCATGAAACTCAACTAAAGCCAAGCGCCAGCTAAAAGTGTCCCCTTCTCCTGCCGGGCCACATTTCCTCTGGGAATGGGACCCAAGAATCCTAATCCTTAATTCTCTGCCAAGGCCTGCTCCTGCCACAGCAGAAAGAGTCTAAGAATTAGGGAGTAGACCCCTTCCTCTCTGGCCTTCAGGAGCTGCAGATGTCTGCCCCGTCCCCCCAGACCCGGAAGGAAGGAAGGATACATCCTGCACGATGCGCTGCGTGGCTGTGTTGGGCGACTGCGAGTCTTTGAGCAGCTGCAGGACCTGCTGCAGGCCCTGCTCGTCTGGCTGCCAGTCCATGGCGCAAGGTGAACTGCGGGGGTAGGGGCCAGGATCAGCGCTGGATCCCAGGGGCTCCGTGTGAGTCCCAGGCTGAGCCCCCGCAGAGGTGGTGGCGGCAGTAGCAGGGCGGGAGCGTCCTTGGCGGACAGGGGGAGGCCGCCGATCCACGCCCGCCCAAGTGCGGGGTCCCCGCCAGCTGCGCCATCCACGGCCGCGCAGTCGCGGGCTCGGGAGCGCGGGCGGGGGTATGTGGAAGCGGGCCATGCGAGGTGGCGACGGGACCCGGCGGATCCTCATCCCACCCAACACTGGACCTTCATCCCACCGCGGCCCATGCCGCCGCCCTCGGCTGCGGACCCTAAGGCTTCCACTTCCCTCGAAGCCGCTAGGCGAGGGCCCAGCCACCTCCCCATCCAGGGGCCCTGCCCCAGAACACGATAGCGCCCCAGCCCCCGTGGTCTCTCCCGTGCCGGCACGCAGTCCAGCGATTCCCACTAATCAGACCCAAAGCACTCTCCAGACAGGTCCCTGATGCCTCTCCGCAGGAGAGTCAACCAAGTCCACCTATCCGGCGACAGAAGGCCCCTGGACGGGTCCCTGTCGCTTCCTCAATCAGGTCTGGCAAAGCCTCCCCCACAGCGCTCCAACCCCCCGCCCCAGTCAGCAGCATTAACTCCCGCTGACGGGTCACTGCTGCTTCCCCCAATCAAGTTCGACCAAGCCTCCCACCACCTCGAACCGAAAACCCTCTTCGTCCGGTCCCTGCGGCTCCCCACAATTAGACCTGGCCGAACACCCCCCGGGGCATTTCCTCCAACTGATCCCAGCGACGCCTCGCAGTCAGACCCAGAAAAGCCCTCTAGGCCGAAGTCTGAAGCCCTTTCCCTATCAGGGTCCAACAAGCAACCCCCCAACTTTTCAGTGCGGCCTCCCCCAGTCAGACCCAACCATGCCCCATCGAAACAGCCCCCTACACACACCCAATCCTCGCGACGTCCCCCAATCTGTCCCTAAGCAGTCCCCATACGATTCCCCCAATCAGAGCCCCTCCAGCCCGACCCCAGCCGCCCCACTGGCCCGATTCTCGCGGCACCGGGACCTGGCCCGGTTCCGAGGCCCCACCCCCTAAGCCCGGCTCGGTTCCCCCCTCCCCCGCCCCGGCCCATTCTCGCTGCCTCCTCAATCGGGCCCAACCGGGTTCTCGGCCTTTCTCGGTCAGGCGCGGCCCCGACGCCCGGGCCGCGCGCCGCGCAGGCCTGAAGCCCTGCGGGGGTCGACGCAAGCCGGGGCCCAGCCGGTTAGGGTCCGAGTGAGGCTCACTTACCCGGCCTCGGGCAGCAGCAGCGGGGCCTTAAGCCGCGGCTTCTCCTGAGACTCGCGAGGAAGGAGGGAGCCAAAGAGAGGGAGCAAAAAAAAAAAAAAGGAAAAAAAAAAACGCGGCCGTATATGAACCGCAGAGGCTTCCGTACGCCGTTCAAACTGGCCTAGAAAAGCCAATCAGGAGAAGCAGCCGTCACACGTGGCCTGGCACCGGGAGACCTAGGCCCCGCGGAGGCCGGGTCACGTGACCGAAGAGTTGACTGCTCTCTAGGCCTCTCTGGCCGGCCGGTCCTCCCACCATCTCGTTTTCTCAGCCTGTCTCACGCTGGCCTGACAGGAGCTCTTTTCTGGAACTAGGAGTTTGGTGGCGCGTGGGACTTTTTGGTGTATGGTGGACCCGGAAACCCTTCAGTCAGAGCCACCTGCGCCTTTGTCACCCCCCTCCTCTCAGAATTGAGCTGTGCCTTCCTCCCTCCATCCAGACGGTACTTGGGAGGAGTACATGTGCGTGCAGAGAAAGAGTGGAGGGGACTGAGCCTGGGATGGACATTACACCCGAGACAAAGGAGGGAAAGCCAAACAAAAGGAGTGCCTGAGACGGGCTGGGTTCCTGAAGAAGCCTCTGCCATATTTTGCGTTACTTATTTTTCAGTACTGTTTGACAACTTTTAAAAGGATATGGGGAAAAAAACCCCACGAGGATATAAAATTTTAAACGAAATGAACTAATAAAATAAACGCTAGAGCAAAAGGCCTATCTCCTTTCGATCCCTGAGGCTGAATGAAGTGAAACAGTTAAGGAAATTTAGGTAAGGGAAGGAAGATGAAAAAAGACATTCCGTGATTCTTGCGCCGTCTGAGGACAAAGTAGGGCACCCCTTTTCTTTCTCTTAAGAGTAAAGTGGAGTAGGGAGGAGCATGAGCGTCCCCGTTCCCCCCTCCCCACGTCTCCGCCCTCCTGACAAAGTTGGGCGACCTTCTGCCCCTCGGAGCTTTAGTTTCCCCATTTGTCGAATGGGTGTAAGAATAGTTTGCTGGGTTAGAGATAATCCAAGTTAAGCATTACAAGACCTGCAGTAAATTGTTCAAAAACGTGGCTTTTACTCCGAGGCTCAAGGCCGTCCTTTTACTGTATTTGGCCCCTCCCTAAACCAATATTTACTGAATTTACTGAATCAACTAGGGCTCTAATCCCAAAGAACAACCCAGCCCTGCCCTGAGGGACGTTTTGGCCTCGGGAGAGGCACAGGTCAATTCTTGCCCCAGCCTGGAGGAGGGGGACAGTTTTCTCAGTCCACTTGCCATTGGCAAAGTCAGTCCTGGCTCCGTTCATTCATGAAAAACAGGTACCTAAGGCCTCTCTTGCCGAATACTGGGGCCGCCAGGGTTTTGGGAAGGGTCAGCTGGCGCCAAACTCCACTTCAGGAGTTGGGATCCCTAAAGTAGCAGACTGGATTCCCACCTCAGCCGGCTCCGCTAGACAGGAAACCGGTTTGAGAGACACGTGCGGAAGGCCGCCGCCTTCGCATGCGCAATGGTCTTCCCTCACGCATCATGAGGGCCTAGAACTACAAGTCCCATCTTGCCGTGCGCCCGCGTCGCCGCGCTTACGGTCTCTGGCTGAGACTCGAATCTGAGGGGTTGGAGAGCCCCCCAGAGTTGGGCGTTGAGCAGAAGGAAGAATGAGGCTGAGGGGCTGGGACGGGATCTGGAGGTTTCGGGAGAGGATGCGAACCATAGGAGTTTTCTGCTCACGGTTGGGGGTTGCCTCAGACAAGGGTCAGGTGGGGAGCGAGTTGGAGATGCAGGAGAGAATTTGTTAATGCTCACCCCCTACTTTTAATATGTCTAGCGTCCAATGGCCCCGAGCAGGCCTCGGGGGAGAGAGGAGTCTGGGCAGAATAATGTAACCCCTGCTGCCTGGATAGTCCACAGTATTGGCCCTCGTGTGATCACAGGTCTTTCTTCCTCTCCCCAGATGGTGAATTTCAGTACTGAATCGAAAATCAAAAAAAAAAAATTTTTTTCCCCGTATTTATTATGCACCTACTTCCTGTCAATGTACACAACAGCGCTGTGCACGGCAAACTTACTTCAACTAGAAGCGCTCAGTGCAAAAAAGAAACTCAAAGAACTAATGCCCAACCGTGAATCTGAGATGGGAGACAAAACACCTCTCAGTTTACAACAGCCTCCCTGCCTGAGCATCTCATCACACTGCACCTTCCTATCAAGGTATTTCTCAAACACGGTCCCCAAACACAAGCCAATTGCTTCACCTAGAGAAGCAATAACAGCCACTTTGATTGTCAGAGTTAACGATGGCTGTATGAACATTGACCTTACTTTAGAACTTCACTCTACAAGGAGTTTCAGTATTTTATCCCTACTTTATAGATGAAGAACCTGAACCACAGAAAGGCTAAATGACTTGCCCAAGATCACACAGCAAACACACCAGAATAGTTTGAAGCTGGGACTGTGTGACTGACCAAAACCTGAATTTGATTGTCCTCCCTCTTCAGACTTTCCCAAGGTCAGGGCAGGTGAGCTCAGTGAAAGGAGGTGCTGGGACTCCATCAGCTCCCTCTGCCTCCTGATACTCCAGAATAGAGGCTGAGCTGCTGCAGGGGCGACCTACTTCTCCCACTTATGTTTCTTTTTAAAGATCCAGAGGCTGTGGGTGGCTTTGAGGGAGGAGGAGGTAGAGTTGGCTCCATTGGCTTCCTATGTCCTCTCCCCCACACTACATCCCCAAGGTTAAAGTCACACTTGGGCCAGCTCAGCATCCTGAAAGTAGGAGGGAGACCTTTGAGGTGATGTGGAAAATAAACCAGACAAGCCTTACAGTGTGTTAGCAAGAAGTAAGGGGGGGACATGTTGCCTGTTCCAAAGGCTGTTTGCTCACTCTTCAAGCCGGGCGTGGTTTCAGCTCAGGGTCTTTGCACCTGCTGTTCCTTTAGCCTGAACACTCTTCCAAGGACCATCTTCACTGCCTGCCCCACCTCCTTCGGGACTTGGAACAAATGGTGTGGCCATTCCCGACCAACTTAAAGTTGCCATCTCTCCCACTCTCATCACAGTCCCCCTTTCACGCTTTTTTCCCCCACCATAGAATGTATAACCATGTGGTGTTCTGTATTTTGTTTCTTGTCTGTTTCCCCCAACCAGAATGTTTGCTCCACTAGGACAGGGAGTTTGGTGTTTTGGTGCTCAGTATTTGGAATGCCCCACGCCCCACAGGCTGAATCTGGCAGTGTGAGGCTGGATAGGTGCTACCTCAGCCCTCCTCCCCCTGCCTCCACGGGTGGTGGAGGGCCAAGCACATGGTTACCACCTGATCCTGAGTCATGATGCTCCCCTGTGGTAAGAGGGACGGGAGCCTGGCCCTAGGATGGGCAGGAGTGTTGAGCTGCTCAGCATTCGTGCCTGGGAAGGCCTGGGAGATGGGCCCACAGCTGGGGGGCCTAGATGTTGCTCCAGGTCTAATAGGTTTGAAAAGGGGTCAGGAGGCAAGGGCATCTTAAAACATCTGTGGGCTCCAGGGAAAGCAGGCAGCCAGGCAGCCTTCAGCTCCAGCAGGATGAGCAATGCGGCCAGGAAGACACAGAAGTAAAAGGAGTACTAGAGGGGCACTAGGGGCATCAGGTTTCCTTTAGGACGCCTTGTCCCCTGATATATCAGCTGTCATGTTCTGCAACGTGGGACAAACAAGACCCTTTGCATTCTTTCTCCTATTATATATACGACTCGGTGGGGCGAACCCCAGCTTCCCTGGAAGGGCTACAGGTAGCTGGCAGGACAGAGCAGCCCCACGGGAATCCAAATCCTAGCCCTCTTTCCTTCCTCCACTGCCAACACCCCATCACCTCCCCTTGCCTGATCATGGCCTGGCCTCCTCCATCTCCCAGGTTCTGCCCAGACCCCTTCAGCCAGAGGGATCCTGTTAAGACATACTGAATGAAACACATCATGTTGCTCCTTACCTCACAACCCCCCCAAAGGTTTCTCACCCAAATTCTCACCCTAGCACACAAGGCTCTGCATATAATCCACCCATGCTCCTCACTCAGCCAGCTCCAGTCATAGGGGCCTCCTCAAAGCTCCCCATAAGGGCCAGGCACTCTCCCTGTCTTTATGCTGGCTGTTCACTACCCCTGGGACAGGCTTCCTCACCTCCCTCAGGACTCTGATCAGATGTCAACTAAAATAGACCCCTCCCTGCAGCCTCTATCCTGTCCTTCTTCGCAGTCACCTCCCAAAATGGCTTCCCCCTTTCATCTGTGTCTGTTTCCTTCCACAATGGCAGGGAGCATGCATGGTCTGTTCTGTTCACTGCAGCAGCCGCAGGGCCCAGAAAAACCCAGGCACACGGTAGGTGCTCAGTGTCTTCTGATTTGAACAAACTGACAGCTTTGGCCCAGCACAAATGGGACTGTGAAGAGACACTGAACAAGAACACCCAACAGTGGGGGGGAAGTCAGGGGTGAGACCTGAGGAGAGTTCAGGCCTACAGGAGGTGATGCACCCTCGTTCTCCCCCCACACCCCCAAATCCCTCCCTCACTGGGCCAGATCCAGGCTTTGGTGGGTGCAGTGCCAGCCATGAGGGGAGGGCTTAGGTTGGAAAACAGCAAAGAAGGCAAACCAAGCACACAGCTCCAGCACTAGGTCAAGTTCTTTACTTCCCAGAAGTGATGGCTAAAGGGAGGGAGGAGAGGGTGAGACGAGGAAGACAGAAAGAGCCAGAGAGAGGGAGGAGCTGGGAAGACAGGGGACAGTAAACCACTGTTCTATGAAGTCTCAGGAGGCAAGTGCTCAAGGTAAAAAAGAGTCCTGGAGAATCGTCCGCAGCTGCGGCAGCTGCGGGAAGCATCTCGGTTTCCTTCTGTATATAAGTCCTTGGGGAAAAAGGCTGCCGCGCTGCCGCTGCATTAAATAGTTATGTACATCGCAGAGTCCCAGGCCGTGGGCAGGCAGGGAGGGGGGTCATTTCACCAGGGGCCGAGTTTTATCATCATCGCCGCACTGGTGGGCTTTGTACTTTTTCACCTCTGCCATGTACTTGGCCCATGCATCACCTTTACTTGTTAATACCTGTTGGGGGGAGGGGAGGGACACACGGGGGTTGGGAAGGAGATGCCAAGGAGGCCAGGAACCAGGGTCAGGACTGTCCTGAGACAGCTGACCCACCCACAGTGTCACCCCAAAGGTCTTGGGTGTGAGGTAAAGATATGGAGAATCAAGTTATCTGGGAACTTTGTTGAAAGCCCTCCTCCCCCACCCAGTACACCCATCCAAGGGCTAGATACTGAAGAGGGAGGGACAGGGCACCTGGGCCAGGAACTGAGGCTGGAAGGAAAAGGCAACGTGGGCGGCCCCCCACACCCAGCCTGC